>NC_040904.2:171330262-171672678 GCF_004126475.2 Phyllostomus discolor | reverse complement strand
AAGCAAATATAGAGAAACAGACCAGCAAGTGGCATAGGAGGCATTTTGGATGACTTATTAAGTGAATTTCATGGGAGGGTCCCAGAACAAAAAGCAAGGTCACAGAGTAGACTACAAAGAGACCGATGGTCAGACCAAAACCTAGCTACAAGGATGTTGATAATCAGACTCTATGGTGCAGGAAAGAAAGAGAAGAGGTCAGGAAAACTCAAAGGTAGGCTTCCAGGTTATCTTATGACACCTAGACAGTAAGGGCCTAATTGCTAATTGTGGAGTTCCTGTGCTGTTGCCGTTCCTGTCTCACTGGACATCTCGTCAACACTGACACTGTCAGCCAGGCACTGAATCTTTAAAATCTCTATTGTACTAATATCTATGAAGTAGCTCTTTTTTGACTTTTTGTATTCCCTAAATATTTCTTCTTAATCTTCCTTAAGTGTTATTTCTCTTTTTATGCTCCCAAATATTGTTTGTTCCCTTGGCTTCTGTCTTTGTCCCTCTTTCCTTCTTTCTACTCTTACTTTCCTTGGGCAAACTGACTCAGTTTCTTGACTGTAACTACCACTGTTTCCTGTTGATCTGTACTCCAGACCTACAGGTCTGGTGTCTCCCTTGAGTTTCTGACTCAGGTATTTCACTGTCTTCTCCTTAAATCCATTTCGATGTCTGAGTCATCCTGTTCAAATATGATATGTTCAAAGTGGATCTGAAATTTTCCCCTTTCTCTCCCCAAGCCCACTCTTCCTTCCAATGTCTCTTATGTTAATTACTTGGAACATTATTCACCAAGTCACTCCAGCCAGAAATCTGGACTTGTCCTAAACCAGTTCCTCTCCCTCACCCCCCCGACCCTACACACAATCAACCAACCAATCCTGTCAGTCTAACCTCGTGATTATTTCTCAGTCTTTTATTATACTCACTCTCCTGGTGGAGTTCGTCATAATTGCACACCTGGAATTCTTCACTGTCCAAATCCCTGTGCTCCCTGACTGCTGACTGGGTTCTCCATACTCCATTGCGTTTCAGACAGTCTGGGTGCTCTATCTGAAATTCAGATCTGGGCAGGTCACTTTCCTGCTTCTAACTTTGCCAAGGTTCTTCATTGTTTATTGAATCAACCTAAGTTTCTTAGTATAACTTAAAGAATCTTCATGTCCTGGGCCCTGTCTGGGCTCTTAGTATTTTATCCTCTTGCACTGTATTTTAATCTACTTGCTTAAAACTGAAATCATGATTTGTTTTTACCTACTTCTTATTCCCCTCCTATACCTCCTCCTATATTCATTATAATTTTACTCAGTCTTCTAAACTAGAAAAGAAGTTAACATATACTCCCTTGATTTTCACTTTAACAAGCCCAAACAATTACTCACCAAATTTGATTAATGTTCTGGCAGAATGCATCTCTCAAGTCTGGACCCTGCATTGGGTTCCTCTTTTAATATTTCTTCTCTGAATTACAAAAGCATCCTGATGCCACAGGGGTTAACTTTCTATTCTAAGCAATTGATGGCCCCATTCTGTGTTGTGGCTTTGGGTGATCCTGAAAATGACCCTACGATTATTGAATATTTTTGGAGGAAAAGGACATATTACATATAAATCACATATGCCACTACTAGGTAGAAAGTAGACACTTAATTGATATGTAATTAGCAGAAATTACACAGAACGGTATATAGTCAGAATTTCTCAGCCATTGTTGATGGGTACAGGGTGACATTTAGCTCCCAGGAGTTTTTGGTAGCAGGAGGGGTTAACATAAGGATGAAAGAAGTTTTTAATTCTAACAAAGAACCATGAAGAATTTATTATAAAATAAGAGAACATGACAAAATGTTTATCATCTCAATAATCTTGATGTCATTTATACTTTCTTCTTGCCCACACAGTGGTGCCAATATGTAGAAAGTGTTTGAAGGTATCTTGGCTTTTAGGAAAAATACAAACAGCTGACTACAAAATTTAGGATTTAGGAAAAAACTCAAGAGAATTTTTCTTTCTGAAGATTTGTTACCTATGTTTGACTTGACTAAAAACACTATTGAGACAACTTTTTGGGAAATAGTATCTGTGAATGTTCTCTTACTTTTCTTTTTTCCACCTGCATATTTAGTAAAAACAGCTTCAAATTCAAGTCTTAAATTGAGTCATGATTTAAAAAAAAACTACATGCTTTTAATAATTCAGTAGCTTCACAAATGGTCCCTCAAGGCATGAACCTAACTGCAGTATATACTGTTAATGAGAATGGGAAACTGGAAAACAGAGACGTGAGCCTGCTTAGGAATTGAAGATGGTGTAAAGATGCCCTCTGCATCACCATTTAAGTAGCAGTTATAAAAAGTGACTGCTTGCAATGTTCAGAAGAAATTTTTTCTGCCTATTTTGTTGGAAAGTACAGATAGTTCACACCTTTCACCAGTTCATTTTGGGGGTCCTGCTTTTCACCATACCTTTTACTGGACATTTAATCATAAAGACTCAGATTTCACTTTTCACCAACATAGCCACTCATTTGGTAGCTTGCACTCCCATCTGACAGCATGTGCATAATCAGGATGTAATACAAGACCAGCCAGGCTGGGCCTTGCAGTAATCTTCTTGAAGTTGCATTTGCATCAAACACTCTGTGTCTAAAAGTGGGGACTGCCTTTAATGTCCGCCAGTTGATGACGATGACAGGGAAGAAAAAAATGTCTGAGTTCTCTGAGAGGATAACCTTATCTTGAGTGTGAGTTTGTTTAGAATGTCAGTAGCCAGTCTGAACAAAGAATTCCTTGTATGGTGAAGACGCCTTTTGAATTTATTTTTTTCCATTGAAGAACTGAATTGAAGACAATAGTCTCTGGGGAGAAAACAGGGATAAACCACACTTTAGATCACTGGCACTTATAATTAATACAAGTTTTATTTTTCCTGGCGACCTAAATGGCAGGTATATGCCATTTTGATTCAATTATCTTCGTTCAGCATTTTTCCCATACCACCAATTTAGGCAGTCTAGACAGTGTGGTTGCTCTCTGGTAAGTGGGCTTCTTTCTGGGAATTGATTTTATTTTTTTGGATCACTGTGGAAGTCTCAGCAGACCTGGATAACTCTTCCCACACACTTCCTTTGCCAATATATTTCAATATCTGTGACGCCATAATAAATTAATACATCTGTATCATATTAATACTACATTAGAGCAATGCAGCAGTAACACAATACAATAGAAACATTGCTAACCCCCTAAGACTTTCACATGGCTCTGCTGGACTAAAACCATTACTGTCAGTTCCAGCTCACAGACTGGATGTCTGTGAAAAGGCAAAACAGACAGTGTCCAGGGTGCCTTTGAGTAGTATAAACTGTCCTGTTATCAACACCAACACTGCTGTCCAGAGATAAGGAAAGCAGACACTCAGACTAGTTACTCTGTGAGCTCTGCATTTTTTATAACCCCAGGCACTCTCCTCCTTAGCATTGTTGGTTTGTCATTTTCTGGGTAATTGTTCATAAATCACTGCTTAAATTGTTCATGACTCCATGTTTCTTGCCAAAAAAGTATTTCACTGAATATTTGATAGATTTTTCCAAAATACTTTACTTGTAAATTGCTTGGATTTTGCAAAATGGTAGAAAAAATACAAAGAGAAAAATTAAGACTTTTCTAAAAGCCTAGATTGTTGGATATAAGTGTTATTTCCAGGGGGCGGGGGGAGGTAGAAGAGGTTAGAGCGGGGATAAATAGAGATGGAAGGGGAATTAACTTGTGGTGGTGAACATACAATACAATATACAGATGATGTATTATAGAATTGCCTGTAACCTATATAATTTTATTAACCAATGTCACCCTAATAAATTCAATTAAAAAAGGTATGTAACAGATGCATAGATCTTAGCTAGAACCTTTTTTCCAACCACATTTTTAACTATGTATCTCTTCTCCCTAGTCAGGCGGAGTTATAGGACATTTCCTTCCCATGGAAGTTGACTCTTCTTTCCCAAAAGTTCCCCTCCCCCTCAAAAAAGAAATATTGTAACATTTTGGGTTAATTAAGTCTATTGTTTTATGAAAACTTTACAAAGACTAACCTAAACCTTTATGCTGCATTTGAAATCCCCTGTCCTGGACTCCTAGCATCATAAATAAAAATCAAAAACAGCTGCTTACCTCTCTCTATTCCTTTTCACGTTTTTGAAATATGTTGATAGGTTTGCCCCTTCATATTTCTGCACTAAATAGGGCCAGTCCTTGTGACCTTTCTTCGGGGAGACAATTTTCCAACCATTTAATCATTTTCATTGCCCTTCATTGGACCTGCTCCAAGTTCTCTTTCCTTGGGTGGGCCCCCATGGTCATAGTGCTGCGGTGTAGACTCCTAAGCCCTGCTTAGTGGGAAGTTACTTCATTGGAGGCACGTAGCATAGACCCGATGTCATGCTCCTCGCATGGCTGCACCTCATTCTGTCCAGTTCCACCATGTGAAAATCCAGATACAGCTGGAAAGTAAACTCCGTAAGAAGATGCACTGTGGTGGGACGTCTAAAGCCACTTTAATACGTTTAAAATATTGTCTGTTTTCCAAAATCTATGTATGTACGTTTTTCAGAGAACATCTGTCATGTGAGAGGAAGTAATATCCATCTATTAATTCACTCATTCATTCTTTCATTGATTCAGGAGCGTGTGTCCAATGTCTGGTATATTCTGATGGCCACAGGGAGATGATAAAGACAAATACCTGATCTCTCTTATTTTGTCTTCTCACTCTGAGGAGTGGACAGCACAGACAGATAGTGTGTAAATAGTTTGGGCTTGTGCTCATTTCTGTGTGAAAACTGGCCCTCCCATTTAGTAGCTGCAAAGCATCAGCATGTACTTTCCCCAAACCCTAATTTCCTCACCTTTAAAATGAACATAATGACAATGCTATCTCATGGGGAGGAACAAAGTTTAAGCAAGAAATACATGTAAATACTGTGACAGAGAAACTTGTTATTATATTCCAAGGCTTTTCCTATAGCATACAATTTTATTTATTGACTGAATTAATAAATAAAGGGATGAATAAATAAGTAAAACATATGAGAACTGATTATTAAAATGTAGTTTAATAAGCACTATAATACAATTATGAACAAAATGTCATGGGAGAACAGAGGAGTAGGAGCAATCCTGCTTGTGGAGACTAGAGTAGACACACAGGAAACAAGATTTAAGTGGCATAATTAACAACAAGTAGAAGTGTGCTGTGTAAAAAATATGGGGAGCAGCATGCCAGACAGAAGAAGGAACACATGTAAAGGCATTGAAATAAAAGTAAATATGGTATGGCAGGTGAAGGAATTGTGAAGGTCAGATGAATTCTGAATGAAAGTGCTGACACTGGAGAAATAGACTAGGGTCAGAGATGAAGGGTCACGAGTGCACTTTTAGAATTTATTTTTTAGGAAAGGGGGAGATAGTAGGATTTAAGTGGAAGAATGAGGTTCCAAGAGCTTTTGGGAATAATTACTAGCAGTATAATTGGCAATGGTGTAAAGGATATAATTGGATGAAAAGAAACCGGTGACAGAGAGACCAGTTATGAAATGAAATCTATTGAGGTGATTCAGGGTTGAGACAAGAAAGGTCTGAATTAACAGAGGCAGTGCAATACAGGGTGGAGAACTCCCATCTGAGAGATATTTCCTGGCATAAAATTAATCAGATTTGGTGAATAATCATTTAGGGCCATTGATGAGGGAGATAAAGGAGTATGTGTTGGTCTTTTCTAGTTTAGAAGACTGGATAAAATTATAACAAATATAGGAGGGTGAGAGGTGAATAAAAATAAGTCATGAGTTCAGTTTAAGTCCAACAGTGTAAGGCTTTCTCTACAGAGCTGGAAATTAGAATCTGTGGCCTGAAAGAAAGGTTGGGAACAGCAATGTGGACTTGCAAATTGTTAATATAGAAGTAGCAATTGAAGTTTGGGCACGAATGAAGGCTCACATGGAGTCTGGGAACCTTTATGGTCCTTATCTAATTGCCATATGTAATCCATATCATACTTACAAAAAATATTCTTCTTTTAAGTGTAAATGAACCTAGACTTGTTCCTTTGGTGTAATTTAACCATATTTTTTTTGTGTGCGTGCAACTGTCATTAATTCATTTAACATTTATTTCTGTTTCCAAGAGATTAGCCCCTTCACTAAAAGCACACCTCTGTCTTCAAAACCACTTGTAATGGGGAAGCCTGGGGCGGGGTGGTGCTGGGATGGGGGTAAAAGGCAGAAAACTGTACTTCAACACAGGGAAAAAAAAACACTTGTAAAAAGGGATTTGACACAGAAGTATAGGACTACATTAAGTGTAATCTATTTCTTGAAGCACTAATGACAAGAATATGTAGGAATACTGGACTTCATTACATGATCAGGGCCCATTAACTAAAACGGGAGGAATGATAACTGCTTGTGATGTCACTGTAAATAAAAATGTTGACTGAAGATCCAATTGGCACCATTTAGAGCAGTCTATCGCTCAATCGGTTCTGTTGTTCCTAAAATCCAGGTATATTCCAAACCCACCTCCTCTTTCTTCTGAGCTGCCGTAAAGCTATCACACCTAACTCTGTGAGTGTTGAATTGCTCTATCAAGATTGCCCCGCTCAGCCTCGAATTCTTTGTTCAGCAGTTATATGAGTGAGCAGCCAAGGAAATTCAGAGCTATTGTAAGCTGTTGACTTCTGTGCACAGGATTCTTTCATATAACATTACCTCTAAACTATCAATATACGATGTTGAGAGTTTCAATTTTAAAATTTCATAAATTTCGATATGTTCCTCTAATTTAAATAAATCTGCTAAGACTTAATTTTAATATTTTAAAATGTTTTTTAAAATATTTGAATTGTGTTTGGACTCTTTACAGGATAAGAGACCCTCTTAATCATATCTTACTTCTTCTTTTTTTCTAGCTCTTGGGTAGAGAACAAGGGAAACAACTTGGCTGCAATTAAAAGTTAAAGTTCTAAGGATGTGCCCAAAAAAATATCTTAAAAAAAATAAAAACTAAAGATTGGTCTAGTCAGGCAAGACTCTGCAAGATGGAAATTTTTTATACTGCTAAATGTTTCTTCAATCAGCCATGCTGAGCGTGCAGCCTTTTCTCATAGCTGCCCTTTAGTTGATGCTTTTCTACCATTTCTTTCCAAAGCAAATCAGTTTGGAAAGTTTTTTTTTATGAAAAAGGTTATTTTTGTATGGTAATTTTTGAAATAAATACACAATGAAGTTAACAGAAATTGGAAAACAGAAAACATTTCCTCTACTACAGATGAGATCCCATCACTTCTCTTTTACTAGACTCATTACCAAAAAAAAAAAAAAATCAGTTTTTATGACAGTTTAGGATATCTGTAGTAAAGTTACAGACATTTTAAGATTTTAAATAAATTGATGCATTCCATATTTTTGGTAATAACACATATATACCTCATGGCCGATCTTTAATCTCTATGAACAGTTTTGCACAGTTATTTAGTTATCAATTTTGAGAATATTCTTTGTGAGAAACAGAGATGCCAAGTAGTAATTTAAATTTTATGTTTTTACTTCCTTTTTGCCCAAGAACTTTAGTAACATAATTATTTAGTTCATGATACTTCCAGGTATTAACCCACATCTGTTTCATAAATCTAGAAAGATTCCTGAGACTTGTCCAGTATTTTTATGGGAAAACATAATAGACTAAGCCCAAGTCTTTTCTTTTGTACATGTGTGTGCATGACATATGCAGGCGTACCCTGGAGATACTGAGGGTTTGGTTCCAGACCAAGGCAATAAAATGAATATCACAATAGAGTCACACAAATGTTTTGATTTCCCAGTGCATACAAAAGTTATGATCACATTCTATGCTAGTCTTTTAAGTGTGCAATAGTGTTATGTCTAAAATAACAATGTATTATTCATACTTTAATTAAAAATACTTAAGTGCTAAAAATGCTAACCAGATTTTGAACCTTCAGTGAGTTGGAAGCTTTTTGCTGGTAGAGGGTCTTGCCTCAGTGCTGATGGCTGCTGGCTGAACAGGGTGGTGGTTGCATGGTTGCTTGGTTGCTGAATACTGGGGGTGGCTGTGGCAATCTCTTAAAATAAGACAACAGTGAAGTGTGGTGCATTGATTGCTTATTTCTTTGATGAATGGTCTCTCTCTAGCATGCAATGCTGTCTTACAGCATTTTACCCACAGAACTTCTTTCAAAATTGGAGTCAAATCCTCTCAAACACTGCCTCTGATTTATCTAAGTTTAAGTAATATGCTAGGTCTTTTGCTGTCATTTTAACAATCTTCACAGTATCTTCATCAGGGGTATTCCATTTCAAGAAATCACTTTGCTCACCCATAAAAAGTGATTTCTTACATGTTAAAGTTTTGTCATGAGGTTACAGAAATTTAGTCACATCTTCAGGTCCACTTCTAATTCTGCTTTTCTTGCTATTTCCACCACATCTTCAGTTGCTTCCTCCAGTGAAGTATTAAACTACTCAAAGCCATCCATTACGGTTGGAATTAATTTCTTTAAAACTCCTGTTAATGTTGATATTTTGATCTTTTCCTATGAATCATGAATGTTCTGAATGGCATATAGAATGATGGATCCTTTCCCAAAGGTTTTCAATTTACTTTGACAAGATCCTTTAGAGGAATCGCTATCCATGGCAACTATAACCTTACAAAATATATTTCTTAAACAATGAGACTTGAAAGTTAAAATTACTCCTTGACCCATGTGCTGCAGAATGGATATTGTATTATTAGGTATGAAACAACATGAACCTTGTTGTACATTTCCATGAGAGCTCTTGAGTGACCAGGTGCATTGTCAATGAGTAGTAAGACTTTGAAATGAGTCTTTTTTTTCTGAATGCTAGATTTTAACAGTGGGCTTAAAGTACTCAGTAAACCATGTTGTAAACAGATGTGCTGTCATCCAGCCTTTGTTTTTCCATGTACGGAGCACAGGCAGAACTGATCGAACATAATTCTTAAGGGCCCTAGGATTTTCAGCACACTAAAGGAACATTGACTTCAACTGAAAATCACAAGCTGCATTAGCTCCTAACAAGAGAGTCAGACTGTCCCGGAAAGCTTCAAAGCCAGGCATTGACTTCTAACTATGAAGGTCCTAGATGACATCTTCCATTAGAAGGCTACTTTGCCTATATTGAAAATCTGTTGTTTAGTGTAGTCACCTTCATTAATTATCTTAGCTACATCTTCTGGATAATTTGCTGCAACTGCTATATTAGCACTTGCTGCTTCACCTTGCACTTTCACATCATAGAGATTGCTTCTTTCCTTAAACCTCATGAACCAACCTTTGCTAGCTTCAAAATTTCTTTTGCAGCTTTCTCACCTTTCTCAGCTTTTATAGAATTGAAGAGAATTAGGGCCTTGCTCTGGATTAGCTTTGGCTTAAGGGAATGTTGTGGCTGGTTTGATATTCTATCCAGGCCACTAAAACTTTCTCCGTATCAGCAATACGGTTGTTTCACTTTCTTATTCATGTGTCCACTGGCATAGCACTTTTAATTTCCTCAGAGAACTTTTACTCTGAATTCATAACTTGGCTAACTATTAGGTTCAAGAGGCCTAGCTTTCGGGCTGTCTTGGTTTTCAACATGCCTTCCTCACTGAGTTTAGTCATTTCTAGTGTTTGATTTAAAATGAGAGACGTATGACTCTTCCTGTCATTTGAACATTTAAGAGTCCATTGTAGTGTTATTAATTGGCCTAATTCCAATATTGTTGTACCCAAAGAAACAGAGATGCCTAAGGACAGGGAGAGAAATGAGGGAACATTGAAGCAGTCAGAACACACAATTTTTATCAATTAAGTTTGCTGTCTTATGTGGACATGTTTCATTGTTCTCCAAAACAGTTACTATAGTAGTATCAAAGATGACTAATCACAGGTCACCATGACAAATGTAATAATAATAAAAAAGTCTGAAATATTATAAGAATTATCAGAGTGTGATATAGAGACTTGAAGTAAACAAATGTTGGAAAAAGGGCACCAATAGACTTGTTCAATAATTGCAGCATTGCCACAATAAAGCCAGGTATGCCTGTGTATTCTTTTCTGGAGGTACCTGCTATATCTAAAAGGAGTAATCAGAGAAATCAACAGTTAAATTTTTGTTAATATTCAGTACCCTACTCAATTTAACCCAGACTTTAATCAGTGAGATAAAATGAAAAAAAATCAGAGAGTTTAAGTCAGAAGATCTGGGTCAAATATTTCAAATATGCCATTACTTTTATTCATTCATCCATTAAAAATATTTATTGAATATATATTATGTACTGGGAACTATATGAAGTGATAAATATATGCTTACTCTATGTGTAACTTTGAGCAAATTACTTAACCTAGAGCTTTTGAATTTGCAAAATTGGGAAAATAATGCCTACCTAATAAGGTTGGGGAAGACTGAGTGTTACAGGGCACATATGGGTGCCCACTGACCCCCAGTTCCCAGGCTTGAGTGACCTTCTGAAGTAGGGAGTACTAAATGAAGACCTTCTAGGCCAAAGCAGAGAGCAAGTAGTTAGTGTTGGGTGTTGCAGTCATGGTCATCTGTATATTTGCGATAAAGAAAAGAAATTGGCATGAGGAATGAAAACACAGCATATTTTCCCAAGGACCTTTGGACAGAACTATGTTAAAATCCTGAACCCACCTAATTATTAGCTGATGGACTTTGTGTTAGTTATTGGCCCTCTCTGAGACTCAGTTACCTCACCTGTTAAATTGAATAATAATATTGACAACATAAAATTGTTGAATTAAATGTGATGATCCTTATAAAGAATGTAGCAGAGTAGATGGCAGTAATTATTATTATTGTCATTGTTGCTGTTCTTCTTCTTAATAGGAATTATTTGAAAACTCTACTAAGTTTGTCAGTTATGTAGTCATCTGACCTTGTTAATCATGCTTTTTTCCCCACTCCCCCCACCCCAGCCATCCCCACCTACCTCCCCTTATTCCACAACCCCCTTGGTTTTGTCCACATGTCCTTTATAGTTGTTCCTGAAAACCCTTCCTCCTTTCCCCCCATTATCTCCTCCCACCTTTTTTTAAATATATGGTGGAATGACAAAGGGAGTCACAGAACTGTAGGAAAATTTAACAGTCCATTTCTAATACAAATTATTTTCCAGAAAAGTCTTCCTTTTTTAAAAGGAAATGTAACTGTAAGAACAATCCCTAGACAGAACTGCTATCCTTTTGGATATGCAGGCAAGGTTATACATACACTTACTGTTGGACCTCTAGGTGGAAAAAATAATCAAAGCTTTTCTACTTAAGATTTCAAGGCTTTCTTTGAATAAGTTCATAGAATCTCATAAACTTAAGTAAATGTTACTTCCTCTGAATTAAAAAAAATACTCAGTATGTTCCTCTGTTTTATCTTCTTCAACATCACCTAGCCCCGGTGAACATTACTTGTTCATCTATTCATATTTTAAACTCAGTTTATTAAAGGAATATTTATTTTTCTATGTCAGCATTCTGTTCTTTCTCATGCATGCATTGCTTATCTAGAGAAAATGATAGAAAATCCTCCATGTGAACGGTTTAGTGGAAGTAATAGTACCAGCATTCTTTTATCTGTGATGATGGAAAGATAATCCACATGTGAAAGCACTTGGTTCTTCAGCTTATTTTGAGTGACAGAAGCATAATAGAATTGCCTCAGCATTAACATTCTACAATAACACAGCATTGTCATCCTTTGTCTGATCCTGGCTCATACTAATCTCACTCAGTGTTTCAAATTCTTAACAAAAACTAGAGAAATACACCTCAAAGCTATTATGTGGAAATGGATTAGGAATTGCTCTAAATCTTTAAACAAACCCTTAATTATATAAAAGTCCTATTTATACACTTCTTAAGGGATGTTTGTGGACAGGATGAAAATGAAGAATCTAGATCTCACAAGCAATTTGCATGTCTAAATCCTGTATATATTTCGCTTCTTAAAGTATTAGCCTTTTCTGTCTTTTCTCCACATTTGGTATTTTGTCTTCTTAATGGTGTTCTGCAAACTGTTTTAAGAATGATGAAAGGAAAATTCTAGATCCATTTGAATTTTAATTAAGGACATCATGTCATCTTCTATTATCTCCTGATTTTTTATTTTAAAAAAACAGAGCTGTTACCTTTTGTTGTGATCCAAATATAGCTATCCTTTGGCAATTTTTGAAATAGGAGGAATTTGTCACCCATTTCTTCCCATGTCTCCTTTCAGTGTCCACCTCCTAAGACCTGAGAACGCCTGTATTGCTGCTCCCTGGCTATCCTGAGCTCTTCTCGTATGCACTAAATATTTTCTAGGCAGTACTTTTGCCTCCAAAGTCATCTTTCTTTCTTTGTGTCTGTGGAACCTTAACCATCTTGGTGCTTGTTTTCACATCTTTCTACTCCTAATCAGTGCTCAGGGAGGCAGCATGGCAGCAGGAGAAAGAACACTGGGCTGGAGTTAAGAGATTTGAGTCAAAGTTCTGGTCAAGACTTGTGGTGTGCTCACCAGGGCTAGGTACTATTTTAAGTGCCTGCCATGTGATCTTTCATTCAGTTTTCATATATAGTCCCATGTAAGCAAATACAGGCAGGGAAATCACTTGCCTAAAGTCACAAAGCTGGCAAGATGCAGAACCAAGATTCTCATCCAAGTGGCCCCTCTCCAGAATCTGTGTGTTTAATAACTGTGCATGGTACCAACAGTTCACCCTTGTGACTTCTCTTGGCCTCAGTTTCTACTGTCAAATAGAAGAGGTCAGAGAATAGCAAATATCACTTTACACTATAAAACTGTTCAGTTCTAAAGAGGAACTCAATTGAATCAACCAACTTACATCTAAGACTTGACCTGCAAGTGCTTTTTAAACATTTTTTAACCTTTTTTACTCTTTTCATTGAGGTACAATTGACATATGACATTATACAGTTTCGGGTATATAGCACAATGATTCAATATTTGTATATATTATGAAATAATCACCTCACTATAATAAATGTGGTCTGTCACCATACATAGTTATAATTTTTTTTCTTTTGATAGGGAGTTTTAAGATCTACTGTCTTAGCAATATTCAGATTTGCAGTACAGTATTAACTACAGTTACCATGCTGTACATTACATCCCCATGACTTATTTATTTTATACTAGAAGTTTGTACATTCTGACCCTCTTCACACATTTCATCCACATCCAATCTCTGTCTGTGGGAATCCCCAGTCTGCTCTCTGTATCTTGCTGGGGGGCGGGGAGGGTTAGATTCTATATATAAGCAAGATGAAATGGTATTTGTCTTTCTCTGACTTATTTCACTTAGCATAAAGCCTTCAAGGTCCACTGTTGATCTTGGTAACAGTCTTTCCTTCTATCACCATCTGAGGGTATACAATTGATAGCTGATACCTGAACATATAAATAAATATATGCACACTTACAATGATGCAGTGCAATCTAAGAATTCGATTTTGCTACATGTAGAGAAATCCCAAAGTACTAATGTCTTACACAACACAGAAATTTATTCTTCCATGTAAGTGTTCAAGAAGCTGAGGTACCTTTGATTATCCAGGTTCCTTCTGTGTTCCAACTCTGTCATCTTAGCTCCTGGCTTTCATCCTTGAAATCAGCTCATGGTCTTAGGTTACTGCATTTCATACAGAAGGAATGAGAAAGCAACAAGCACTGAAAGCTTTTCTGCCACATTAGTCAGCTGTCTTTAAGTAGCTTTCATTGAAGACTCATCAAGCACTTCCATTTAACCCTTCCATGTACATGTCTTTCGCCAGAATGTGTGGCCAACCTTAACATCAAAGCAGGCTGGGGCATGTTATCTGTTAGTTGGGTACTTTGTGATCCAGAATAAAATGGACCATGAGTGTCAAAAGGGAGTCTTGATAACCATGTTTGAGGTAATGGTAGAAACCTATGAAAGAATAATATGAGTGACATAGAAAAATCACATTTGGAAGGTGTTTAAGAAGACTTAATAGAACTTGGTAATTGATTGGATGTGGAGAGTATAAAAAATGGAAGAGCCAAGATCAAAGAGTAAATTGAAGTGACAAAGTGGATGGAGGTATCATTTTCAGATAAAGAAGAACATAAGAAACTAATTACATGGAGAAGATGATCAATAGCATTTATTTTTGTTGGAATACAGATTGTTGGGTTGGACAGGATATGAAAGGGTTAACACCCATGGCAGGCACCAAACAAAGAAAACTGCAAGCTAAGCAACCGCCAAAATCTTCCGGGCAACAAGTGTCTAAGTGGTCAGCCATTCTCAGTCTTCCACAGATTCTACAGCACCCAATCTGCATAAAACACAACAAGCCTACCCCACCCAGATGTATAACCCACCCCCCCACCCTTCTATCCCAGACACGATTCCTCTGGCCCTCCTACTCTAGACCGGAGAACCTTTCCCGGAAGCGAAACCCCAATAAAATCCTGTTTTTGCTCCCTTTGTG
Source organism: Phyllostomus discolor (assembly GCF_004126475.2). Taxonomy (NCBI): domain Eukaryota; kingdom Metazoa; phylum Chordata; class Mammalia; order Chiroptera; family Phyllostomidae; genus Phyllostomus; species Phyllostomus discolor. The sequence goes on along the minus strand of NC_040904.2, from coordinate 171,658,125 downwards.
GCTGATATGACTTTCTTCCTCGGCAGAAAAAAACTGTACACAGATATATGTAGAGAAATCAAAAAGAAAATACCAGGAGGAAGTTGGATATTCAGGGCAGAGCTCAGTAAATTTATCTGACTTAGAAATATGTAGATGTGTGAGCACCTGACATTATAGATAGTAGCTGAAGTAATTGGAATGGGTAAATTCACCTGGAAAGAGTGTGAATGATAAGAAGAGACTAAAGATTAAGATCCTGCTGCTGAGAAACAACTACATTTAAATATGAGGAAAGAAAGAAGAATCGATAAAGATGCAGACAGATAGTAGGAGAGCTTGCGATCATTCAAGCCAAATTAAGAGTTTCAGGTAGAAGAGAATGGATAATGGTATTAAATCTACTGAGGAGCCATGTAAAATAAGGACTAAAAAGATATTTTTTTCAATATACTTTTTTTTCTTTTTTGTTGAATTTATTGGAGTGACATTGGTTAATAAAATTGTATAGGTTTCAGGTGCAGAGTTCTATAGTACATCATCTGTATACTGTATTGTGTGCTCACCACCCCAACGCAAGTCTCCTTCCATCATCATTTATCCCCCCCCCCATACCCTCTTCTACCTTCCCCCACCCTCTTTAAAAATTTAGTCTCAATGAAGTTCTGGTTCAGAATGGTCTTGAAGAAAGTAATTTTGTGGCCTCTTAATGAAGAAACAAGGAAATAATAAGATAAGAAGTGTACAAAAGGCAAGGATATAGAGATGGTATGTTCAGATCACATTTTCAAAAAGTTTCTTGTGAAGAAGAGTAAAAGAGGATGATAGCTGGAAGAAGATATAGAATGAAGGAAGAAGAAAATCAATACACCTGAAACTTATATGAATTTATTACCCAGTGTCACCCCAATAAATTCAGTAAAAAATATAAATAAGTTAAAAAAAGATCAATATAGTGAGGTTCTCCAAGGCTTCTGCACAGTTAAACTGATTACTTTTAAGCAGGAGGAAGGTCATCTATTCATTGTGATAGGAAGGAAGAGTTAGAAGCAATTCCATTTATTTGTAGGTAATAGGAATTTAAAGGAGTTCCAATCGATGGCTCTATTTTCTCTGTGAAGTAGCCATCAAGTTCATTCTCTGAGAGAAAGAGGGCAAGAGTTAGAAGTTGTGGGGCAGTCTGAAATGACTCTGAAGAATGTGTGAAAAGTTTGACCCACAAAGCACAAGAGACCCATCAGTAAAGGGGAGGGCATGATTAAGATTAAACACATCAGAAGTGTTGTGAGTCTCTTCCTTTCCTTCTGCTTCCTAACATATACATACTTCCATATGTACATGTTAATTTTTCCTTAAATGTTTCATGTCTTTATTTCTATTAGATTTTAAAATAATATTTTCAACTAGTTATTGCCAATATAAATAAATCTATTTTAATGTTATGTATTCATTTCCATTCCTCGTTAAAATTTGTCATCTGGAATTATTCAGGTAAAAACTACCTCTACAAATAATCCCTCTTCTCTAAAACATATTTCTCTTGCTTTTCTATCTTTATATAGTGACTGCAACTTCTGGAAAATGATGAATAAGAAAGACTACAGAAATAATCATTTTCTTGTTGCTGACTTTAATGGGAATGCCTCTCATATGTCACTATTTATTAGGATTTATTTAACCCATAAGTATCTATTGAGCGTCTCTCATGTGTAGGCATTGTGTTAGGTACTGGTTATATTGTGATGAAATAATTTGACACTGTTTTTGACATCATATAAATTAAAGTCTCATGGAAAGATACAAATTTTAAAGATTATTAAGATATGGTCTCATAATTATAACTTGTAATAAGGGCTATGAATGAAAAACAGGGTGGTGCTATGAGAGAAAAATATGTAAGCCATAGTTTAGATCAGAGGGCCAAGCAATTCTCTGAAAAAGTTACATTTAAGGTATAACATGAATGGATCCAGAATTACAGAAAAATCAGGCTGAGTCATAAGGTAGGGTTGAGTAAGAGTTGTGGGGAGTTAATTAATATAGACTATTAAATGAGTGTACAGATTGAGATTACTTTGTACAATGGAAGAAATATATAGCATATACTAAATGCTTAGTAAATGTTAACTCTACATATAATTTTACATGATAACTTGAAACCTTTCCTTATGTTAAGAAAAGAAACTTTTATGATTTGTTTACTAAAGAAGAGTTTTTAAAAATAACATTAGGATGTTATTAACAGACCCTACAGTAATATCTTGAAATGATCGTATGGTTTTTACCTTTTTACTTATGAGTATAATAAATTATGTAAACCATTCATTCCAAGAATTAATATCAGTGGGCCATAATTTTTAATTAAATTTTAATTTAATTGGCTTATTCACTTAGGTATTCTGTAAATATACTAATAAATAGGTTTTAAGAGGTTTTTTCATTATTGTTTTTTTGTTTGGGTATATTTGGTGTAATTATCAGATATATCATTACTAATATAATGCTAATTTTATAAAATCAACTGGAATTTTTTTTTAATGTTTGGAAATACCTCCATCAATATAGAAATTTTTCAAATAACATTCCCATGAAAACACTTGAGCTTTATGATATTTGGGAGCACACATTTCTTTGATAACTGTATCGGTTATTTCTGGTTATATGTCTATTAAGATCCTATGGGGGATTTTGAGTCAGTTTTGGTAATTCACATTATCCTAATCCAGGTAACCATTATTCTCCGCTGGGCTGTTTACAGTGGACGTCTCACTCACTGGTCTTTATTCCAGGCCACTTTTTCATAGTCGGTACAGTTGGTGTGATCTGTCAGAACTGTCCTTTTAATGAATTTACTTCTCTGAAAACCCTTGAACAGCTCTCCATTTCTTTCAATATAAAATCCTTACACAAGCTATGAGTCATGAGTCCCTTCGTTATTTCTAAATTTACATCAATTATCTTTCTCTTCTTTTATTTCAATTCCCAGAAATATGCTAGATTCACCCTCCCCCTGGGCATCTGCCTGTGTTTTTTTCCTCTAGCTAAAATTTTCTTCTATTTCTATTTCCAAAACTCTGCATAACTCTCCTTGTCCTTCAGGTTTTTACTCAGATGTAACCTTCTCCAGGAAGTCCTCCCTAACTCTTAAGATTATATTATGTGCCCCTCCTATGGAGGACACTTGCCTACAAAAGGACAATAAGAGAGTATTTGGTCACTTGTGTCAGTCTCACACAAGCAACTGTAAGCAAACTGAGAAGAAAAACATTGCTTTATTGTGGGGGGGGCTCCACCTGCAGGCCCCTCCCCCCCCAGCCACCACGGATGAGAATAAGTCTACCAAGACATGATCTGCTTGGGGAGTAAAGGTGACCGATCTCTCAAAGGAGAAGGGCCAAGAGCCTTTTCCTCAATGGGCTTTCATTGGGTTCATTTGCACAGGAATACAGATAAAGCTCATTAATCATTGCTAGGCAGTAAGGATCAAACAATAGATAACAAAGAACTCTGAGGGCCTATTTTGAGTCAGGGTCAGATAGCTAAAGAGCTGTGAAACTTTGAGGAACAAACTCACTCCTTGTTTGGACCCTTATCATTTAATTGAGAGCATTCTAAACCAAGCAGTTTCACAGGCTTTTATGTATTCTTTCTTAAGCCTGATTGCCTGGGGAGCCTGACCTTTCCAGCACAGGGCTGTACCACCCTCTGTCATTGTTTCAGGCTTAGGTGGAGCAAGGCAAGTAAGGCAGCCAAGAGATTAGGAGATTTCTCGCAGACAATGAGGACTCAGGCTTTGTCAAAGCCAAGGGGTGAGGGTCCATCGCCCCCTTTTGCTGTAGCCCCCAAAATCCTTCCTTGGGGGCCTTCCATGTGATCGTACCTGTCTTAGGTTGTTTCCCCCCTTGGGGAATCTTACCTGTCATTGGCTAACTGACCAAGCATTGGGGGCCAGTTATGGATGAAGTAAAAGGAGCAGAAGCAGTGCTCCTGCCAGGGAGATAAGCTTTTGTCTCCTTGGTGGCTTACAGTCCAAGGTCGCTCCCTCAGCCTTAGCCTTGGCAGGGGTTACAGCTTCTGAAACCAGGCAGGGCAGTTCCCAGCACTTTATTCGTCTTGTTATTTTCAATGCCTAGAACAAAGGCTGGCACACAGAAAGTATTCAATAGATATTCATTCAATGTTGAATAAATGATAGGTGTGAATAACATCTAATTATACTGAAATTTTTAACAACTTACACTTATTTAGCCTTTCCAAAGTATTCATCTTAGTTACCATAGAAAGAACACTTTTATTTTCTTTCCCTACTCAAGTATCATAATTCTGTATAGTATTGAATTTAATTATGTAATTATATAAACAAGTGCAACTGGAATGAAAGGTGCTTGACTCATGCTAGGAGTAAAACCTTGACACTTGCTAAGCACATGGCTGAACACAGGAGAGCAGACTACTTTTGAACCAGCATCGCGGGGCTGGGAAAGATGAATATCTGTAAATTGATTCAGTGGAACTCCCTTAGAGCTTTAATAAAATAGAGGAACAGCCCACAGTTTAGACATAGTTGGTGAAGTTTTTTCGTAAGTAGGAAGAGTTGGATCCTGAAACATATTTTGTCATGCAAGATAAAAAGTGGACAAGAATCACAAGATTGGCAAAAAGTCCTCATTAACTTGGAAGTTGAACTAATACTATACTATTAGAGCCTGATATTTTGATTCAAGGAGCTTGGGACTATCTAATAGAAGAAATGATACAAGGAAAACTTTCTTTTGGTACTGGAAAGGCTTGGGGAAATTTTCCATAATATATAAAAAAGTTTGTATTTGTGAGCCCAAAAGCTTCTGCACATTTTTCCTATCTCTTATTTAATCACTGTCTTGGGCATTCCAATGTTTTGTTTTCTGAAATTATTTGGAAGATCCTGTTTGTAGAACTGATTTCTTTTTGTTCTTTACAGTGGTTAAGCACCACTTAACCATTCCACTGATACATTATGTCAAAGAAACAAATTTTTCTACCTAAACTGGGTGTAAGTATAAAAATTCTGTTTTGTCAAATATTTGGCCTGCACATTTTGGGACTTGACTTTGGAATTGTTCACTCTGTTACTGCTACTAGGGCCATGCAGATTTTATTTGGAGGGTTCAGAACTCAAGTCACCTGCCAAAGGGATGAGGGAACTGGATGGGACTGATTGACAGTTTTATTAATTCCTTTTTATTTATCCACCTATCTCTGCAATATTAATTTATTAGAAATGCTTAATCAATGTGTTCATTTTCATACATTGCTCTAAGATAATTTATCTCACATTTAATGTCTGTTGAAAAACTTATGCAGATATCTACCAGGCAATTCTTTGCTGGACAACTATAGAATCTCTCTCTCTCTCTCTCTCTCTCTCTCTCTCTCTCTCTCTCTCCCCCTCTCTGTCTGTCTGTCCTTTCTTTTCCTGTATCTTTCTTTCAGGAATTGGGAGCTAGCATCTTGATTCAGTTTTTGTGGATATTTAACTGGACAACTACCTAGATGTGAACTTTAAGTTTGTGCCAAGACCAATAAAAGCTGCATTTATGAAAGAGCTGAAACTAAAGAGACTTTATTTAAAAAACAGGTTAGAAACAAAGCAGACATGAAGAGAGAAGCAGAGATGAAATGTGGTTACAAAGAAAAACCTGTAAGTGGAACCTGATGAACAAAACAAATGAGCAAAATAGAACCAGAGACATGGAAATAAGGAACAAACTGGCAGTGACCAGAGGGGAGGTGGGATGGGGATAATGGTGGGGCGGTGGAGTGGGGGGAGGAAAAGGTCTAGGCAAAGAACAAGTAGAAAGGACCCTGGTTATGGACCACAGGGTGGAGATTGACTAAAGGAGCCAGGTGGGTGGGCAGCGCAGGGGAGAGCGACGAGGGGTGGAGGAATTGGGATGACTGTAAATGAACAACAATTAATAAAGAAAAAAAAAAGGCAAAGAGGCTGCCTGATGACTTTTGGATCGCTTTATTTCCTTGATATTCTCTAATATCTTTTCAGTAGACTTGCTAATTTGCATAGTTTAAGCAGGTGTGTGTTTCTTGCAACCAAATATTTCTGGCTCATTCTTTGTACCATACTGAGAATTTGAAAACAAATAAGTAAACTTTCAGATGGAAAACGTGACTCATGGAAGAGACATGGTGAAGAATGAGAAAAACATCGCCTCCTCCACCCCCACTCCTGCTTTTGATATATTTTTCCTTATAAATTGTAGGGCTCATGCCCCATCCTGGGCAGATATCAAAGTCATAAGTTTGCCTTTTACATTCTCGTTCTTTCTTTGTATTCACTCTCTGACTTACAGAAGTACTACCTTCTCTTTTTGGTGCTTAGGGGTTCATGCTCTTATCTTCCTTCCACTTATTATAATCACTTTCAGATATCATCTAATACATTTATTTACACAAAGAGAAATATAATTTTAAAGGCATCTCTCCCTCTTCCATTATTCATGCATATATGTCAGAGAATTTCCCTGTTAACAGTATTCAAAATGTTAAGATTCAAAATAAATATCAAATTGGGAAATTTTAGCTGGTAAAAGGACTTGCATTTTGTGGGCGACCTGAACATGTTTGCAGTCACACTGCAGAGATGGTTGCCTCCTCTGTTTCTGTGTTAAGTCTTGCTATGATTTGAGTGTGTCTGTGAGTGTGTGGAATGTGAGTATTTGAGAAGAGACCACCCTGCCTGTTTGGATTAGTGTCTGTATCTATTTTAACAAGTATGGTGCCTGGGAGTTCAATTATTATGAGTTAAACTCTAGTTAGGGGTTCTGCATACATTCAAGGGTAAAGGGCAAAGTACTTGTAGTCTTTTCTCTATATTTCATAAGGCTCTTTGAAATATAATATTTTCTCTTAAGTGGACATGTCTTCAAAATGAGCCAGCTAGTTGACAGATAGCTTGCATATGCTTATGGATAAGTACATTCATAACACACAAGTATTCAAAAATGCCAGAATTGTTTTCTCAAAATTCAATTTTGCATAGTTCTGGTAATTAACTCACTGTCACGCTCTGCATAAATTTGAATTGCTTCAGTCTGCAATTTCCAAGCTTCTAAAAAGCTTGAATGGAGATCAAACAAAAACTCTCAACCTCATTAACGCCAATGACAATATATGACTAACTCCAATTTTTTCCATCACATAATCAATAAAATCATATGAATTTATAAATCTGTCGAATCTCTGAATATATGTATGCTCAAACTTGAGATAATCTGTAAGATCACAGAAAAAAGTCTGAGGAAATTTGTGTTTTTTTGCTACACTCATTCAGACTCAGCTTAATGCTGGTGTGTTTAGATTTGTTTATAGTAAGGTATCAGGTCACAGTTTCCCGCTACTGAATAATGATGCCAGAGGAGATTTACTAGAATGTTCTTTCTGGAAAAGGGTACACAATAGAGTCCCAAAAACCCAAGTGAGGTCATTAAAGATTAGGACTTTATTTCAAGCTAGATTCTTGACTCATGATAGAATTGTCCATTTTGTTCTTAAATCTTTCCATTTGAGAAACAGGATAATAACATTAGCAGTGTTCATAAGTGTCCAAGGAATTGTAATTCTGGGTGACATGATGAGTTCTGATCTTACCCCGAAGTCAGGGACCTAGTCTTTGTCTCTAACACCATTGTCTCATTGCAGATTGCTGTCACAAAATGCCATAGTTTGAGTGGCTTATAAACAACAAAACTTTATTGCTTACAGTTCTGGAGGCTGGAAAGTCCAATATGAAGGTGCCAGCAGATCCAGTGTTTCATGAGGAGCTGCTTCCTGGTTCATAGATGACCATCTTTTCACTGTATCCACATATGGCAGGGGGGTGAGGAATCTCTCCAGGGCCTCTTTTGTAAGTGTGCTAATCCCAGTCACAGACGATCTGTCCTCATGACCCAGTGACCTCCCAGAGCCCCCAACTCAAATATCCTCACATTGGGATTAAGTTTCAACATTTAATTTGTGAAAGAACACATTCAGTATATACAGTAGCAGCTACTATTAAATCATTTTTGAACATGAGATTGTTAATCCACTCATTTATTCCACTAATCTTTTTCGAGTTTCTATAAAATGCCAAGCTCTGTACAGGGAAGAAGAAATTCAGGGATGAATAAATTATAGTCTAAAGAGTTCACGGTTGGCAAGTGATGTGGAATTACAGTGATAGGAATATGCGAAGGTATTATGTAAATATGGAGGAGTGGCACATACCCCATTTTAGTGGGGGGTTATAGGGTGAAGGAGGAAGAACTGAGGAGGTTGTGATGCTTGGGTCAAATCTTTAGGGATATCTAGGTGGAAACCAGACTTAGAAGACAGCTTGAGCAAAGGAACCCATAAAAGAGGTAGCAGAGAGTGAGCTTTTGGTGTTCTGATGTTAAGGCTGAGGCAGGAGCGCTGAGGGATTGGAACGCTAGAGCAGCAGGTGGGGGACTGGTGGTGGAGGACCACAGGTGCCGTCAGTTCTCGTGAACTCTCTAATCCAAACATCTTCCATTAGATTGGGGGAAGTAAAACATTTCTTAGTCATCTTTCTAGCTCCCAAACATAATTCAGATCTAACACTGAGTAAAGGCTTAACACATACTGCCTGGTATTATTCTCAACCTCTAGCTCTTTTTATTTGTTGTTGTTATTAAAAAAATAGGCATTTTTTACTTTTAGATAGTATCACAGATTTTAGTTAATTATGTAAAATTGGCTGAAAATTTTGAGTATACAAAATAATGTGAAACCTAACTTTGTCTATTTTTTCATGTCTTACAGAGCACAAAATATTCAAGGCAACACAAGGTGATTCACAAAGACGAACACACACACACACACACACACACACACACACCTGGTGGGTGGGGCTAGGTGCTGACCCCTGGTGCAGCTTGGCTGTGACTTGGCCTGGGAATTATTTAACACATGCAAAAGTCTCATCAAGCAGGCTCTCTTTTCCTCACTTTACGCGCGTATGGAAAAGTGGGTGTCAGAGGCGTGAAATAACTTGTCCACATTCAGTAAATAAGTACAGAGGCAGGGATTGAACCTCAGTCTGCTGGCTTCAAACTTCTAGTATACCATAGCACTTCTAGTGCCAGGTATATGGATAGGAAAGAACCTCTGTTTAGATTTTGTGTATGTAAAGTTTACATACACAAAAAAGGTAGACTTTTTTCATGATTTGGTGATATTTGAATTTAGATTACTAAATAGTTTTATGGAATGTTTGACCAAAAATGTTAACTATAGTTACGCTTTATATTCCTTTAACTGATCAGACACTTCTGATTTGGGAATGCTGAAAAAACTGAATATATCACTCAAAAATCTTTTGAAAATACCTCTTAACTGAAGTTGCTTTAAAGTGAGTTGAGAGAGAGAACCTTGTCTTTTCCTCCTGTAGTTCTTGGAAGGCTTCTGCTCTCTCTGTGGTTAAACTTGCCCTTGGCATATTTTCCTTGCAGGGAGATTGTCTGAATGGTGGCATTGAGGTTGGCAGCTCCCTTCCTGCCTAGGACTCTAAAGTCAGGGCTTATAATGTACAGTTTGTTATTTAGAATAATAAAAATAATAATACAGAGAGACCTTATGATGTACAGTTTATTGTTTAGAATGAACACCCAATGTCTATTCTGAACAGAAATGAAAGGTAAAATAAATGGACCATATCCCACTGAGATGAGAAAATAATGGTAGCCAGACAAGATTTATATTTGGACTGAATGTCTGTAGGGCGATCGTATTCACATCTTGCGTTGCTTATAATGTCTGTGTTTTGTTTTTAGTAAAAAAATAAAAGCAACTCTAACCTCTTGGCATGGGGCTCAATGTATTTCCAATTTTGAGTAAGTCTTTCTTTAAAATGTTTAAATAAAGACATGTAAAAAAAGATAACAATTTATTTTTAACCCACCAGTTAACAACTTTCTCTTTAGTGATTTTATTCAGTGTGTTAGCCAAAGAATGATTTATTAAGCTTTTCTGCCTTTCCAGTTCATTCTTTTCTTTTCATTTTTAAAATACTTGGACACTGTCCATACTCCTCTGTGAGAGATGCAGCCCCAAGTTTCAGAGCCTCAGTAGAAGGCCCACACTCCACATGGGACTAATCAGCAAATTGGGAATGTGATGGTTAATGTTTGTGTCAATTTGATTGGGACCCGGGGTGCCCAGATTTAACACTACTTCCAGGGACATGTCTTTGAAGACATTTCCAAAAGAGATTATCATATGAATTGATGTACTGAATAAAGCAATTTGTCCTTCCCAGTGTAGGTGGCATCATCCAATACATCGAGGGCCTGAATAGAACAGAAGGCTGAAGAAAGGGCAAATTTACTCTCTCCATCTGACTCCATGAGTTCAGACAGTGGTCTTCTCCTGTCCTTGGACTTGGACTTATACCGTTGCCATTTCTGTTTCTTGGACCTTTGTCTTGGACTGCTATTTATGTCACTGGCTTTCTTGGGTCTCCTGCTGCTAGATGGAAGATTGTGGGACTTCTCAGCTTCCATAGTCACATGAGCCAATAACTAGAAATAAATATCATTTTACACACACACACACACACACACACACACAAGTGTATGTATATATTTATATATATACAGGGTCTGCCAGAGGTATTGCTTGTTTGAATGTGGTTGGTAGGATAATAATTTGGGTGTAATAGTTTCAATGTGAAAATTTTACCTAAAATGTAATATAGTGTGCTAGAGTATGCTATTGTTATGTTACAGAATTGCATGCTTATGATTTTGTAATGAAAAAGTGGTGTTATTTGTGCCAGACCCTGTATAATATCCTACAGGATATGTGCTATTCATTGTGTGTTTTCTGGAGAACTGTGACTAATACAGAGGGCATGTGCATCTTTATATCTGTTCCAAGAATATTATCTTTCCTCTTTTTCCTAATGTTTGGGTTTGAATCCTCTGTACACAGGCCCAGCATGGCACCCAGGCAGATAGTGCCCTACACTTATGATGCCTTTAGCATTCCTTCTCCTCCCTGCCTTCTTCCCCCTTTGAAAGTTCAGACGTGACTAGAAAGTAAGCCAGTTTTGTTCCCAGCTCTCATGTCCTTCCTTTCTTCCTTCGCCTTTCCTTCCTTTAAAATGTCCCCTCTCTGACAGCTCTCTGGGACTCCGGGTCTTTCTTTTCTTATCATCGTCACATCTGCTCTCTCAGGTTCAAGAGCAGTTCATTGGTAAATTGATTGAAAATACATTATTAATAGCTGATAATAATAGTATATTAAAATGACTTAATCTTCCTAAAGGAGCGAGTGATAATGATATTTGAAACCCTGTCACAAGTGAAAGAAGCAGCAGCCGCTTGGCACCCCAAACCATCAGGCCCTGCCCCAGGAGACGGCCTCCTCTGGCTGGCATGGGTTAGTCCTGCCACTCAGACGTCTCAGCCCTCACAGGACTTCTCCCTGCCTGTCCTTTAAGACTGAAAAGTGCTCATCAACTTTTTTCATGTTCACGAAAAGTATTCAGCAGTGTGTTTCCACATTGGATTTTTGTTCTTTATCTTTTAGACCTAGAAAAGATAAAGTCACATTTAAAGATTCTGTTATCAGATACCATCTTGTTAATGAGCTATCCATTTATTTTGCACAATGAAGTATTATAATCAAAATTATAACCCCTAAAGTAACCATAGAGGAATATGTTGCTCTTACATTAGGGAAAGCACGAGGAAGTCAGAACAAAGTATGGTGTTTTATCACACAGCACATAAGATCCCGGCATTCCCCGTTGCTCCAGGGGGCCCTTGTCCAAAATGCGCACTTCTATCGGCATCTCTTTTTGAATTTTTTAAATAAACAATTGGCATCTCACCATAACTTTTTTCTTAACACCTCCTAAAAGACCTATGAGCCATTATTGCATTGCTTATAATATATATAAAGGACACTCTTTTCCTGCAATTTGGTAAGAGCCTTAGATTAAAAAAAAATCTTATAATTTCATGAATATAAACTATGTATATAATATAAAGTAAGAGCTACACCAAACATTTAAACACTTGCTGTATTTTCTCTCTTAAAAGGATATACTTTTTGAATGTTGTTAGCATGCCTTAAAAATCATGGCCCCTTGGATTTAAACTTATCTAACAAATTGCTCAGTTTCCACTTCCTGTTTTATTTTGTCCTGGGTGTGTCACTGAAAAGGATAGTTTAGTACTTAACAATAATGGGAATGTAAAATTCTGGGCAAAGCAATTCCAGGGATTCTGATAGCAGTTTCAAGCGGTACCACAGTTCATGTGAAATCATTCAGGACACAGAAACTGAGAAACTACATTATATACCAAAGCAACAATTTACTATTCACCTAATAAGGATCAGACCTAGGTTAGACACACTGTTGTCTCTAATCCTCATGACAATCCCGGGAGGCAGGAATTCTTGCTGTGCTTTTACTGAAAGGGAAACAGGCAGAGAGTTAAAGCACCTGTATTAAGAACACGAAGTTCCCAGGTTTCAGAGCAATGATTTAAAGCAATGCTTAGTCTGTTGGCTCCCAAACCCTTGTTCTTACCATTAAACATCCTACCTCTTCATGATTAAGGAAGATGTGCCCCTGAAACAGTGTTTAGTTTTTCAAAAATGGGAGCTGTTTTAATTTTATATGATCTAATTTGTGGATTAAATTATAAAATAATGACATCTGGATTAATGTTTCAGAATCCCAGTGAAACATTTTACAGTCTTTTCTTGGTGAAGATAGTTTTATATAGTATATAAAGATTTATATAAAAGTAATCATCCTATGCATACTGTTTTGCAACTTGATTTTTTTTGTTTCAAAATTGATTTTGAAATCTGTCTATATTAATATCAGTAACCTTAGTTTATTCATTTATTCACTTTTTTCAACTTTTATAGCTACAGCTAAATTATTTTTTAAAGTGTGTGCACAATTACAGTCCTAGCAGCAGTGTACGAGTGTTCCTGTTTTCCCACAGCCTTGCGGTGGCAGACACTACTAGTTTTCTATCCAATATGCACTTGCCATGCTTTTCTTACTAATAGAAGCCTGATTTTTTTTTCCCGGTGGCAACAAGTACAAGTTCCAAAAGTATATTTCCCAGCCTCCTTTGGTAATTAGAGGTGGCTGTGCGATACAGTTCTGGCCAAGGAGATATAATCAGAGTCTGTTGGGTGTTTCTAAAAATGTTTTAACCTGTCAAATAGTCCCTTTTCTTCTGCTCCCTCGTTTTTGAACTATCCTGGAGGGCAGACATGAGGTTAGAGATAGAACAGTGATCTTGAACCCATGAGGCATCAGTATGAGGATGAAAGATTTGCAGTAAGGATGATGTAACAGAAAGATAAAAGGATTTGGGGAAGCCGAGGGGGCTGTTGTATTGGCCACAGACCGCCAATCCCTGTACTTCTGGTTGCTGAAAAAAGTAAACCCTTATTAGGTAAGATATTGTTCAGAATCATTTATGGAGAAAGATGTATTACTCTGACTGTTTCCATTACATTCTTGGCAGGTTACTGATATATTTAAAAAGATGATTTTTGTACTTAATCCAACATTTTTAGAAGTTTTATGCTGAAAGACGTCAGAATATCTAATAACCATTTTTTGCCAAGAAAATGAAGCCTTTTTAACTCTTTAAACTTTGAACTTTTAATTATATCAATGCTTTGCTTTCTGATTTAAAGAATTAACTAATGATCAGAGTGACTTAATGACTCCTTTCAGTTATTTCCCACATTTCATATAGACGGATGTGCTTTCTGGTTCATTGTATGATAACTAACACTAACATTCTGTGTGATTGCTGTAATTAAAAAGAAGTTGGGAAGAGAAACACTTCTGGAGGGAAAGCATCAGGCTCTTGCTGACCCTCTCCCCAGTCCAACAGCTAAAACTGGGGAAATTCATTAAAACACCACCCTTTACAGTCTCTGGAAATTGTCCTAAGGGCAGAGAGCAAATGGAGAAATATTTATTTAGGAAAATCTATTAAATCTCAGAAGAGTGAGAGTCTGTGCAAGTCATGACCCACTCTACACGCCCCCCATGCCCTCACCCAGCCCTCTAGTACGGAAGCTGTATTCCGGGCTTCTGTAGCCAAGACAATGGGGGTCCCCTTTCCCTGCAGCTCCCAGTCTCCGTTTACCTTTTATCTCAGTGAGGGGCAGGCATTCATTGTTTCTCATCCTCCCCAGTTCTCCATGGCAGAAACTTAATTCAGGCAAGTGCTCAAGTCTGAGACTCCCTTATTCCACCAAATTCCCAACTATAGTGTCAGGGATTGCTTTTACCCCAGTTTGTTCACAGGATGGAGATTCCACCTGGGGAAGAAAATCCAAGAACATCAAGGTCTACCACCTCCACTTAGACCCTCCTCACAGAGAAGAAACATCCCTCTAAGATGGAAGCAGACCATTCTATAAGTTCTGCACACGGAGGCTATTAAAACAGAGAGGTCCATACCTTCTCTCCAGGGGACCAGGTTTATTTGGAACAGAATGTGGGGTAGCTCAAGCCTAACAATTTGGTGAAAAACAAAAAAGGAGATTTGGGTGGTGAGCAGTTAAGGGAGGGCTGGTAGCTCCGTGATGGCAATAAGTAGGATGGAAGCCTGGCTGGAAGTTTAGTAAAGAGGAGCAGGGGACGAGGAGCTTAGGAGAGTTCTCCTAGGGTGTGACCAAGCCAGAATGACTGGCCTCAAAGACTGCCCTTGCTGAAAAGCATTTTCCCGTAGTAATAGTAATGATAACAATAACAATCAGCTAGCATTTATTAAAGTTTAACAACCAGGGAACGGTAACATTAGAGGCACACCAGCAAGCACCTTAGCAGGAAGGTCAGAGAAGGACAGCCCAGCCAAAGCCACCATCATCTCTGAGTGAGATGGGCTTCAGGGTGACTGTGCACGTTAGGAGTTTCACTCTAATGTAGAAACAGAGTTTACTGAAATAGCCCTTAGTGTCACTCAGCAACTGAATATGAAACAAGTACAATAAAGCTCATGCTAACACAAAATCACTGTCTAGAGTTGTTATGTCAGGTTTTCAAAGAAAAAAATTGCAGAACTTGCAAAGAGATGGGGAAATGTGAACCATATATAGGAAAAATCTAACAAGCATCGGAAACTACATTTGAAAAGGCCCAAATGTTGGATTTAGCAAAGACCTGGATTTAACAGCTATTATAATTATGTTCAAAGAACTAAGGGAAACCATCATTAAAGAATTAAGGAAAGATGTGATAACAATGTCCTATCAAAAAGAGAATGTCAATAAAGAGAGATAGAAATTATAAAACGAGAATTATATGAAATTTTGGATTTGGAAAGTATAATAAGCAGTATGAAAAATAAAATTAACTTGAGGGTGTCAATGGTAAATTTAAATTGGCAGAAGAAAGAAGCAGTGAACTCTAAAATACATCAATAGAGATTATGTAATCTGAAGAATAGAGATGGGAAAAAATGAGAAAAATCAACAGAGCCTCAGAGAAATGTGGGATAACATAAAGTATAATAGAAGTACCAGAAAACATTTTAAAAAGAACAGAGCAGAAAAATCATTTTAAAAAACTATGGCTGGAACCTCCCCAATTTGATTGAAACTCAAGCTACATATCCGAGAAGCTTAAAGAATTATAAGTAAGAGGAATACAAAGTGATCCGCATTTAGCCACATCATATTCAAAAAAGATTAAAAGGCAAAAGGGAAATCATGAAAACAGCAAAAGCAAAATAATGCACCAAGAACTTTGGTTTCCTCAATAAGACCAACAGCCAACTTATCCGAAACAAAGGAGGCTGGAAGACACACTCAAAGTGCTGAAAGAAAATACTATTAACTAAAATTGTTGTGTCAAGCAAAAGTATCTTTCGAAAATGACAGCAAAATAAAAACATTCCCATATACACAAAACAGATGATTTCTTGCAGGCTAACCTTCTTATAAGGCATATTAAAATAAGTTCATGCTGAAGGCAAGTAATCTCAGACAATAATTGAAATCCACATGAAAGAACAATGTTGGTGAGGTGATTATGCAGGTAATTATAAAAGACACTATAGTTGGATAATTTCTCCCTTTCTCCCTTAACTTATTTAGAAAGCAGTTGTACAAAACAATGTATATGCAGTTATTTATTTATTTTTTTCTTGTAAAATACAGAAATAGAATGCAGGGGTTGGCAAAAGTAGGTTTACATTTTTGAGTGACATTCTTTTGAGTTAATAAAGCTGTTGTAACAATCATAACCTGCGTGTCTCTTTCCATACAAACAATTGTAAACCTACTTTTGCCCACTTATGGATACTCACAAAGGAAATGGGTGGGAGCAAAGCTGCACTGGGGTGACAAAATGACACCAGATCATAACTCAAATTTTAAGGACACAAAAGAGAACCAGAAATGGTAAATCAGAAGTTTAATATAACAAACCCTGTAAATAAATATTTGTCTCCTTTCTTAGCCTCTTAAAAAGACATAAAGTATATAAAATAATAAGTATAATAATGTATTGTTGTGTGCACAATATGTATAACAATGTAGAACAATGGTAGCACAAAAAAGAGAAGAGGGAAAATAGCATTTATGGGGATTATACTTTCATATCTCACTGGAACTAAGTAGTATGAAACTGGGGTATATTTTGATAAATTAAGATCCAAACTGTAGACTTAGAACAAAGGCTAGGAAAGTAACTCAGAAGAGTATGGTGAAAAAATTACTACAGAAACTAAAATAATAATTGCTTGATCTCCTTTACTTTCTCAACTTCTTAAAAGATTTATAATTATATAAAGAAATAATACACTTTAGGGTTTGTACCACAGACGTGTGTATGGCAGTAGGAGCATAAAGAGAGGGAAAGGGGAGTGGTGCTCACCGAAGAACAGTTCTGTATCTCACTAGAACTGAGTTGGTATGATCTGAAGTGGGTTCTTATAAGTTAATATGTCCACTGGAAGCCTAGAACAACCACTGAGGAAATAACTTAAAAATGTAGTGAAATGGTGAATAAAGAAATTAAAATGATACAGCAAACTTGGTAATAGAATATTAATAAAATTAATGAAGGAGAAAGAAGTAAAAAGGGGATAGAAGGACTCAAAAGATATGAAACAGAAAACAAAAAGTAAAATAGCAAATGTAAATTCAAACATATTAGTATTAACCTTGAGTGCGAAGGGATTAAACATTTTAATCAAAAGCTGAAGATTGTGAGATTGAACTAAAAAAAAGATTCAATTTAATGTTGTCTATAAGAGACATATTTTAGATTTAAAGATACAAATAAGTTCGAAGTCTGGATATGATATACCACAGCAGCAGCAATCAAAAGAGAGCTGGAAAAGCTACAGTATTGCTGGGCAAATAGGCTTACATACCAAAATGTGTTACCAGAGATAAAAGAGGCATATTTTATAATAATAAAATTGTCAATCTATCAGATATTGTATAATAATTATATACATGTGTGTACCTAACAACAGTGTCCAAAATGCATGAAACAAAATCTGATAGATTTAAAGAGAGAATAAAATATTAAACAATAATAGTTGGAGACTTTAGTACTCCCACTTCCAGTAATAGAACAACTAGGCATGAGTTCAACAAGAATATGGAAGGCTTGAAAAACACTATAAACCAACTAGACTTAATAGAGACCTCTGGAATCTCTTATCTAGCAATAACACACATAAAATGTCCCAGGACAATCATGGATGAGGCCATAAAATAAGACTCGATGTGTTTAAAAGGATTGCAGTCATATGAAGTATGTCTTCAACCGAAGTGGAATAAAATTAGGGAACAATAATAGGAGAAATTTGAAAACACAATTATATTGAAGTTGAACAACACACTCCTAATTAACCAAAAGGTAAAAGAAAAAACATACAAGGGAAATTCAGACTGTGCTATGAAATGAGTGAAAAATAAAACACAAAATTGAATGGGATGTACCTTAAGCAGTGCTTACAAGGAAATTTCTAATTGTAAATGCCTACATTAAAAAAGAAAAGTATCAGATCAATGATCTAACTTCCACTTTAAATCATTGGAAAAGAAGGGCAAACTAAACCTAAAGTCAGCAGAAGGAGGCAAATAATAAATATTAGAACAGAAATTAATTAAATAATTAAAATCCAGTAGAAAAAAATAACAATGAAACCAAAAATTGGTTCTTTGAAAGGATCGGCAAAATTGACAAACTTTTAGGTAGTCTTGCCAAGAAAAAAGAGATAAGATGCAAGTTAGTAAAATCAAGAATGAAAGAGGGGGCATCACTCCTGATCTTACAGAAATAAATTGCATTACAAGAGAATACCATAAGGAACTTCATGCTTATAAGTTGGATAGCTTAGATTAAATGGGCAAATTCCTAGAAAGATGCAAACTATTGATATGACTCAAGAAAAAATAGAAAGTATGAATAGACTTAACAAATGAAGAAATTGGGTTAGTAATTGTAAAACTTCACACAAAGAAAAGTCCAAGTCTGGGTAACTTTACTGGTGAATTCTATGAAACATTTTAAAAAGTAATCCGAATTCTTCATAAACTTTTAAAAAAAACGGAAGGGGGGGGTGATACTTTCCAACTCATTCGATATGCCCAGCACTTCTAAAATATATCTGATACGGGATTTTTATCCAAATATATAAAGGACTCTGACAACTTAGAAATATAAATAGTCCAATAAAAATGGGCAAATGATCTAAATAGACATTTCAGTAAAGATATACAAATGACAAAGAAATGCACAAACAGGCCATTAGGCAAATCAAAATCACAATGAGATGCCACTTTACACCCATTGAAATGGCTACAATTAAAAAAGACAGTTAATGAAAAGCAGTGGCAATTGTTTTGAGAAATCAGAACTCATACATTACTAGTAAAAATATGAAATGATACAGCTGCTTTGGAAAACAGTGTAGCACTTTGTTAAGGCTTAAATATAAAGTCAACACATGACCCGACATTTTCACTTCTAGGTATATACTGAAGAGAAATAAAAACATGTTCATACAAAAGCATGTACATGAATGTTGATGGAAACATTATTCATGATAGCCCATGATAAGTTCCTTCAGTTGATGAATGGGTAATGTGGTTTCTCCACATGGTGAAGAAATTTCATTTGGAAATGAAAATTCACCATTTCATGGTGAAACTATTTCATTTTCTTATAAAGTATATTGAAGTTACAACATGAATGAATCTTGAAAGTATTATGTTCAGTGAAAAAAGCCGGTCACAAAGGGCCACATATTACATATTTCCACTTAAAAAATATCTGAACTGGGAAATCTATAAAAGAGAAAACAGATTATTAGGAAACTGAGTACTAATGGCAGAGGATTTTTTTTGGTGGCAAGTGATGAAATTTTCTGAAATTAATTGTAACAGTGGTTGTACAAGTCTGTGAATATATGGAAAACCATTGACTTATATACCTTAAGTGGGTAAGTTGTATGTTGTATGTGAATTACAGCTCAATAAAACTGTTAAAAAAACTTAGGAAAGCTAGCTGCTAAAGCAAACATTGCATTTTAAAATTTTTTATGTCTTTTTATTTGCTTAGCATATACTGATGAAATTTCTTCATCTCATAACTGATACACTGTAATAAAGTGGAAATGAGAAAAAAATAAGGATCAGAAGAACCCCATTTATCCTTCTTAGATGGTAGTTTACATGGTGAACTCTGAAATACTGATAGCCTCTTTCTCCTGCAGATGGTTCAGACACAATGGAATGCTTAAGATTCAGAGGATCTAAGAGATTATATATGCTCACCCCTCTCCCTTTTAAAGTAGATATGGAAAAAATAAGACCTTGAAAGATAAGGTGACTTACCTAGAGCCCTGTACTATAACCCAGAAGCCTGAACTATAACCCAGGTCTCTTGTTTCTAGACTGTGACTTCATTAGTTTAGATTATGGTAATGGTTGTGATACCCCTATTCAACTCATTATTAATTTATACTTGGATTCACCCAAATTCGAAATACTTGTGTCTAAGAACCATAGCTTTACCCCTAACAATAGGATTTGCTCTTTACTCCTTTTCTTTCAGATTCAAGATTTCCCATTTGTCAATGAAAATGCAACATTTATGCATGCATAATTCATTTTATTTAAAAGTCGTTGTTGAGCACTTGGTATCTACCAGTTTCTGGGCTCTGAAATTGTTCCCTCTGCATGGAACCACAAATATGAAAAACAGATATGCTACCTCCAACATGGGATACTAAGGTGGAAACAAAATATTATCCAGTAACATCAAGCAGATTGAATAAAGTGATATGGGAACATAGAATAGGAAGCAACTGATACTATTTAAAGGCAAGACTATTCCTACTAGAGTTTGCCAGGTGAGAAGGAAGAACAGATGTTCCAAAGGGAGGGAACAGCATGAGCTAAAGTTAGAAAAGTAGGCAGAAGTGCAATACAGGGGGAAAGGTGGGGAAGTACTTGAAGAGGAGCTATCAGTTGTACATTTTTAATTAAAGTATAACATACAAATAGAAAAAGGCACATATCTAAAAGTAGGCCTTGGTAAATTTTTACTAAGAGGGCAGGTGGATATAGTCACCATCAGGATAAGAAGATGAAAGCTATCAGCCATGCAAGAACCTCCCTCTGTCCTTCTAGATAACTACCTCCCTGAAAAAGTAACCCACAACCCGATTAAAACATTTTAAAAGAGGATGAAACACCAATGTAGAGGATCAACCCAAATAGTCAGGGATTGAAGAGTAGGAGAAACATTTTTAGCAAGCTATTAAGTGGAATAGGGAGGAGATAAGAAGTTCAAGTAAAGTAATTCCAGTAGGGCTGGAGAGAATGAAAGAAATTAGAAATTTAAGGGCAGTATTTCTCCAACTTGATTGTGCTTCACAGTTATCTGGGAGCTTTAAACAGAATGTAGTTCTAATGCCCTCTGAATCTCCAGGTTTGAGTACCAGGCATCAGCATTTTCAAAGTTCTCCTCGTGTTTTCTCATGTGCAAGCACATTTAGGAACCACTCACTGACTTCAGAGACAGAACTCACAGGACACTGAACTGCAAGAAATGAGGAAAAGGGGCAAGTCAATGGAAACCATGGAGTTTCTGTCTTGGGCAGCTGGGAGAATAAGAAGAAAACATTTGTTGAGTTTAGAGTGACTCTTGAACATCAGAAGTACATAGATGCTAAGCTACTGAAATTATTAGTTTTGAGTTAAAAATAAACTGTGATAAAAATTTGGGAAATTTTAAATGTGGTAATTGATTCAATTGTATTGAGATTATTTATTTCTTTAAACCATTTCTCAATTTCATTGCTGTCAATGACAGAGGAATGACTATACTTTAGTTGTTTTGAGCTGAATGTCTACTCCTGTCTTCCAAATGGAGGATTAGGTGACTTAGAATGGTTTAGCAAATAGGGATTTCTATGACATCTTTGAATATAATTAATAGCCATGGGTATTCTAAATTTAGTTCTTTCTGCTATATCTGCCTCTAGTGTTTTGAGATGAAAAGAGAGGTAATTAGAGAAAACTATAAATGTCACGCTAGTGTTATACATGCAGATTACACTTTAACTTGAATCATGGGTGACCATATATAATTAAGTAGTAAAATAAAATGGACAACTGGTGTAACTAGTGCTCCTTCACATTAGGAATGAATATTAAAAACTTACTCTAAGGAAAAAGATTTAAAGGAAGGTGGCTTTACTCAAAATAAGAAAGAAAAATGTCTTTGTCTCCTTGGTATGTGACCTGGAGGCTTCTTTCGAATTTGCAAATATGCTTTGTTTAACCTAATGGTTAAAGTAACTGAAATAAATATAATCACAAGGAAAAATATTGCAATCCACTTCTAAATATTTTTGTCTTAAAGTTGGGTTAAGATACTTGAATAAGCATACAGACCTAGTCCTAGAGTTCTGTACTTGTTGGTTTATACTGTAAAACTAAACACTGGATTGGGGAAGCCAATCCTGTTTCACATTTATTACTGTACCAGTAAAAACCGTAAAAGAAAAAAGTCATTACCAAAGAGTCATTAATTAGATGGACGGGACCTGAGTTGGCCTAGCGGGAGTAGATTCTCCAGTTCATGTAGCCCTTCGGTGCTGGATGGCCATGAAAGGCATCTTTCATTTCCCCACCTCTTCCCCCTCCCCTGATATTTATTAGTGGAAGAATAAATAAATGAAGGAATAATAGATGAACTTGGTGAAAATAAATGTGACTTGACCAACCAGGTATTAATCCTATTCCTATATTGAGTCAGTTGAGTTCTGTTATTTTCATCTGTTGGGATTCAAACTGACAATGATCTCTTCAACTTTCAGTGGGTTTTCTTCACCATTTAGCATGATGTAATATTTTGCCTATGGTCAATATTAGGAATGATCACCTGAAATTACGATATAACCACTATGAAAGTACCGTTTTGAATTTTTAAGGGTTTTCTTCAAGCAAACAATTTAAGCTTTCTTTTATTGCTTGATAGTTCTCCATGTGTGTCAAAGTGGATATGAAAATGTGTTTAGTATAGTTTAGATTAATTATTTATGCCCAGCTGTATTATACACATTAGGATAAACGTCACCATTTTTAAACCACTTTGTCACCATCAATCCATTTCACTAGGCTCATTAATTCTTTGTCTTAATAGTGAAAATTTTAAAAGTATTTCAAGTGAAATCCATCATTTCTGTTTCTCTTCTTTGCTCCCCTAGCCCTCTGTGCCTACTTCTAGCCTAATCCTTATCACCAGGGTCTCTATGCTGCCCCGTTCTGGGGGGGGGGGGGGCGGGGTTCACCCTGTGACTTTCTGAATATCTGTGTGTGTTCAACTCTGGTGCATGTCATTCCCGGGCTGCAGTGCCAGTGTGCCCCTGGAGTCACACAACATGGCGGCCCTGCTTATATCCTGAAACCAGACTACTAAATTCATTTTCTGTTTGCCCCACTAGAGTGAAAGCTACCTGAGGACAAGAATCAGGTCATACTCAACTTTCCATTCCTGTCTCTAGCAATCTTCCTGGCATATTAATAGTATTATTATAAATGTTTAATGTACCAGTGAATAGCCAAATGCATTTGATTCACAAGATAGTTCTCTGGAAAGTCGCCATGGGGTGTGAAATGCAACATATGCTTCAGATGCTGTTGCAATTATGTTCCATTGTTATCCCAAGACTTAGTCTATTAAAATAAGAACCATTTGAGTGCACCATGTGATTTTTGTGAGCCAGAAATTTAGGCAGGGTTCAGCTGGGTGACTCTTTTGCTCCACATGACATCAAGTGGGGCCAGAGGTTGCTGGTCTGGTCCAGAGGGCCCACAATAACTTCATTCACATGCCTGGGCCCTGCACTGAGGTGGCTGGATCAGCCAGGAGTTGGCTAGAGTTGATTTTTCTCTCCACATGGCTAGCTTGGACTTCCTTACAGCGGGGCAGTCTCAGAGTAGTCAGACTTCTTATATGGCAGCACAGGGCCTTAAAAGCACATGCTACAAAAAAGTGCTTGCAGAAGTTGCAAGATTTATTTCCATTGTATTTTGTTGGTCAAGCAGGCAGCCAAGGTGGGCTGAGATGCAAAGGGAAGATAATTAGACACTACCTCTCAGTGGCAGGAAAAGAACAGAATTTTTGGCTATCTTTAATCTACCAAAGATATTTGCATCCAACCTGATTTTCAAGAAAGAGGTTAAGTAAATTGATTTTAGGAATGTTTATATGTTCTCTGACTTCTACAATTGGTATCTCTTCCACTCAGTGTTTCAAATCATCTACATCTGCATCAATAGCTGCATATTTGTAAAGTTTAGAATATAAATAAGGAAAGAAATCTCAGTAATCTTTGAGGTCAATTTCACCGTTATAAGTTTTATTTACAAGTTTCCTGAAAATTACCCTTAAAGTTTAAAATACGTTTTATGCATTCTGTTAAATAATGCTGATGACAGGTAGCATACCTCATAAATATTTGCATTAATGCCCTGGCTGGTGTAGCTCAGTGGATTGCACACCGGTGAACCAAAGGGTTGCTGGTTCAATTCCCATTCAGGGTACATGCCTGGGTTGCAGGCCAGGTCCCTAGTGGGGGCCACATGAGAGGCAACAACACATGATGTTTCTCTTCCTCTCTCCTTCCCTTTCCTTCTCTCTAAAAAATAAATTAAATTTAAAAAATATATATTTGCATTAAAATTTAGGGGGAAATGTCAAAAGTAGTCTCCCACTGTCCATATATAGAAATTTTAAGGTGTACTTTTGGGAATATTTGATTTTTACATTTTACCTGGCTAAAGGTATTGCAGAATACTTTATGGAATAAGTGTATGTTCTTGTTGGTTCATCTGACTCTGTTATAATGGTCCAAATATGACTTTCTGAAGGTAATCTTGCTCTGCCTATTTATTTCCCTAACTCACCATAAAAGGGCTCTCTGGTGGTCTTCTTCTCAGGGGCTTGTATTTGTTTGTTTTCTCAGTCTTCAGGGGAGAATATCAATTCTACCCTCAGCTCAGCTGCTAAAGCCTGAACTCAACTGGCAACAGAATGCAGCTGTTTTCCAGCTTCTTGCTAGGAAGTATAATCCTTGCCACTAAATACCTTTGAAACCTCTGCTGAAAGAAATGGTATTTGTAAAGGATGTCCTGGAAAAACATCCATCCCATCATCTAGAAACTCACAGATCTCCCCATGGTTAAGCTGTAAAATCTGAGGATTGCATCTTAGAATGCATTTTACTGAATTCCAGCAGATGTGTTTATCACAAGAGACAATCTTACAAAACTCTTTGCAACAAAATAAGAATGCTGAGTACATTGCACAAAGTTCTTAGTACATGTATCAAACAAAAATTCCTATGTTGTTTCAGTATCAGGATCATTTGTGAGCCCTTACATTTGTTTTTGCATTGTGGACACCGTGGATTGTATAATTGATCAAATTTCTTTCTTCTGCTGGCTGGTAGCAAGTTCATGGACAGTGGCCTCACTCTAGCAAGTATGAGACTTTGTCACCTTAGATGATGGGTATGGAGGTGATTCCTGGTCCCACTGAACCCTTCTAACCTCGCTGGCCCACTTTTTCTTAATTCTAAAAACATGGATTATTTTGCTCTATTTTAAGTGAATCCACGAATTGCTTTAAACCATTTGAGAACCAACTAATAAAAATTCAAATGAACAGTTGCTGAGGACCTATTGACCTATTTTTCACCTACCCTGGGATAAGATAGCTGCTTCTAGATTTGAATTAAAACCTTTGATAGGATAGCTTTATTCTTTTGTAAATAGAAAGAAATAGTTATGCCCATGGAGAGATACGTTCTATTATGCAATTATGCTGCCTCAGAGAGTTAGTAAGTTTGGGGAGTAGAGAGGACGCCCCTCTCATTCTCAAACCTCAAACAGCACTATGCTACTGCTGGGCTTGCAGAGGGTCTGCTTCTGCTGCCTGGGCCTGAAGCAAAGGGTTCCTGGTGTCCTGGCCTGGCAGGGGGACTGTAACTGCCACAGAAGCAGTGTTGTAACTTGTAGTTTCACATGGTAAAAATAGTACCACCATGTGCGTATATGATATAAACACATGCATACATATATCAGTAGATATTTTAGACACATACAAAATACATATACTTTTGAGTTTATCTGAATATCTAATCATAATTTTGCAACATTGTTTCTATGAAAAATAAAATCCTAGTACCAAATAACCTTATTAGTAAATTTCCTTAGCAAAATTTACTTGTGATCTGGGGACTCCTTTGCCTATATTTGTATGTATATTGAATACATTTTTGTGGGATAAGAAAATGAACATAGGCCACATCTTCATTTAACACAAGGAAGGGGGTAATGTATTAAGAGTATGCTGTTTGCAATTACTTATACAGAAAAGGAATTTTCCTGCATGGTATTTAGCATTTGTGTTTCTTTACAAAACCACATCTAAATTTTTAGTGTAATTTCTTTGTACAGTATGCCAAATAATGATATAATAACTGAAGTAGAGGAGAATTGAAAAATATTTAAACTATCATCTATTTAACAAATATTCAACTAGAAACTGCTTAGTAGTGAAATGAAACTGAGTAAAAATGTTTGGGACAACATTTAAACAAGTAAAACTAAGAAAATAGGAATGATTAAAAAATAAAATTCATGAGGAGAGTGGCACTTTCCAGAGAAATGGTTCTTAGCTATGCCTATTTTGAACAGCAAATAAAGTCACATTCACTCCTCTTCTTCATATAATAACTCTATTGATATTGTAACAACTGCTGTGCTACTCACAAGATCCGAGTGGGTGTTTAGAAAGGTGCACAATAGCCCCCTAAAGGTAAGGCTCTGCAGAAAGAAGGGGGGGGGGCACCATAGTGTTTTTCTGTATATCTAAGAGAGGGGTGTGTGTGTGTGTGTGTGTGTGTGTGAGAGAGAGAGAGAGAGAGAGAGAGAGAAAGAGAGAGAGAGAACTGAACATTTATCTGTTATTAATCTCTTACTGGCAGGGCATTGTTCCAAGAAATCCAGAGTGAGAGGAAAAGCAAAGTGAGACAGAAATGAAGGACAGCAAACAAAAGCAAGGAGGTCTGTTTCCAGGCTGACCATGGCACCTCAAACCTCAGATCTTACTGCTTTGTCCGACGCAGTACCTGAGAGGCCATATACGCACCTCAGAATAGCCCACGATAGGTGGAGAAGGTAACCCGTTCATCCGTTGGTCTTTCCGGCCTCGTATCTCTCAATGTTTGGCCCCGTGGAGCACTGTCACCCCTGAGTCTTGCCCTGTGTTCTGGGATGGCTCTAGGCAGCTCCTGGTGACAGTTGCTTGTGAGGAGCTTCTCTGTGGGTGGCAGTGAAGATGGCAGGGACTGTGTGACTGCAGGGATAAGGTGAGTGAGTTATCTCTCTGACCACTCTCATTGGGAAGCAGGAAGGGCTGAGCTGAGCTGGGATTGTGTACAAACTGAGGTCAGTACACTCTGCAGAAAATCTCTACTCTGAAATTTTGCATAACTGCCAACAACAATATCTAGTATTTATATTTGCTACTTACTATATTGTAGGTTTCATTCTAAGCATTTGATTTGCATTACCTTCCCAGTGCTCAAATAAAGGCATGTTAGGAAGGCATGTTCCTATTGTTATTTCCTCTTTGTAGATAAGTGACCTAATGCACAGAGAGTGCACGTGGAGTTGGGTGGAGTTGCCCAATAAATCTTGATCACAAAAATTCTAAGCCTTACCATACCAAAGTTGTATAGCGCAAATTAAATCCATTGAATGAGGAATATATCTAAATTTTATACTTTTCAAATATCTGACTCAAACAGTTTTGGATTTCATAACATTTTTATGGGTAGCAATTAATTTACAATTGTTACAGATAGGTTTTTAGGAATGGTTGCCATCAGTGTCTTCTTGATCAGAGCCTTTTGCACAGCCGATTATTTTATTATTCAACTGAAGAATAAAATGGATGTGGGGTTGGTGTTATGATTAATAAAAGGTCACTTGGTTATGCATTTTGTACATGAAGAAAATTGCACATCTTGACCTTGAGAGAAAATAGTCCTGTAATTTGGGGGGTAGTCTTAATGCAATTGTTACCATCTGGGCCTGCCACTGACTTTTCTCCCCATTTCTAAATCTGTTAGCAGCAATATCCCTGATTCTGTTATTGAGGATCCCTTGCAATAATAGTGACCTCACAGGAATGATTAATGACTTAATCAGAAAGAGGAAGAGGCTTCCAAGCACCGATTCAAACACTGGGCATAATTAGCATATTCACTTTTCAGAAGCCAGTCACTTTTTATTATAGCTTGTGCTTGTAGTTCTTTGACCGAAACTTGTAAATAATTATTTCACATCCCTTCATTTATTGCACTGACCTCTAATGCTAAGCATGCTTTTAATTTTGGGAGAAGAGTGCCTGTTGTGTGACTCCTTAGGGTCTAGGCTTTTGATGTTGGATAGTTTATCTTTAGTAATAGTCTAATTATCCCTCTGGAGGAGTAGTTGTGTTTTCAAAGGGGGATTATTCGTGGCTTAAATTGGATACCCCAAAGCTACCAAGTTATAAAAGAGATGGTTAACATTCTAACTCATCTTGCCTAACTACTAACTAAAAGCCAGAGTGTTGGTGTTATTTTGGTGACCACACTACTGCATTCTTCTTGCAGAACTGCATAATTGAAGGGGTGGGGTCTAGTTTGCATTCCATCTGAACAGGCTGTTACAGCCCTTAAAAAGCTAGAAATCTGCGTCATGTTTAACATCTCTTTCTGGAACAGATTCAGTTCATCCGTTTTTCACTTAAGTCATTGGAAAATTTCAGTGTTCAGTTTTTTTCAAAGTGGTGAAGACCCTCAATATTTTTTGTTGAAATATGTTCCAATACAATCTTTTATTGTTTGTCTATTGCTTTTGTATTCAGTCTTAACATGCCAAGTCATTTAGTTCCAACTTAATTTCTTAATAAGTGGTAAACAACACCTCATTGCTGAGCAAATGCATGTTCAACATCTGCTTTGGTGAGTTGGAAATTTCCCACCTTGTGGGAAGCCTTCCTAAGCATTTCTCTTCCCTACTCTGTACTTAGCATGGAAGAAACTTCTCGATTCCAGGATACAATTTCTGTCTCCCCTTCCTCCCTTCCCTCACCTAGAGTTAACATTAGATGGGAACAAAAGAAAAATCAAACACTGAATCCCAGGGAAGGACCAGAAGTAAGTGCCTGAGCCAAAAATCCAAGTTAGGGAAAGCACTGATATAGTAAGTGATGAAAGGAAGAATTAAAGAGGAATGGCAAATACGATTAAGTCCTCCGGACAGTCTGCCAAAGCACCATGACTGAATGTCCTGCCAGAGTCTCTGCCTTCTAGCCCCTAAACCATTCCATATGGATCCAGCTTGTTCTTGAGGGAGGCAGATTTTCATACCTGCCTTATGAATATTTCTGGGCCTCACTTATCTCTCTGTTCTCATCTAACCTGAGAGTCTACTGCCACCATTGAAGGTTACTTACTATTGGCTTTCTGAAAGAAAGAATAACGAATCACTAATTAGGATTTAATAGTTCTTTTGTGCCCAGGACAGTGACCAAGTTACCTTTCAAGTACCTTCTAATCATAATACACTAATTTTCAAATACAACATTCCTAGGCAAATTATAATGTAAAATTAATGTGACTTCTACTCTTAGTCAAATACAGAAAAAAGTTCTTCAGGCTTTGTGCCATTTTCCCCATTAGCAATATCTTTTAATTTGTTTTTCTTTATTCCTAAAATATGGGAAAATTTTTTCTTATAGTTATATTTCAAAATGGCCCCAATATCCTTGCCCAAGTAAATATACTAGGCTTATTATCCTTACAAGTTCCCCTCCCTTTAGTCCCATTTACTTCTTTTTTAAAACCATGTTTTGGCTCATTTTTATTACCTTTCCCCCCCAAAAAACTACTTTTTAAAATGTGAAGTTTCTGGCTTTTATTTTTTTTGCCTTTTACTGTGGTTTTAACCATCTGTAGCCTCTCCTATGCAGTTATGTAGTGAATGCTCCCTGAATTCTAAAACCAAAATGACGTTTTACTTTTAAATTAATATTTCATTCAGTTCATTCCAATTTATTCAAATTTTTCCAATTCATTCAAGTTTTGGAAGATTTTCTTTACCTTCTATTAACACATAGACAATTACAATTCTTGGTCAAAAATACAAATAAAAATATTTGGCTACTTAAAAGATACCTTTTTCTGTACAATGCAATTTTTATTCTTAGTTTTTTAAATTGCAGTGAGATTAACCTGTTCCTCCCAGTCAGTCCCCTCATACTGGATCATGTCACACGTCAGGCATCTGGCTTTCAGGAGGGGGGCATTGCCCAGCCGCTGCAGCCGAGAATGAGTGTGTTGGTAGGAACAGTTGGCAGAGCCTTGGAGGAATGAACAGAACAGGGACAAATGCCTGTCTCCTGGGAGTTAACTCAAAGTCCAGATCTCCTTTTACCTACCTATAGTAAGAAGGTACTTTGTGAGGAATGAAAGTCTATAAATGTAAATCCTTTTCCTTTTATTTGTTGATATTTTATAATGATAATAATAACTGCTTTCACAACTGATAACAGTTCTATGTACTAGAAAAGGTTTTCGAGCCAGACATATGCAGGTATGAACTCCAGCTGAACCATTGTGTGGCCTTGGACACGTGACTTTGCCTCTTTAAGTCTTGGTGTCATGATCCATGAAGCCGTAGATAACACAACCTACTTACCATGATGATAGAATTGTAAGCTTAAAGCATTTATTCTATTGCCTGACAATGCAAGCACAAAACTCCTAGTTTTTTTCCAATCTTATTTTAAAAATTGAAATCAATACCTCATGTACTTCGAAAAGTGTTTAGTAATACCAAATCAAAGTTTGAGAGCCAGAGAACTTTGAGAATCATTGCTTATAAAAGTTTTCCCAGTTGTATAAGCAACAGGAATTACCTTTTATGTCCTCAGAACCTTGGGCTTATGAGGAAGACAACATGCTTGAAACATTTCTGTAAGCCTAGGAAGTGTGAGAAGCAGGTTTCAGGGAGGATTTAGGGTGCACTGCAAGATTTATATAAACTAGTTGAAAACTCCTACTCATCCAGTCTACTTACTTAGAAATGAGGAATCTGGATCTCAGAGAGTTTATGACTTAGCTAGTTAGTGGTACTGCTGAGAACTCAAAACTGGTTTGCTTCCCAATTGAATTCTCTTTCCATGTGGAGTTATTTTGAGTCAACGAGAAAATCTGCAAGAACATCAAAATAATGTTTTCTTCCTCTGACCTCAGTAATAACTGGTTAAGGATTTAGAATGCTTTGGAGCAAATCCTCAAAGCAGCTGCAGGTCCTCAGTGTTCTAGAATAGATATTTTAAGTTCTTCAAGCAAAAATTTCTGATAAAGACCTTCTTTTCACAGCAACTAAAAAGGCTTCCAGTGGTCTTGTAACAAAGTGGCTCCAGAGACCTCAGATACAAGGTGATCTCCTTTGAAGTAGCAGGAGAGAGTGGTCAGAACTCCAGAACGGACATCAAACAACACCTTGATCCCAGTTCTCATTCAGATTTACCTTGTATGTGGCATGAGGTAAGCTTTACATGTCCCTGAATTTTAAATTATTTTTGACTGTTCCTTTTCTGACACACTTTGTATCTAGTCCAAGAGCAAAACTTGATAGCACTATCTTCAAAATAAATTCAGAATCTGACCACTTCTTACCATTTTCCACTGTGATCACTTTCATCTAAGTCACTATCATTTTTCCTGTATGTCATTAAAGAAGTCTCCTGACAGGTATCACTGCTCTGTCCTTCACTCCTCCACACATTATTGATAAGAGTAATCTCAGAGTTTGTTAGTGAAGCTTCCAGAATGGACCTGTCCCTTGTTCAACAGCCTTAAATCATTCCTAAAAATCCAACCACTAGTGAAAAGCCATTATATGAGAAGTAACTTTCATCGATATTAATGGAAAAATTTCAATGCATTTTTATCCCTACCCAAGATACACAAATGATGTTTACAGATAAAAAGCATTTTAATTGAACAATAAAAATATCACTCAGTTGTCATTACATTATACATGTAATTAACATCAAATTAAAAATAAATGAAATAATCTGTGCATAAAATGTAAAGATGTAAAGATGTGTTTTGCTCTCTAGAGGACCTGATGGTGGGCACTGGTTGGTAGGGAAGTGTCGAAGGCAGCAGTTGTCCTCTGTAAGATGCATTCTTCTCTCTGAACACCTTTTCATTAATGTTTTCAACCATTTGGAGAATCATGGTTATCTTGCATTCAAAGTTATGACACAGAAAAGATATCTTTAGTCAAAAAAAATAGCTAAAGATGAGAGCATGAGAACACTTGGAAGGACAAGAAGTTTATTTAGCACCTAGAGGATGAAAAGTCACCAGAAATGTTACCTCTTCATCCTTCACATTAGGCATACTTAGGCAAAATAAAGTGCTTTCAGTGTATACAGTTATGACACACAGAATCAAATTTGTTTCATCTGATATTTAATAACCAATAACTGTCAACTCATATGAAATAACAGGCTTTTTCCAAAATATACAAATATCGTGTGTGTGTGTGTGTGTGTGTGTGTTTACTGATCTTTTTGTTAAGGTTCCTAACCTTTGTGTGGCAGTATAGGGCACTGCTGGTTTGTGTGTAGCCCAGGAATCAGAAGGTAGAAAAGGGTGTCCACCCAGCATGTATCATGAGTATGAACACAACATGCATTCTTTAGTGCCAGTTTTCTACAAGTACTCTGATAGAAACAGGTCAGCCAAAGAATAAAAGAGTGACCTAATCTTCAGGGAATCCTCAGTTGGAGGGGAACAGGGAAGTGGTAGAAACTCTGTTCTAATATTATGAGTGAAGTAACACAGAGGAGCAAATAGGAGGGAGCCAGTTCTGCCTGAGGACGAGAAGAACTATTAAGGAATAACAAGGAGGAACACTAACCATCTGAAATATCAGATGTCTGAAACTGGAGGTGGAAGTGGGGTTGTGGGCAGTCCAGGTGAAAAAAGAGTATCTGCAATGGCATAAAGTTAGTAGCAGGAACCTTTCTTCAAGAAGTAGCACCTCTCTATGTGTAGCTTTCATCAATATTGACTGTGTTTTGACTCACACTGGGGCAGCAAAACATTCTGAAAGATTTAATGAGGAGAAAATGATAATCATCTCTATCCACTAGGATGTTGTGAAAATATTGCTTACTATCAAGCAAGCATATCTATTGTTACAAAAAAAATTCACCTCAAACTTGAAGGCGTAAAACAGCAACCATCTTATTATGCTTAAATGCATTATGTGGGACAAGAATAGCAGGGAAGACTTGACTCAGCTTTGTGATATCTGAGTACTTACCTGGGAAGACTAGAACGGCTAGGGTTGACACAAATGGTTTGAAGTGACTGAAGTAGCTGGCGGTTGAAATCATCTGGAAGCTTCTTCATGCACACATGAATCACTAATGGTTGAGATGATTTGAAAGCTAGGTGCATCCAAAACACTTCCACATGCATTCTCTAGGTTGCCTGGTCTTCTCCCAGCATGCATGCTGGGTTCCAAGAAGGAGTGTCCTAAGAGAAAACATTCCAAGAACAAGCATTTCAAAGAGCCTGGGTGGAAAACTGGGCGGGTTTTCTTGAACTAGCCTCAATAGTCACAGAATGTCAACTTTTGTTACATTCTATTGTTACATTCTGTGTAGACACAGTCCCAACTGAAGAAAATCCCCTCTTCCTGTGTCAGGAATATCAAAAATTTGTAGCCGTAAATTTAAGTCTCCACATTCAACACTTCACAAAATGTTTAATAATTACACAGTAATGTTTTCTCTGTAGGTTATAACAGAAGAGTTTTTTTCTGGTCTAACTCTCTGGTAGAACCTTTCTTCATCTGAGCAATTACTCTCTTTTTTTACTTTATGGTGACTTAAATCAGAGAGCTGACTGCATTTCCTCAGTTTAGCAAACTTTGATAAGTTTTATGTTGTGTTTTTTAAAGGAGGCATAGAGTGAATGACTAAAATATGTTTGTAGGGGACTATAGTTGGAGTCCCATTGCACAGGAAGTGAGGGCAGAAGCTGAAGATGTAGACAGGGACCAGATCAGAGAGGCCATATATGTCCTGCTAAGAACTGATGCACTTTGTATTATCTCATTTAATCCTCATATCCATCTGGTAATATAGGCATTAATATTTAAATTTTTATAAAGAAAACAATCAAGATAAATGATATTTTACTTTAAGGTCAAGAGGAGTGAGATGGAATTATAATGATTCAATTTTTATCTTTCATTTCATTATAATTGTAATTTAAGCACAAACTTTTATAACATTTTCTACTGAGGTGAATTAGAGCAATGTTTCTAGAAATATCTGGGCTGAAAGATCTATTTTATTTATTAGTTTCAGTCTGCCACTCACTACCATTTTTTGTAAAATACCATAAAAAAGAATTATAAGAAAAATGAAATTTAAGAAGATGTACAAAAAACAAGCCCAATTTTTATTAGATTTAACAGGTATAAAATTACTTTGTCAAATTGCTGTCAAGTATCTGAGTGCTTTCTTTCAATTTCTGTACTTTGATTCCATTTGCAACAAATTGTTCACGGACCACCACCCATCTGCAGACCAGAGTAACATTGACTAGAGAATTAGATTTATACAGAGACAATATCACTTTTCATGCCTTGAGCTCTCACGCAAAACACAGTTACTAGTCTACCCTGGGTGGTCACTTCAGTCACCTTTTGCAGCTTGGTTTTTCTCAAGAATTGCAAACAACTTTCTTTCAGTGACTTATGCTGAAGGGTCTGCTTGCTGCAAATTGCCTGGGGAATTGTTAGTGCCTCGCCCATTGTTCAGTCTTAGCTGATGTTTGAGGACCAGAGCAAGTCTTCTGGTGATTAAACAATGGTATATACACACTATATTGATAATTTATAGGCAGCCATGCCATTTATCCTACAAGGTTCCTGTCTGTGTGGAAAGGTCAAGAGAATAGATCGCCTGGGTGTGGGATGGAAAGTAGAAGATAGCTGTATATTGATGCTGTATTCATGTTGCCAGAAGAGCACTCTACAAATCATCATATATCTATAGAAAAATGTGTGAGATGGTGGGATGAAGAGGAAGGGACTAGTCAAAGAACATATATGAATGACCCATGGACACGGACAATAGTGTGAGGACTGTGGGGGGAGGGGGAGTGGGCTGGGCAAAGGAAGTCAAAGTGAGAAAAATTGGGACAATTATAATAAAATAATAATAAAAAAGAATTTTTACTTCTATAGATTGGTTTACTTTTTGCTAGTTTTGTGGTAGACTATCTACTACATGAGCACTTTCTAAGCTCCTTTTCCAAGAAAGAAAAAAAAATGCAGTTTCAATTTAATATCAGAAGAATTTGCCAGTCTTAGATTCCTCATGAGGTTTGGGGATATAAAAATGGCATCACATTTTCCAAGGTGATTTTCAAGGCATGAGAGCCTTTCCCCACTAATATTTATCCTTCAGAAGATGATTTCTCAGAATAAGACATTGTTGAGAAAACTGTGGTAGATTAGCACAGCTAACAAGTAGGTTATCAACTTGGATAATGGACTAGTGTCCCTAAATGGAGTTGTCAACCCTTGTTGTACATTGAAAACACCAGGGGAGCTTTTAAAAAACACTGATGTCCGGGCCTCACCCCAAGATCTGCACGCATTATCCTGGGGCTGCACCTGGGCATGCAAACTTTCTAAAACCTCGCAGGCTCATTCCACTCTTCACCAAGGATTGATAACCACTGCCCTGAAGTGAAAGATACAGTGATGGAAGAGCCAATACCATTGGGGTCAAATTCAGTTCTCATTGTGTTATAGGACATTATTAGTTCAGTAATTGATGAAAGTAATATATGTGCTTAATACCTTCATTGTTATTATATGTAAAAACCCAGTCAATTTGAGAAAATAAAAGTAATTGATTTATAATAAGATTATTAATTATAAATCAATTTGTAAGATTATTACAAATCAATAACTAAAAAATAATTTGTTGAGCACTGGTGTGGACTAATTACATTCTCCCAGTTTATCCTATGGTAGATAAATTCTAGAGACATTTTATTTACTAACTACTTAATACTTTTAAGTCAATGTCTTTTTACAATGGCTTCTGTATTTTTAACCAATTGTTCTCATTATAAAATATTTTTCCAAAAATAGGATTATTTATTAATATTTTGAAAAATATTCTTCAAAGATATTTTAAATTATTATTTCAAAATTATAATTTATTGCACTAGACAATATTTATTTGAATTTGAGTTACCATTAATTGTACCAGACAATATTTAGCTTAAAGAACAGATACATCTTTATTAATAACTTCATTGGGCTAATTGGTTAATAAGTTATAGGCAATATTATTTAGTGATTTTTTAATTACAATTGAGCCTGAATACTGCCTTAATTTCCTTCCTAGCAATGGGCTCATTCATTTTAAACCAGATAGATTCGTTTCTTACCCAGATTCACCATGAAACCACAGATTTTAGGCTTACCACAAAACAGACAGCACTGATATTTTAAGAGCAAATATGAACAACCATGAATACAGAGGCCTCAAAAAGTCTCTCACAGAAGATGCCTGGCAATGTGGCAAATTACACTAACCAGATGCCTAGCTTTCTACCACAAACACATAAAAAAATCATGAGTAGAAGAAAATTTTTTAAAAGAAACTAAAAACATTTTAATTAAATAGGTTAACTCAAAAAAAGTTATCAAGTAAAAAATCTAAGCTAAAAGGGTAAGCACATTGACATTTTATCTGCTTCCAGAAGAGTCAGGACCTACGGTTAGTCTTAGGCACCAGAGTTCTGACACTGGCAAGGACACAGGAAATGGCTCTTTTAATATGTGGTGTAAGGGACAAAGCTCCCAGCTTTGTTTCAGAAGCTGAAACAAAGTCCCTTACATAAAATCTAGAGCTTTTTAGGCAGCAATATGGCTTATTTGGTGAAGAACTTTTTGTAAAAAGAGAAAAAAATCAGACTCCTGGTTGAAATCAAAATTATAGTTAGGATGTGAACCCAGAGTTGTCTTCTTTTCAAACTCCTGTTCTTTGCTTTGGTTTATGCTGTCTGTTGTTTCTCTCAGTTGTCTGTACATTGATGGAGAGTAATAGAGATTTTTTTCTCTCCAATCCAGAACCAAAGCTTAGGATTCTCTATGTGCAAACAATTCCTAAAGGATTTTTATGCATGTCAAACTTCTATCCTTTCAAAATTCCTTTTTGGTAAAGATATGCTATTTTTCGTATTTTTCTGCAATTATTTTCTAGCATAGATCTATCCCAAAGGTTTGCGAACTAGTGAGTACCATACTAATCAGTGAAACTGCTGCCTACTGCCTCAAAGCTTGAGTGAGAAACTGAATCCCGTGGTGCATGCTCCAGAGCACAATTTCATTGATTTTTCCCCTGCCCCTGCCCCCAGTGCATTTGAGCCAAAAAGCATCATTGCAGTCTTGAAACCTCCCAGCCAGAAAAAAAGCTACATTTTGAGAAAGGATGGAAGTAGGTATAATATTAGATTTGGGTATTGAAGTTACATTATGAACAATCTTGATGTTACAATTGCATTTTGAAAAATGGGAGTTGGGAACCAACTTGTTGCTCATGGAATTCTGGAACACTTCTTGTTTGTCCAACACAGTACCACATAAACAGAATCATATGTGAAATTATCCATTCAAGCATCAAACATGGATTAAAAGTAAGGAGATTATTCATTTTTTCAATGTGCACACATTTTCATGAGCTTTAAAGATGAGAATGTGATAAGTAGCATAATACAGCCATCAGTTCATGGTTGTAGGGGTGAAGTTCATTGGAAGTGGACACGGGAGTTGAGTCAAGGCCAGAATCTGCACATAGCTGTAAGCACTGTAGAGATCCTTTTATTTTCCTTCTCTAAATGCTACCCTTACCATCACAGTTTATTGTGAATTTGATAATTAAAATATTCCAAAATGTAACATAAATGTTAAATAAATCTATATGTAAGACTGATTGAGATAAAATAATACAGTTTGTGGAAATTAACTCTAGGGTAATTTACAAGCTAAAGAAATTTAAAGCAGGGCCCCTGATTGGAAAGAAGTTTGCAATAGAATGGTATTTTCTAAGTTATAGTATTTAGAGTCATATGTTTATGATTTTTCTATGTAAGTAACTCCCAAACTATTATTACTATTGTTGTCATTACAATTATTACTATAAATAATAGTACTATTATTATTACTTTCCTCCAAATCTACTGTTTTTTTAAATTTATTTAATCAATACATTTTTTTCTCTCAACTTTTATCTAAAAACAAAAAAAGGAAAAGAATAAAACAAAAAAAATGATTGACACTTAACGATTCAAGTGGAGAGAGAGGAAAGGAATGCCCTCTTTGATGGCCGATGGGCTGAGGCCGTCAAAGATCTCAGGACGGTAGCGTCCCATGGTCACCCAGTGTATTTGCAGAGGCATTCATCATAGAGGCAGGAGATCTGGGTGATCTGGCAGCTCTCCTGGTTGCCCGGGTTCAGGGTGATAGCAGGAGGATAAATGTTTTAATGCCGTAGAAACCAAGATCCCCAAAGTCTCCTATGAATAGGTAGTTGTTCCCAGGGATATCACCACCCACTCCTTGAAGTCATAGAATTATGCATGAATGTCATCACACATTGTGACTGGCAAGTCCACCCCTTGCACATTGCTCTCCTCTACCGAGATCTCTCTGGCCTTAGTGCATAAGGCCTTGACTTTGCTCTCTCTGATGGTCTTGTGATGTGGCAGCTGCTGACTCTGCACACCGTGGCTGCAGATCTTCACTATGGTCCATCCCTCACTCCTGTGCAGGTCAGAGCGAGGACACCACTCCCTCCACACTGCACAGAGGTCCCCACCACCTGCTCAGCTCTGGGGCTCTCTGCCTTCCTCCTTCCCTCTGCTTTGGCCTCTTGCCATGCTCCCCAGTCTTCCATTCTGTATCATTTTGTAGTTTTCCTCCCATCTTACCTCTGGTCTTCCCACCTCACTTCTCTTGATTTCTTCTTCAGATTTTGTTTATTATTTTTCATTGGTTTCCTCTTTTGGGAAAAAATAAAACAATCTTAAAAAGCAATCTTAATTGTTATTTGTTCCACATTGCATCTCTTGTTCAAGATATTTCCCCAGATAAAAGCAGTTAACTTCCTTAAAACTGTTTTAAGGTGTCTACTATATCATATTATTATATTTAATAAAAAGTTACAGGCTGACAGTGACCAGAGAGGAGAGGGGAGGGAATTTCAGGGGAAAAGGGGAAGGGTTTACAGGAACAAGTATAAAGGACACATGGACAATAACAAAGGGGGGGTGGAAATGGAGGGAGGTGGGGAAGGCTGGGGGGTGAGCTGGGATGGGAGTAAAAGACAGAAAACTGTACTTGAACAACAATTAAAATTTTTAAAAAAGGAGAAAAAACTTAGTAATATATAAATAATTAAGATATAACATTTACTGAGAACTTACTACATACTATGTACTTTTCTATGCACTTTTATATGAATGGACTTAGAAAATACCTTGATTGACATATTATTATTAATCCAGTTTATAAATAAGGGAATAGAAGCCCAGAGACATTAAATATTTTGCACAAAACTATATAACTGATAAGGTTTGGGGCCAAGATTCAAACTCTCATATTTTTACTCCAGAACATATGTTCTTAATATTATGCTATAATGTGCCCGAAACATGTAAAAACTGTCCCTATTAAATCTCAGAAACACATGTTATGCATTCTTTCAAAGAAAATACTATGGAATTATATTTCATGAAAAAAGGCTTCATGTAAGTAACAAGAAAAAAAAGTACACACTAAGTGGGTAATAAAGTAATAAATTTATAGTAAGAAATATGAGTATAATGGACAAGACTTCATTTTACATTATTGTCTTTTGAATTTGAATGAGGGTTTTGAGTTCTTTTGAAAATAAACAATGGCATGAAAATTTTCCTTTCATTTAAGTTAATGAGTTTCACCATGTCCTCAATGAATGTTAAAAATAGAAAGTATGACACATTGTATATACATTCTTCCTTTTCCTAATTACTAGTTTGCCAAGGAAGAGTGTTTAATAGGTAGTTCAAAATTTCAGAGAATTGAAATTAATCCTGGAAAGTAATTTTGTGCAATTATATTGAACTTTTCCAAAAAACGATGGATATGCGCATATGTATGTGCTGTCCATCTGTAATCCCCTAAGCCAGAAGGAGTGCTCAGCATTTGTCCATTGTGGTATACATTCAGTGTCAATAAATGTTGACAAAATTTATTGTAGTCAAATACAGGTACAGCGATTCTATAAATGCTAATAGTAACACATTTTATGCCCTTTAACTTGCAAATCAGACAGGCGGGTTCCTGAAAGAGGGTTTTTAAAATGACAAAGTCACCTATGCACACTCTGGAAAGGTGTCAAAAAGCTGAGTTAAGGGAGGGAAAAGGTGAAAACCATGATCTGTCTTTATAGCATAACAACCAATCATGGTATATTTCAGGTTCTTCAGATAGGGAAAAAATCAGCACTCAACTAACTATACATAGTAGCTTAAACATGAACTGCCCTTACAACATCAGAAGTAGGACAAGATGAAGGCATCCCTTTGCTTTACTGTCTTGGACAGATCTGAATGTGCAATGATGAAAAAGATTGATGGTGGTTAGATCCTAAATTTGTTTTTCCACCTTTCTTTCTCATACCACCTTTCTCAAATAATGTATTTTCTTCTTACTGCTCTACCTTCAGATGCCTTAATTCTTTGGTATGTTATTACACTCCAACAAAAGAATAACCTAACCAAAGTGTAATAATTCTGCAACGTGTGAAAAAGTATGTTTGCTTTAAAGAATTCTTCCTAGTCTACCAGAAAATAGTTCTTACAAAAGAGCAAGTTGTTTCTACCAGGGAGAGTTTGTGTTTTTGTCTTATGTTTTAGACAGCATGAGTTTAAGGAAATTTCTGAAGTTTAGATTTCCATGAATTATGTATGGATGCAGGGAAATAAGATGTCTGGTTCAAATGTGAAGATGCAATTAATTTCAGAGAACTTTGTGACATTTTAATGTGCACAGCAAGGATTAGGAGATATATAAAGTAGGAAGCAAATGCCAAAGGGAGAACAATTGTGGTTTGCTAAACACTGAGTAAAAGGTTTTTATGCTGTTTATATGTCTGTAACTGCTAGGATTTGAGCTCTTATAAAATCACAAAATGTCCTCAGCTGAATTATTGTCAGGGAGGGGGTATAAGGAAGTTACATTTAAAGTATCATCTTGAAAGAAGTTTAGTTTTTAATTCTCATGACAAGGAAGAATAGTGACAAAAATTACCTTACTCCCTATTAGACAGACTTTCATTTTAACAAATTTTAAATATTTGCATTTGACATCTAAAGCCAGACTAGATGGTAGATGACTATACAAGGTGATTAGATTCAAAGGTGAAGACATCTATATTTTCAGTACTGGTGTTACAGTACCCAAATTTAAGCTGAATTTATAATATTGAATATGTATTAGGTGCCTGGCAGTGAACACTCTAGTAATTTAATAAAGTGTCTTTCCATTATAGAAAGCTATTGCTAGGGAATTAAATTTTCCATAGAATTTTGCACAAACTTTTTAAGTTATTTCTTGCCTCTTTTTAGAGGATTACAGATACTGCAATATGTAATCTGGTTCTATCAGAGTGTATGAGCCTACTCTCCCTTATTTCAAATTTTGATATAATAGTTTCTTCTTTTAAGCTTTTCTACTGCAATAGGATGCTCATAATAAAAAATTCACAGCTAAATATCTATGCAGCAAGAAATTTCCATTATTATTTAACTCTAGCTTCCTGCCTATTGTAGTTGATAATATTTTTTACAGTTCATTCTTTTTTTCCCACATTTTTAAATTGTTATTTCCATACAGTTGTCTCTGTTTCCCCCCCTACCACTCACCCAACCCCAGCCATCCCCACCTCCCACCCTGAATCTTACCCCCCTTTGGCTTTGTCTATGTGTCCATCATATATGTTCCTGATGACTCTTCTTCCTTTCCCCCCCATTATCCCCTCCCCTCCCCTCTGGTTACTGTCAGTTTGTTCTTTATTTCAATGGCTCTGGTTATATTTTGCTTGTTTGTTGTGTTGATTAGGTTCCACTTATAGGTGAGATCATATGGTATTTGTCTTTCACTGCCTGGCTTATTTCACTTAGTATAATGCTCTCCAGATCCATCCATGCTGTCATAAAAGGTAGGAGCTCCTTCTTTCTTTCTTTCTTTCTTTCTTTCTTTCTTTCTTTCTTTCTGCTGTGTAGTATTCCATTGTGTAAATGTACCACAGTTTTTTGATCCACTCCTTTACTGATGGGTACTTAGGTTGCTTCCAATACTTGGCTGTTGTAAATTGTGCTACTATGAACATTGGGGTGCATAGGTTCTTTTGAATTGGTGTTTCAGGATTCTTAGGGTATAAGCCCTGCAGTGGAATTGCTGTGTCAAAAGTCAGACAAAGACACAACAAAGAAAGAAAACTATAGGCCAATATTGCTGATGAACATAGATGCTAAAATCCTCAATAAAATATTGGCAAACCACATCCAGCAATCTATTAAAAAGACCATACACCATGATCAAGTGGGATTCATCCCAGGGATGTAAGGATGGTACAATATTCACAAATCAATAAATGTAATACATCACATAAACAAAAGGAAAGACAAAAAATCACATGATCCTATCAATAGACACGGAAAAAGTATTTGATAAGGTATAGCACCCATTTATGATAAAAACACTCAACAAAGTGGCAATAGAGGGATCATATCTCAACATAATAAAGGCCATATATGAGAGACCTACAGCCAACATCATACCCAATGGGCAAAAACTAAAAGCTTTCCACTATGATCAAGAACAAGACAAGGATGTCCACTTTCACCACTTCTATTCAATATAGTTTTGGAAGTCCTAGCCACAGCAATCAGACAAGAAAAAGAAATAAAAGGCATCCAAATTGAAAAGGAGGTAGCAAAACTGTCATTGCTTGCAGATGACATGATAGTATACATAGAAAATCCTACAGACTCCATCAAAATACCATTCACTTTTTAATGACTGTGTGATCTACCATCATGTGAATATATTACATATTATTTACCTATTTGCATTTAGATTTTTGTATTTTTTCCACCTTTCTTGAGATATAGTTGACATATAACATTGTGTTAGATAAGGGTATACAATGTGTTGTTTTGATACACTTACATATTATAAAATAATTACCACCATAGTGTTAACTAACAATTCCATCATGTCTCATGTTATCATGAGACATGATGGACAAATGTTCTGTTTTTGTGGTGAGAACATTTAAGATCGACTCTCTTAATTATTTAGTACAGGACTGCTAATTGTAGTCACTGTGATGTTTGTTAGATCTCCAGAACTTACTTCTCTTAGAACTGGATGTTTATACCCTTTGACCAATATCTCCACCTTTCCCCATGCCCCAAACCCTGGTAATCACCATTCTACTCTTTTTTTCCATGAATTCCCCCTTTTCAGATTTTATGTACAAGTGATACCTTAAAGATAATATTTGTTTTCTCTAGTTTATTTTATTTAGCATAATGCTTTCAAGGTTCATCCATGTTGTTTTACATGAAGGATTTTCTTCTTTCTCATGGCTGAGTAATACTCCATTATTTGTAGAACAAATTTTTCCACAAAGTTGTTGGAACACAAACAACTTTATTGTTCTTTATCATTCATCCTTTGAAGGTGAATGGTAGGGGAAGGAAAAAATGGAGTAGGAATTACAACTAGATCCTCCATGTCTGAACATTTAAGATCATGCTAGAAAATTAGGGGGGTTAAATTTTTCCATTCTCCTCATCAGGAAAGCTCATTTAGATTTAGGATTTATGAGCTCTTTTTCTCATTGTGTATTTTGTAGACATTAAGTGGCTCATATTTAAACTTTCTTCAGGAATTTGAAATTTTCTTTAGGACTTCCTACATAATTAGTGGACTGCCTATTAAATGAAATACTGTTATGAGACTTGTAGTAGATCCAGAATTTTATAAGAAATGGACATGAAAGTTTGAGGACAAATGATATAACTAAATATGTGGGAATTATAGGGATACTGCTATCTTGATTGGAAGATTTACAGGATTTCATTAAAATGTGTTGGAAACTGTAGCTATTATCCAATGTACCACCAAATAATTAATTAATGGTGACTCTTTTTGTTATGGTTAATGAGCAGATGTTAGTAAAAAGGTTGAAAGGGAGCAGTATAGCAGGTATAAAATCTAGAAGAAAAACAGATTTGGGCCTAAAAAACTAAGAATGCCTGGCACATACTACTTTATCCTCAATAGTACATTTTATAAATGTGAATAATTATTTTTCATAAGGAGACAAACTAGTTAAATAACTCCCTTTCTTTCTTCCTTCTTTTGACCATTTTTTATCTTCATCACCCATTTGCTTTTCTCTCCCACCACAAAAAATAAATATGTAATATACCATTCTTTCTTTTTTATTAAAAAGCCCCATGAACTTTAATTTAAGTGATAATTTTGTGTATGTATATATTTATATTTACATATACATATGCACATATGTACGTATATCAGTTTTTTACTTTTTAACCCAAAGCTATATTTTCTTAAATTTATTTTTTAATTTAAGTATAGTTGGTATACAATCTTATATTGGTTATATTAGTTTCAAGCATACAATGTGGTGATTTGACAATTTTATACTTTCTAAAAATTTATTTTTGAAAGTGTATCAAACTGTAATAGATATACAGAAAACTACATAAAATGTACAACTTGAAGAATGTTTACCAAATAAACATACATGCATTGCTAGTATCCAGATCAATAAATATTACATTATTAGCATCCCAACTGCCCCTAATGCCCCATCCCAGTCACTTTCACCCATGAAGGGAACCATCACCATGACTT
The DNA here is from genome assembly GCF_004126475.2 of Phyllostomus discolor. Taxonomy (NCBI): domain Eukaryota; kingdom Metazoa; phylum Chordata; class Mammalia; order Chiroptera; family Phyllostomidae; genus Phyllostomus; species Phyllostomus discolor. The sequence goes on along the minus strand of NC_040904.2, from coordinate 171,613,452 downwards.
TGAACACCTAAATTGGTTTCACCCATTTGAACTTGATATAGTTGGGATTATATGATATGCCTTCTTTTGAAAGAGCTATACATTAAGCCCTGGCTGGCATAGCTCAGTGGATTGAGTGCAGGCTGCGAACCAAAGGATCGCAGGTTTGATTCCCAGTCAGGGCACATGCCTGGGTTGCAGGCCACGGCCCCCAGCAACCGCACATTGATGTTTCTCTCTCTCTCTCTTTCTCCCTCCCTTCCCTCTCTAAAAAAATTAAATAAAGACAGAGAAAATTAACTAAAATATTTAAAAAAAGAAATTAAAAGAAAGAGCTATACATTATATCTCCAAGATTCATTCAGGCAGTTATATTTATCAATGTTTTCTTCTTTTTTCTGTATAATTTTCTATGTTATAAATGTACTATACCCATTTTCTTTTTGGACCTTGAGATTTTTCATGGTGGGTTATTACTATTAGTCCTACTTGTGCGTATAATCTGGTAAATATATGCACATATTTCTCCTGCTGTATACTTTGGAGTACAATTGCTTGTGCATAGTGTATGCTACAAGCTCAACTTTAAGAGACATTGTCAAAGAATTTTCCAAAGTGGTTAATCACATTATGCTCTCTTCAAAATGTGTGAGAACTTCGCTTTTGCTAATACCTGGTACTTATCTGCTTTTAATTTTATCTATTTTAGTGTCTGTGTAGTATCTCATTATGAAGTTAGTAACAGCTTTATTGAGGTATAATTGACATACAGTAAAATCACATAGTTACAATGTAGAATTTGTTGAGTTTTATCAAATGTACGTACCTGTAAAACCATTATTAGCACAATGTAATGAACTTATCTATCACTCCTAAAGTTTCCTCACACCCCTCTTTCATTCCTTTCACCTGTTGTCCTTGGGGCAGCCCCTGACATCCCTGTTCCCAAGTACACAGTGTTTCTTTTTTTCCCCCTAGCTGCTTTTAAGATTTTGCTATTTGTCTCTGGTTTTAAGTCATTTGATTACGATGTGTCTTGCTGTCAGTTTGTTCATATTTCTTGCAGTGGGCTCTGTTGTACTCCTGTGGACTGTAGGTTTATTATTTTTATCTAATTTGAAAATATGGGGCCATTATTTCTTTAAATAATTTTTTTCTGGCTTTGCTCCACTCCACCAGGGATTTCAACTGCACATATGTTAAGCTGTTTCAAGCTGTCCCACAGCTCACTGATGTTCTATTGTTTTTTTTTTTCCTATATTTTTTCTGTGTTTAATTTTGCGTAGTTTATTGCTATGTATTTGAGTTTACTATAATTTCTGCAACCCCATTCACCACATCTATTTTATTTTTCTTCCCTGGAATTTTATTTTTTTCTCTCTAGAATTTTAGAATTTCCATTTTGCTCATTTTTATTTTATGTTCTGTATCTCATTAACACTCATGTTTTCTTCTACGTTCTTAAACTATGGACTATCATTTTAAAAGTTGTTTTAACATATTTTTTAAAAAGATTTTATTTAATTACTTTTAGAGAGAGGAGAAGGAAGGGAGAAAAAGAGGAAGAGAAACATCAATGTGTGAGAGATATATTGATTGGTTGCCTCTTGCACACCCCCAACTGGGGACCTGGCCTGCAACCCAAGTATGTACCCTGACTGGGAATTGAAGTGGTGATCCTTTGGTTCACAGGTCAGCACTCAAACCACTGAGTAACACCAGCTGGAGCTGTTTTACTATTGTTTTTACTAGTTAAGTTACTAATATAAATAACTTTATATAACTAATATAAATAACTTTTTTAATAATTAAGTTACAAATATAAATAACCAGCTGAATAATTTGGGGTCTGTTTCTATTGATTGATTTTTCTTCACATTCTGGATAATTTTACTATTCCTTTGCATACTTGGTAATTTTTGATTGAATGATAGATTGTATGGATTTTAACTTGTCAAGTGCTGGATATTTTTATACTTCATAATTATTTTCAGGGTTTGTTCTGGGACTCATATATTACCTGGTAACTTGGAAACAAGTTTAATCCTTTCAAGGGTTTCCTGTTAATATGGAACAGGCATGATCACAGCCACCTGTATTGTAAATGTTTCTATAAGTTGTTTGTCTGCTTTTCTGATGGATTATGCACCTTTTCATTAATGATTTTTATAATACATATTTATCCTCTATATGAGCCTCATATTGAACATATATGGAAAATATCCTCTCTGACTCTGTGACATACTGTTTAACTTTCCCTCAATCAAAATATCATTTCCTGAGGAAAAAAAAACATAATAAATATGTTCCTCCCAGAATAGGGCTGTCTGTATTGGAACATGGAGATAAAGAGATAAATAGGTTGTCAAACGAATGAAGGTATAATGGTCAGAATTCCATGACTGGTTCGCTCCATCGGGAAGTTCACTGGAGTCCTTCCTGGTGTCTGTGCGGTCCCAGCAGGATCCCACTGTTTGCCTTTGCTGCTGCGGGGAAGGACTGGCCCTGTTATAGACCAGTGAAGACAAGCTTTCCCTATGACATGTGTTTGCCTAGAATGAGTCCTATAGATGTTAATAAAAAAACTCTGGAAATTTTTCACCAAGAAACAACACAAAATAAATGCACCAGTCTTCCTTTTTATTAAAAACATACTTTTGAAGATTAATGTTTAGTCAGAGATAAAAATGCCTATAAGAATGTTTTCCTGGAAATATGAATCATCTAGTGCTTCAGCTTTTCACAAAAATAAAAAAAGAATGAAAATGAGTTTTTCTGCTTAAATGCATTTGAATGGGAACTTGTTATATCAGCTATTTGTATTTCAAAGGGAAAAGGGTTAATTAAATAGCTGCAATTTAATCACATTAAATTAGGTAATTTCCATTTCTTTGTCCAAATAATTTCAAATTTTCATTATTCCCAAATGATAAGGATTAGGGAAATGACCTCCTTTCCCTCCATACCCCCCATCTTCCACACCAGATAACATGAATCCATTTATGTTTTCAGAAATAATCATCTACTCTGATATAAGATACACTGAACTAGACCCCAATTCCCTCAAAGGCATTCATAATCTAAATGGAAGAGACAGGGATAAATAGGCAATGGAGATTGGTACAGCCTTGCAGCACAGGTGCTGGTTAGAGACCCATGCTTAGAGGAAGAGGCTCCTAACCTGACTTTTGCACCAGACTTTTAAGTGTTATATCTTAGCATGTAATAAGTCAACGGAGTCTCTCCAATCCAGGACTTAGTTGTCTTTTCCAAGTAAATAAATATTGCTCATCTTTAAGTGTGATTGTGTCTGCTGTGCATGTAAGGAGAATGGAAGTAGAAAAGGAGTAGGAGGAAGAGATCTGTAGAGAATTGACTAGGTTCTTTTAAAGAAAACTGGATGAAACAGAGGAGTAAACTATCACTAGTCACCATCATCATCACATGACCATTATCAAAACTACCATTTATTGAGCCGTAACTCTATCTTGGGTGACTGACCTACATGCATTGAGACCTAGAGTCTATAATGATCCTGGTTTAAGGTTTTGCTGCCAGTAACTAGCAGAGCAAGGACTGGATTCCAAATCTGTGTCTTAAAGACATGCTCCATCTCCTTCACTGGGGTTTCTGAGACATCAGCCTGTATAGTACATTCTGCTCCAGTAAACTGGCAGGGAAACATCTAATTGTAGAACTTGAGGGGCCCAGGTACATAAGAGGTATGTATAAGGCTCAGACTAGTTGAGTCTTTTCTACCTAGAAACCAAAGAGCTACTAAGTAGGTAATTTAAAGAAGACTGGTAACATTGTAATATAGACACATCAAGGGGCAGGGCCTGGGCAGAAATCCCAGAGAGTGAATGGAAGGGTGCGGATGGTGGCTGGTGAATGTGCCTGGAGGAATTGCTTAATGCCTTTATTAAGTTAGCTAAGCAATGTAAAGCCATAGTTGTTACCTACCTGTACTCTGTTGAACGGGAGCAGGATGTATACCCCCAAACATGGCATAAAGATTATTTTGAGCTCAAGGCAACTCAGAATCAACAGATGCAGGAAGAGGTTTCTACCCTCCCCTTGTCTGCCTAAAATCAGGGCATAAATTTTCCTTTGTGGAGGGTTCAGGGGAAGAGATGACCCACGCTTATCACTGGAAACAGGGAGTCTCACTGAGATGAATCTGCATAAACCAACATTACCAGAATATCCCTTATTTTCCATTTCATTTAACCCTGTATATGTCCTAATCATTTTTCCACATTTGCCCCTTAAAGCCCAAACTCCTTTCCTTTTTCTAGTCACTTCTCCACAATTTATTGCCCTTTGTTAAAATGATGTGCATTCCCTAAGTCAAACCACTTCCCTGAGTTTCTACTTTTCTTCTGTAACACTCTTATGCGCATAAAATTATTAACATCAATAAAAATTGCACCTTTCCCCCTGTTAATCTGTCCTTTGTCAACTTAATTTGCAAGCCCCACCTACTTAATATAAGAAATTAGAGGAAAATTATTTTCCTACCCTGTCATTGCACACTTTAGACATTTTATTTTTATTTTTTTTCTCTCAGGAGGTAACATAATGTGGTGGAAAACTATGTGGCAAGGAGTTAAGATACACTTTAGCTTTTGCTGGGACATTAGTTACTTCTGTAACTAAGTTAAAGGACTCCACTACAAGTCTTTGTGCCTTAATTTCCTTATCAGTGTAATAAAAGGGGTAGACTAAAAAGGGTGGCAAATAAGATTCACTTCATGACTAGAGGGCTTTGTCAAAGAGGATTGAGAAGCCATGAGTAACACAATAAATTACTAATGTCTATAATAGGCACTGGAGCAGAGTAATTCCAATATGTGCAGAATATATGTCATCTCTAGAATAAAAGATGGATAAAATTTCTTCCACTTCTAGCACTGAGTGAATTAGTTTGTACCTTTAATGGGTTGTTGATACAGGCTGGGAAAATTCAGCACCTTTCAAATTCCTCTGGAGGAGAAAGTGGGCAAAAGTGTGAAGCAATGATACAGTGTTTAGGGGAGAAATGAAATCCCTTTGGAGTCCGGGTGGTAAGAGCAAGAGCAATCCAAGATCTACCAAGAATGCAACATTGTATTTTCTCCCATGTTGTCCAAATATTGTGTCTGGGTGCTTCAGATGCCTCAATTAATTTATAATTAATATGTAGAGATAGACCCCTCCACCTCCACCATCTCCTCAGTTCTAATGTTCAGGTTAATTGGCTGTTCTGGGGGAAAATGGTATCTCTAGGAGGAATCTATATAATATTATCAATGACTTGGTTTCAACATACTGATCATGAACATTAAGTTCTCTCTGTGTGAAACAAATTGAATTTATTTAAACATGACCATCTTTGTAAATGTTGCATTCAGTTTCAGAAACTTGTCCCAAATAATTTCAGTATACTCCCACCTCTTTCTCCCAGATGCAGATGTAATTTATGTAGAAGTAGACATTAAAATAAGTCACTCAGGACAGACTCACTTTCATTTACATAGTGTTCTTTGGGGAAAGTATTAAATCAATTTTAACCTGTTTGGGCCTGCATCCAAATAACATGCAGGCCTGTTTGAAGAGAATCAGTTTTGAAATTTGTAAAAGAGATCATATGAAATACATTACTCAATTAAGTAAAGGACTTTATACTTTATTATAGAATACTGTACCATCTGCCATGAATATAACTAATTAAATTTGACTTGGTATGTGATTTTAACAAACAGTTGAAAAATGAAAATTCTACAGTGAATTCTTCAGCAGCACCTGAAATGATAGATACCCACTGGGAAAGATTGCATCCAGCCCTGCTCAGGTTGCAAACAGACTTTCCATTGTCTGGCTGCAGTCTGCATAATGTTTGCATTAAAAAGCAGGTCAGTTTCAGTAACTACTCACAAGCAACACAGAAAACCCAAATGCAGTGTTTGTCTGCTATTGTCAAAGAAATAACAAGCTCACATGATGAAATCGAAATGGTTGCAGAGCTTCCCTGGCCACAGAACAGAACTGACAACTTTGCTCTACAATGTATTGCCAAAAATCACTGTTTAAAAAGAGGCCCTAAAAGAACTCTGCACAAAATGTGCATTGTTTAATACTGCAATTGAATTGCGACAGTGACAAACCAGGCTAAAGTCATACTCCTCGCTACCCTTGAATATGAGGCAATCCAAAGTAGCTGCCTCTGTATGGGTTGGTTGTATCTGTCACATGGGTGTAGTATGTCGCTCTGTCAGGAGAGCTGTTGGGGGAACCAGATGGTTTAGGGTGTACTTCAAGCCACACCTGGTATAAGCTTATCTACATGGAAGCTGGGATAGCAAAATGATCACTTAAGAAACATTTCTAACCGAAACGTGACTGCTCAGTGTCAACTACTGAAGCAGTGTGACCTTTGACTTTCTCACTTTCCACCCAGATGCCCTTATTCTGTGTGGACACAGCTTTGCTACTTTTGTCTCAGCAGAACAAATGCGCCATTGACTGAGAGCCAGCTTTATAACTTTTATGAAAACTAAGTCTTTTGAAGATTAGTCATTTCTACAGGGAACTTTCATAAAATTAATGCATTTTGATATTTAAATGATGCTGTGTCTTTATCAAAAATAACAGCAAATTATGTTCTTAAGAAAAGAAGTATATCAAAGCACTCCTTGATTTGTTCTAGCAGTTGAACAGTAGTTCTTAAGAAGCGGAGATGGATAAGTGAGCTGGCTCTGGGATCCATAAACCTGGGAATAGTGTCGAGAAGCTGATCTATAAAATTTGGTGATAAAGTAGCATATGCTTCCACTTTGGCTGATGGTGTCTATGAAGCGCTCAGCATCATCACTCTTCAGAAGAGGGTTGGAGTTGAACAGAAAACAAGAATTGTCTGAGCAACAGAAGGAGTTAATACCATTAAGGCCTATGTGAGAAGTTTCTCGAACTTCATTGGTTCGGGAATTAAGAATTGGGGGTTATAAGCATTTTGGTAATTAACTAGCTCATTCAAATACTGAGGTTATTTTTCTATGACTCCTTTCCCGGTACGATAACCATGGTTATCTTGCGGGGTTGGTGGGGGCAGCTACATAAGACAACTGAATTCAAAGTAACCTGTTGACATATGGGAATGATAGGAACAAATGCCAAATGGAAATAAGCAGAAGGAACATATGAAATAAATCACTGCAAAGCTGAACACATGTAGGTAGAGCTGGCCAAATTGAACTTGGGCAAACCAAGAAAAACAGAATGAGATAAATGCTTGGGGCTGCAGTCAGGGAGCACAGGAATTCTCCTGAGGTCAGAAGAAGCTCCAACACACAAACCCGAGCCATGGGGTTTGAAGGGAGCTACAGCAAATGTCCATCTAGAAAAACCATCAAGCCTTACTCTTCCATTGTATATTTATCAAAGGCATTTTACAGGATATCCCTGTTAAGCTGACCTGCCTGTATACAATATGTGTTCACTTAAGAATGGATTTATAAACATATATTATTTGCCTAGTTGGAAAATCTCAAACATCTTGTATAAATACATTATCCAGGCGTTATTCAAACCTGGAGCTGTTGTCCCAGTAAGATGATTTCTGGCAGGTCTCTGCAGGATTTCCTGCTCTAGCACTGTCTGAGCGGGTGACGGCCGCACGTCAGTCAGGAAGAGTAGTGACTTGCACCTGTGCGCACTGGGGACGCATCCAGCGCAGTCGGGACACTGGGCATTCCTTCCGGTAGCCGGTGTGAGGTGGGGCCAGCTTGAGGAGGATCGTGTCTTACTTCTGAAGTTCCCCTTTAAAATTGTTTTGAGCCAAGCTGTCAACAGGTGTATGCTTTTCCTGCCAGATAGCAGCAATTAAAATATCAACTGCTATTTCCTTGATTGCAGAGGGGGAACAGGAGGCTAAGATGCACTCAGCACGGTTTAGGTTAGAGGCAGCACCTGGGTTTCTGTAAGAAATGGTTTCATCCAGTTTAACAGTTGATTTGATTGAGGAAATGTATCAAGGGACGTCTTTCAGGTCACAAAAGGCAATGTGTAACAGAAGCTGAGAAAGGACAGCCATGAGGACCAACTGTCCCCACAGTGAGTGGACAAGCCACTCCCCTCTTTGCTTAAGCAGAGGTTTTGAACTTCCATAATAGAGATATTTTTAGACTACTTTTTTAGAGACAGGTCTTTGGTGTACATACTTAATTTTAGAAAAACTGGTATTCTTTGGAGCTGATAACGGTCCTGCTTTTCTTTTCGTTTGATGCCTCTTGCCCAGTGCCGTTTACGAAGCACCGCCCCAGGAGCACTGCAGGGAGGCGTTAGACCTCCCTGACTCCGTCTGTCTTGGGTCCTTCGAAGCGGGAACTGAGACAATAATATTATTGTTAATAATAATTGTAGCTATCATTTATGAAGTGCTTACTATGTGCCTGGCACTGCTCCAAGCACTTTACCAGTATTATTTAACCCTCACAAAAACCATTGAGAGATGGTTACTATTACTTCCATTGTATTGATAAGAAAACTGAGGCACAGCATGTACTTCTAATATTATTCTGTTTATCTTTGTAACTTTAGCTAGTATATTCCCTAGCACAGAGTAGTTACATGGTAGAATTATGTTGTAATCTGTCTCTGGTAGCCTGCTTTCAGGCCCTGCCTTGGGTCGTAACCTACTGATTTCCAAACTTGTTCTGCACCAATTATTTTTCACCTCTGGCAACAGTGACTCCTATTACATAAATCTAATAAATATGTATAATATTAACATACTTCTTGACATTCACTTTCAAAATTAATCAAGTATATGTCACTTTAAGCTAAACAAGACTGATTAATCACTTCACTCATTCTCTCATAAGCTCAACAACAATTCGCTGAGTGGTGAAACCCACAATGTGGGTGTCTGGACCTGACTTGAGATCTGGTTTCTGCTATTTATTTCTGTGACCTGCGGCAGGATCCTCCAGCCAAAAGAACTGGGTCTCTGGAATCAGGCAGACCTCAGTTCTTAATTGCATGGCCTTGGATAAATTCTCTGAGCCTGTTTCTTCAGCTGTGAAAATCACAGGATTATTGTGAGGAGAATTAACCTAAGCAGAGTACCTGGCATTAGGCTGAGCACAGAATGTTCACATAAAATTGTGCCAATTGTTACTAAAACTTCTCAGGGAGAAAATATTTCTGTTGCATTAAGGTAGATGCAAGTTAATTCTCAGGGAAAGGCAAGGGTGGTGGGACGATGATTCCAGGGTCCACTTCACCCCAGTGCCTGCCTTGCCCTTCTGTCCTGGCTCTCAGAGGTCCAGAGCCCCGAGCGAACAAGCACTGGGGAGGGCATGCTTTAGAAGGAAACTGCCCAGTTCTCCTCCCGACTGGCCTATCTGCTCCTCCCCTTCCAACTTCAAAATAAAGCAGCTGTGTGGGGAATCTGTGGATGGTGCAGTCCAACACTAAGTGTAAAATGGGCTGCAGTCCTCAAAGATCACTCATGTGGATTTGACTGATTATGAAGACGATCGTTGACAAATACAGATGTAGAATTACTGGGCTTCTTACTTGAAGAAAGCCAGGTGTTGAAAAGCCAGCCACAAATAGTCATAGGTACAAAGATAGAAGGAGAAATTTTAAGAAAAAAAGAAAAGAAATGATATACTGCTCTTTTTTCCCTTTCTTAATGGTCTCTGCTTCAAAAGACAATTAACAAGAACACTTAATTTCTTTCTTTCTTTATAAATACTACATTGTTCCGTGTATATATGTTATACAACAATAGTTTCTCCTTAGTATTCAAAGCTGGAAGTATTTGAGAAATGGGTCAGGGACTAGACTAGAAGCAACAACAAAATGCTAGGAAGACATTTTCAGTGTCTCTGGGTTCAGAAGTAAAGGGCTGTATGAGAGAGAGGAGTCAGCACTTGACAAGACTGTGGGGAAGCAATGTTTCCATAAGGGAGATCCAGATGTTAGAGCCTGAAAGTGAAGGGAAAGCAAAGCAAAAAAAGTCAAGGATAAGAACAGTTTGCTGATGACTGATCGTGACATATGGAGGGCCCAGGAAAGGGTTCAGGGCTTAGGAGATGGTAGAAGACAGGTCAGAGAAGGTGGCACTGAGAGACACAAACCACAGAAGATACAGAATGACCTGGAAGTCCTAGGGAGGGCATAACGAGATTAGTCCCCAGGCCTGAAGGTAGGGAAGGGCGATGTGAAAAGTAGGGGAAGCCTTAGAAAAACGAAGACCTTATAAAGTTGGGAAAATCTTCAAAAGGCATACAAGATCCAAGATCTCCCTCAGATTACTAATTCTATTGATGTGCTCATTTATTATATTTATTTAAAATTTTTGTTTTACTTGTTTCAGTAATTCTGCTTCAGGGTTCACATGTTGTTTAGCTGTTACTACTTAAATAGGATTTATTCTTATCAGAAAAAGGCCAAAGCTCAGGTCTCTGTTGCTGAATTGAGGAGGCAGCCCAGGCAGCGAGTTCCCCAGGGCAGGTAACTCCACTTGTCTCACTCCAACCAGAAATTTTCTTGTCCTGGATACAGCCTTAAACCCTTGGATAGCAGTAGGAGGCTGGCAACTCTTCCTTGGCTATATATAATCTACCAGCCCGGCAGACTCGGAGTGGAGGGAGTAGAGGAATGGCTTTTGGCTTCTTTCATCCAAATGGCCTTAATGCACTAGTTGGTTCCCTTGTCTGGAATGCTCTCCCTTCCCCCTCCCTTCTTCTCTCCCAGTTAACTGAAGCTCAGGGGTCTCTTTATCAGGGAAACCCTCCCTCTAGACCTCCTTGTTTTATTCTTTCCTACAACCTCATTCCTTTCCTTCAGGGCACTTATCTCAATTAGTAATATTCTTTGAAATGTCAGTTTATTTTACGTTTGTAATTTTTTTCAAAATAAATAGTTAAGAAGTGAGCACTTTTGTTTCACAATTAGGAAACATTCATTTTTATGTTAAAAAAAAGCAGGAAGACATATTGGGGTTCAAAAAGAATAAACCCATGTCTCTCTAGAAATGCAGAATTCTTTTAGTAGTCATACTAAACCACTAAAATCTTTGTTAATATATCCTTCAAAGAGAGAGACAAATTTCCAATAAAATTATATACAAAGCATGAAATTAATGTAAAAGGAAATTTAAAAACCTGGAAAGATAATCATTAAATATATTTCATCATCAATCAATAGTTTATCTCTAATATAGTCACATATATATAAAAACTTATATGACCTAATAAAGATACAATGTTTGATAATTGGTTATTTACATGGAAAAATGATATCCTGACCTTATTTCATACACAGGAATCAATTCCAAGCAGAATAAAGTTCTAAATAAAGAAAACTTTAAAAAAAATTATGAAAATATATAAATATATTTATAGGATTATGATAGGTGTTAGGGTGGTCTGTGACATGGGCTGTGAAAGAATTCACAAAGAGAAGAAAGTGTAGAGAATAAAGTTTTTATTCACTGCCCAAGAAAGGAGTGGTGTGGGCATGGTGCGGAGGGGTGCACCGGCATTGAGGAGTGGGGGCTTGGAGGTTTTATAGACTGTAGTTGGATTAACAAAATGGTGGGGAGTTTATGGTTGTGTTGGCCCCTTGGCTGTTGGGGCATTGTAACTCGAGGCTGCAGTTGGTTCCATTGTTATCTTCCATCCGTGGTGGTTGTAGAGAATGTTAGTTCTGTTCTTGTTTTCTAGTAGTTTCCAGTCCTGGGGACAAGCTCAGAAGAGTAAAATGGCAGTCATGTTTAACAAGGTTATATGCCTGATAGACAAATGGTGCCACCATAGCAAATGGCACTGCCTTTGTCCTTTCAATAGGGAATTACCTTTAATTATTAGCTAAAAGCTCAAATAAAAAAAAACTTTACATCACAATTAAAATTTTCCATATTAAAATGATATTATAAACAAAGCTAAATGATGATCTTGAAGTTAAACAAAATACTTATAACTGACCACTATATTGTATCTAAAATATAGAAAGTATCTTTATAGACTTCTATTACTGACATTATGGCAACAGAGATCCTGAAAGCCTCTTGGTATAAACATGTAAAAGTGTTTGATAAAATATGTACTTGCAAGTGAATAAACAAACCTGTGAGAAAATATAAAATGTACCAATGCCATGATCAAAACAAGAACAGAACTGCAGAATGATAAGGAGGCTCTAAAACATCTGAATATACTGGTCTCTTAGAACAGAGCATTCTCAGGTAAAATCATGGGCTTAGCAGTGCTAGGGGCCAAGTTGGAGTTGGTCTTGCCAAGGGATGCTGCTGCACCATCAGTGAAGTGAGCTAAACCCCCAATGTGAGGAAAAGTGTCTCTCCCAAGGATGGGAGAGACTTTAGGAAGAGACTTTAGGAAGAGACTTTAGGGAGAGACTTAAAAATGATACCTGATCCATTATAGGACCACTGGCTGGCCTTACATGGGTATGGTGGCTGAATCAACACACTTTGCATAATTTAAAATACATGAATCCAAGAAATATAATTTAAAGTAGATTGAAATATATAGTGCAAGCCCTGGCTGGCATAGCTCAGTGGATTGAGCGTGGGCTGGGAACCAAAGTGTCCCAGGTTCGATTCCCATCCAGGGTACATTCCTGGGTTGCAGGCCAGAACCCCCAGCAACCGCACATTGATGTTTCTCTCTCTCTCCCTCCCTTCCCTCTCTAAAAATAAATAAATAAAATCTTAAAAAAAAAAAGAAAAGAAAAGAAATATATAGTGCACTTTGGTACATAGTACAAGCCAACATAATTTATCCCTGGAGGAGGTATTATTCAATTTATGTCTCAAAAATGTCTTATGAAAAAACAGCTTCAGCAATAGATATTTCAGTATTGAAATTATTATTATTATATTATATAAAATAAATATGCTTAATATATTTAATGAAATAAAAATTGAAATAAAAATATTGGCAATGAGAGATTATAAACATAAAAAAATTTATAAAGAAATCTAATAAAAATCCTAGAAATAAAAATATACAATTAACCAAAGTCAAAAACACTGTTGAAGGATTGAGCATACCTAAAAAGAAAATTAGTTAACTGTATCATCATTCACAATAAATTACTAAGGATACAGCACGGAAGAATAAAATGAAGGAAATAGGAAAGAAGTATTTGTCAATATGGAAGAAGGACTGATAGGAATCCAAGAAGCAAATTAAAGAGATGAGAGAAAGGGTAATATTTGAAAAGAAAATGGCTGAAATTTTACTCAAAATTGATGAAAAGCATTTATCCATAGTCAAGAAGGCCCCAAAATTTCAAAAAGGTATATACATTATAATTCACATCTGGAAATAGCCTATTGAAATTGCACTAAGTCAAAAACAAATAACATTACTCAAAAGAAGAAAGAAAAGAGGTTTCTTAAAACATAATCACCAATTAGATTGACAGCTAATTTCTCAATAGCAAAAGTGGAAGCCAGAAAGCTTATGGATTATCATATTTGTCTTTTGCCATCTGGCTTATTTCACTTAGTATAATATTCTTCAGTTCCATCCATGCTGTCATGAAAGGTAGGAGCTCCTTCTTTCTGCTGCATGGAATTCCATTGTGTAAGTAATATACCACAGTTGTTTGTTTTTTTTTTAATCTACTCATTTACTGATGGGCACTTAGGCTGTTTCCAGCATTTGGCTATGGTAAATAATGCTGCTATGAACATAAGGGTGCATAGGTTCTTCTGAATTGGTGTTTCAGGATTCTTAGGGTATAATCCCAACAGTAGAATTGCTGGATCAAAAGGCAGTTCCATTTTTAGTTTTTTGAGGAAATTCCACACTATTTTCCACAGTGGCTGCACCAGTCTGCATTCCCAACAGTACACTAGGGTTTGCCTTTCTCCACAACCTTGCCAGCCTTTGTTGTTTGTTGATTTGTTTATGATGGCCATTCTGACCTGTGTGAGATGGTGTCTCATTGTGGTTTTAATTTACATCTCTCTGATGGCTGGTGATGCTGAACATCCTTTCATATGTCTCTGGGCCCTCTGTATGTCCTCCTTGGAGGAGTATCTGTTCAGGTCCTTTGGACATTTAATTGGATTGTTTGTCCTGGTGTTGAGCTGTATGATTTCTTTATATATTTTGGAGATCAAACCCTTGTCTGAGGTATCATTGGCAAATATGTTTTCCCATATGGTTGGTACTCTTTTAATTTTGATGATGTTTTCTTTGGCTGAACAGAAGCTTTTAGTTTGAGGCAGTCCCATTTGTTTATTCCTTCCTTTATTTCCCTTGCCCTAGGAGATGTATCAGTGAAAGTATTGCTGCGTGGACTATCTGAACTTTTCCTGCCTATGTTTTCCTCTAGGACTTTTATGATGTCCCAGCTTACATTTCAGTCTTTTATCCGTCTTGAGTTGATTCCAGTGTATGGTGGGAGTTGGTGGTCTTGTTTCACAAATTTAAATAAATATTCTCATATTTAAATACATAACACTTTCAACAAACTTCTCAGCGGCTTACTCATTATTTCTCATAACAGTCCTCCAGTCCTAGGAGAGAGGTTTTTTATCCACATCTACACTTTACATCTGAGAATTGAATGATCACAAAAATAGAATTTTTTAGAAATTCAACTAAAGTACAGGAAACATAAGAGACTTAATTGTATGGTTTTCTAAAACTGTGGTAAAAATGCACGCTATGAAACACATACCATTTTAACCTGTTTAAAGTATACAGTTTAGTAATGTTAAGTATATTCACATTATTGTGCAATGGATCTCTAAAACATTTTCATCTTACACAACTAAAACTCTATACTCATTAAACAGCAACTCCTCTTCCCCTTTTTCCCCAGTCCTCTGTTACTGCCATTCTGTATTCTGCTTCCATGAATTTAACTATGTTAGTTATCTCATACAAGTGGAATGATACAGTGTGTCTTTTTGTGACTGGCTTAATTTACCTAGCACCATGTCCTCAAAGTTCATCCATTATATAGGCTGAATGATATTCCATTGCCTGCATATACCACATTTGGCTTATGTACTCAATTACAGATGGACATCTGGGTTGCTTCCACATCTTGGCTATTTTGTACAGCACTGCTATGAACATGGGTATGCAGATATCTCTTTCAATCTTTTGTATATAGACCCAGAAGTAGGAATGCTAGATCAGTTGGTAATTCTGTTTCTAACTTATAAGAAACCTCCACACTGTTCTCCATAGTGGCTCCACCATTTCATAATCCTACCAGCACTGCCCAAAGATTCCAGTTTCTTCACACCCCACCAACACTTGTTATTTTCTGCTCTTTAGCTAGCTATCCTTATAGGTGTGAGATATTTCATTGTTGTTTGACCTGCATTTCTCTGACGATTACCAAGGCAAAGTCTCTTCATGTGCCTGTTGTTCATTTGTATTTCTCCGTGGGAAACATATATGTTTTTTTTTTCCCATTTTGATCAGATTATTGTTGTTTCCTATTGAGTTGTATGTGTCCCTTATATATTAACCCCTTTTGAGATATATGGTTTGCAATTTCCTCCCATTCCATGGTTGCCTTTTTATTGTGCTACTCCTTTTGCTAAACAGAAACTTTTTAGCTCAGTATAGTCCCACTTGTTTATTTTTGCTTTTGTGGCCTGTGCTCTTAGTGTCATTGACAAGAAATCATTGCCAAATAACACATTTGTTCCTTCCAAAAAGCTGAATGTTGAGGAGCTAAATGTTCGACATAAGCAATTAGAAAAAGAAAAACAAAGTAAACCCAAAGAAAGTAGTACAAAAAAAATTTAAGTAGAGAAAAAAACAGAAAGATGCAGAAGATTAATAAATATAAAAATTGATGATCTGAAAAGACAAATACAGTGTACAAGTCTCTAACAAGTATATTTAAGAAACAGAGTGGATACAGAAATGAACAATATTGATAATAAAAATGGAATATATCAAATATGACAGAATCTAGATTAGAACAGTAAATTTAAGGAAAAGGGAGTGTTTCACACTGTAACTCTATCTGATCTCACTGAGAATCATATCCCTGTTGGCTGTTTAAAGTAATGTGGCCTGTGGTTAAGCACAAATATTCTTACCGATGTTTTGAATCCCAGCCTTGCCACTTAACTATCTTTGTGTATATTATTTCACTTCTCTGTGCCTCAGTTTCCTCATCTCTAAAAGGAGATAATGACAGTACTTTCCTCACAGGGCTGCTAAGTTAATTAAAGTACATTTATGAATATTTGTTACCTATCCTTTCCATTGGATCCTCTAAATAGGTATTTGCAACTACTACTACAAGAGTACTCACTTGGAATACTTCTAGAGCAATACTGTGACTGTTCTTTCCACTGTTGTACTTTTCTAAGTTTTTTAATGATTATTAACAAGTCCAAGTAAAGCCCAATGAAAGGGCGAGCAGATAAAATAAAAATCAGAAGTCACTTCACAGCAGTGCTTGTTAGAGTACTCAGCAGAAGAGGTGGAACTTAAAAAGTGAGATAGTTTAGAAATTTATATCTCTGCATTGCATACCTCAAGATTTGGCTGCAGTAGGGCTAAATTTATACCGCAACTAAATATAAGCTGTTTCCCAGTTTAATCACGTAGTTTAAGTCAAGTTTCAGTTTTAAAATGTCAAATCAATTTAATACATTGTATTGAGTTCTTTTGGTATGACCCAACATATTTTAATAATTGGCTTCATAGTTTGTGTCCCTGCCAGAGAGTCAAGTCCTTGGGGTGGGACTGTGCTTTGTTCAATGTTTGTTGCTGTTTCTAGCATGCAGTGTGACATGCACTAGTTCATGATAAATATTATCTAGTCAGTGAATAAAATAAGTAAAATGAATAACAGATTTCTATGCAGCATCTTAGCACACGCCCAGCACCTACCTACCTTCCTTCCTTCCTTCCATTTCTTCCTTTATGCACTGATTCTAATTATGCTTTTGTTTTCCTTCTAATTTTTATCTATATCTCCCACTAACCATTTTATCCTTGTTTCCAGGACTTGGATTGGGAGGCAATATATCATGAAGGTTAAAAGCACTGGGTTTGAATTTTGACCTTGGTACTCATCCCCTGCATCACTTGGGGCAAGTCAGTTAACTCTGAGCTTTCTTTTCTTCATCTGTAAAATCATGTTGGAAGTTTAGGTATAAGAAATAAGGTTGAGCTTGCTTTCAGTCTTGACTATTACATCCTAGCTTAGGTGAAGTCAATAGTGTAACTTTAAATTAACATCATTTCTTCAAGTGTGTATTAGTGTTACCTTTATATACTGTAAGTCTTATACAACCCTGAGACAGGTGTTATCATTATTCCCACTTTACAGATGAGGGAAACTAAAGCCAAGAGATCATCAGTCTACTGCCCAGAGATCCATTGTCCTGCTTTACCGTCTTAAATGTTAGGATGTATCCTTGCCCCATAAACTCATGGTTTGTCTCCAGGGACCCATCTTCCTGCATCAGCAGAGACAAGGAGACAGTGGTACTCCATCCCCATACCTAGAACATAAATGGTGGGGAGCAGAGGATTCTGATGCCTGTGGGGTGGCCCAGCCTTCATAGGTGCATCAGCTGACTCTCTGGAGGTGAGCTCTCAGTGAATTCTTTAATGTCTGGAGCTTCCAGTTTCCCCACATGGTTACAAACTTCTGTGGAAACCATAGGACTTTATTATGAAGTCATTATGAAGTCACCTGAAATGGTGGGCTTTGGGGGGTAGTTTACTGATTCCAGCAGTTGAAACGACACACAGTCTCACATAAACAACTTGGAAACTTCTCTAGGCAGTTGTTTTAGATTTAGAACTGTACTTTGAGCCATTTCTCATAGACTAGCCTTAAATTTATGCTGCTAAGTTTTGTTTCCAGTTAGGTTATAGAAAAATCACAAAAGACTGTTGCTCCCACACTAACAACAAAAAAAGCCAGATTAGTTGTTGTACCTTAGTTTTGGAAAGCTAACCGGAGAGCCAAGAAAGGAATGAGTTCCTGGTAAGAGGAGAGAAGAGACCTCCCTGAGTGCATGGCAGGAGAAGGAGCAAAGCTGGCACAACTTTGCGGAAAGAAAATCTAGGCAAATTTTCAACTCCTCGTGGCCATATGTGTGCTGGCATGATAGATTTGAATCAGAGGAACAAAAGGCACCGAGTGAACCTGTACCCACCTAGCAGTTCTTTCCATGGTGCCTTCAACCAGTGCTTGATGACAGCATATCAAGGCTAGGGGCAGGGTAAGAGGCCTGAGAAAATGCTTCCACATTGCATGGAAACTTTACCGAGTGACAGACAGTATTCTGACAAAGTCTTGGAGCACAGCATTAGATCTCAGCTTTCCCTGAGGCCAGGCATAGCAGACCACAGAGGGGCACAGAGAGAGCTCCTCAGAGGCAGAAAGTAAATGGCAAGGGGTAGGGAGGGGGGCGTCAGAGAAGGTACAAAGAAAACTACCTAGAGGCAGCAAAGCTATCTGCTGGGTGATAAAGCACCAAGAAACCTCTCACAGATCAGAAGGATGGTATTTGGGTGGTAACCTAGAGGGAAGTCTTTGGACTCTTGCTGGTGCATAGATCTTAAGCCCCACAGAGCCCATCCACAGAACATTTGAACCCAGAGACAAACTGAATTGAAGTTAAAGCCTTAACAAAGCCAGAGCAACACTGACAGAGGAAGGGACACACCATTTTGCAGAGGTAAATATTATGTACTTCAGACTCCAATGTTCATTTACACACAAAGTCTGCGATACAGTGGAAAAATTATGACACCAAAAGTAGCAGCAGGAAAATGTCACTCAATAGAAAAAAAACTTCAACAGAAGCTAACAGACAGATGACCCAGAGGTTAGGATTAATAGACAAGATCTTTGGTATAACTCCAACGAATATGTGAAAAAGTCTAATGAAAAAGGTGGGCAACATGTGTGAACAAATTGGACATTTCAGCAAAGAAATGGGATCTGTGAAAAGAAAACCAAATACGTATTCTAGCACTGAAAAAGCGCAACACCAGAATCGAAGAGTTCACTGAATATGCTTAACAGAAAACAAAATACAACAGAAGAATAGATTAGTGAATTTGAAAGCTGGTTAATGGGAAGTATGTAAATTGAAACTAAAAAGGAAAAAATGAGAAAAAAATTTAAAAATCATCTAGGTCCTCTGGAACCATCCAAACACTTTTCCCCCACAAATTATAAGAAAAAGTTTATTTAGAAAGTCACAAAGGTAGAGGTAGTAAACCATAGAAGTAATGGGCTCAGGAAACAAATTATAGCAAGAAAGCAGGAGATGCCTTGGATTGTAGGTGGGGAAAGAGAGACGCATCTTGTGATATAAAAGAGGCCATATCAAACACTTCATGCATAATTGGACACCAAGAAAGACAAGAGAGAGTGAATGGTGCAGAATAAATATTTGAAGAAAAAAAGCCTAAGATTTTTCAAAATTAATGAAACATATTCATAAAGCTCAGCCCGATCCCAGAAAGTATAAACACAAACAAAATCACACCTAGACATCCATGATTGAACTGTTGATAATAATAGATAGGTAGAAAATCTTAAACGCATCCAGAGAAGAAATACTCATTACCTTTAAGGGAAGGAAAATAAGAATGATGGCTAACTTTTCATTAAATATAATAATGACCAGACAACAATGGAATAGTCTTTGAAATGCTGAACAAAAGTATGTTAACTTAGAATTCTATTCCCAAAGAAAAATATTTCAATGAAAAGACATTTTCTGGCACAGAAAGGTTGGGTCTGTCTCTAGGTCTTTAGCATCCCTGCATTAAAAGAAAGGCTTTAGGCAGAAGGAAAATTGTAGCAGATGACAGACTGGATCCGTAGGAAGATAAATTTAGAAGGCCATTTTTATTGTCTTTTTTCCAATTGTTGTTCAAGTACAGTTGAGTGCATTTCCCCCAGCCACGCCCCTCAGCCCCATATGTTTGTATATACTTTATTGCTTTAAAAATATTAACTCTTTAAAGAAAAAATAATAATTGTGCATTTTGGGGTTTATAACATATGTAGCTGTAAAATAATTTTTAAAAAAGTACAAAGGGCCAGAAAAGGAGGTAAATGAAATTATATCATTAGAAGGTTATTACATTATTCACAAAGCAGGATATTATTAGAAGGCAAACTGTGACATGCATGCATATTTTAATCTCTAAAATGCTAGTAAAAATACAAAGAGATATAGCTCAAAAGTCAAAGATAAAAGGGAATAAAAATATTTAACTTATCAAAAGGAAAGTGGAAAAGAACAGAGAAACAAAAAACAGATGGGACAAAGAGAAAACAACTCATTTGTAAGACAAACTGAACCATATAAAGAATTACTTTAAATAAAATTATGTCAGTGTTCATTTAAAAGGAAGAGATTGTTAGACTGCATACAAAAAATAGAACTCAGCTAGATATTGTCTATAAGAAATGTGCTTTAATTATGTAGACTCAAACATAATATAAGTAAAACTGTGGGAAAGACATACTCTGCAGGAAATAAACATAGGAAAACATACTGGACAAAATGGGATTCAAAATAAGGTGTATTGTTACATATTACTTTTTATTACTGTTAAATGGGAATACCTCATGATTATAGAAAGTTAACTCCTTAAGAATGTTCTCTAGAACTGTTTCCTAACAATTTTAAACATGTATGTATCTAAAAACAGACAAATATCTGAAAAACAAGTGATGAAAAACAAGTAAAGGCAGATAATGGTTGGGGGTTTTGATATTCTGTCAGTGTTTGGTGGAACACGGGGACAAAAATGAGGAAGGATGTAGAATATTTAAACAACCTTAGGAACCAACATGGCCTAGTTGATATTTATAGGCTACTATATTTATTCAACAATCACAGAATACACTTCTCAAGTGCACATGATACATTCAACCAGTCCATTTGATAAAGTCAATACTGATGTGACTCAGTGGCTTTAGGGCTGGCCTTCCAACCAAAAGGTCTCAGGTTCAATTCCCAGTCAGGGCACATGCCTGGGTTGCAGGACAGGTGTGAGATATGTCTCACACATTGATGTTTCTCTCCCTCTATTTCTCCCTCCATTCCCCTCTCTCTAAGAAGTAAATAAATAAAATCTTTTAAAAAATGTGAGTGAATTTCAAAAGTTTAAAATCATACAGGTTATGTTAATCAATGGAGTTTAACTAGAAACCAGTAACAATAAGATATGTAGAAAATACTCAAATTTTGAAAATTAATTAATGAACTTCTAAAGAACCATGGCTTAGAAAAGAAATTTCAAAGAAAACAGAACATATTTTGAACTGAATGATATATCAGAATTTGTGAAGTGTACATAATTAATGCCCAGAGGAAAGTTTTCTCTTCAAGCTTCCATTTTAAACTTTGTGAACAGCTAAGAACCTTTAAGAAACTAAAAGAGGAAAGCAAATTAATCCCAAGTATGTAGAGGAAAGGAAATACAGGATGGGGAAAGTTTAGAGTTTGTTCATATGGAAAATACAATAATTAATTAATATATAATAAAAAATAAACTATGTTTCACATACAACTGTAAACTTTCTTTTGTCATACCCTATAAACATCAGAATTGAAATTAGTGAACTAGAAAACAGACGAAGAAAATAAACAAAGTTCAAATTTGCTTTCCAGAAATATGAATACAATTGATAAACCCCTAGCAAGACGGATCAAGAAAAAAATAATATATCAACATCAGAAGTAAAAGAGAGGATAGTACTACTGATCCTATACATATTAGAAAATTATTTGAAAAATCCAGATGAAATTGACAGATTTCAGGAAAAACATCTAATGTAACTGGACATAAGTTGATACTAGAAATGTTACTCTAGGAATGTCAGTAAATTGCTCTTCTCTTGGGTGCCCAAATATTGATTGCACAACCATTTCTGAAACTGTATTATATTATGTTCAACTCTACCAAATTACATGTTATGGATCTGTCACTTTCATTAGATGATGAGCCTATTAAGCACAAATAATGTAATGTATTGGCCTCTATATCTCCAAAACACAGGGCAAGTGCTTAATTCACGTGATTTAAGAGAATGAGTTCTGTTCACTGCTGAGTTCACACACAGTGCCTATAATGTTTTGCATGCTGCCAGCCCAGCACTGTTAGCATGGACATGTGATCCTGTCTTCTTAGGGGTTGCTAACTAACTTTTAAAACATACATTCTAGAACTTGGGGAGTAGGGGTGACATTAAAATCACCAAATGCTGTTTATGAATCTTTCTACTTTCAAGGGGAATCTAATCCTCTGGAATCTCTCCCATTCTCTATGGCAAGTAATAAGAGCTTGAATAAGATGATAACTGTAAATGTGGAAAGGAAGGAATGGCTGCTATGAACAGTACTCAGATGAGCAGCAGCACTGCTTATGCACAAGGATGAAGAAGAAGCAAGAAAGAGACAGGGATGGTTGCAAAGGATTGAGCCTGACAACTTTATGGGATGAGGAGACTGACCGACAGTGAGCTGTAGATAGCTCTGGCCCATAGAGACATCAGCAGTGACTTAGTTCTGAAGGAAGAAGTGTCCAGGAACCAGCAAGGCCTGAGAGCGGAGGCTAAGCTCTCCCCTCTCTTTCACATGCTGCCCAGATTCCCCTCTTCTCCTTGGAAGCTTTCATCTCATTGACCGTTACTCACACTTCAAGGTCATCGAAATATTTATATAGAACTTTCACATACATTGTCTCATCAACCCTGTGAGATAGATATGCATTTCCATTTCAGAGTCAAGGAATCTGAACGGCAGTAAGGGGTAGAACTGGGGGTCAAATAGAGTTATTGTGATTCTACCTTTATTTAGTTTCTATTGTTTAATACTGTCAGGTCCTCTAAATGACAGCATAAGACATGGCCTTTTGACCATCTTATTGGGAAAACAAACTTAAAAACACCAAATGATTACAGAATACATTAAGTGTGTGCATCAAGTAATTATATATTAGTAAGTATATAACAATTTGTTAATATGGAAAGTTATATCACAACCTGCTACATTAAATTCAGTATTTCTTTTGGGAGAAGCAACATTTATATATTTATTCAGGCTCAGTGGCCAAAGACACAGAACAATACAGAACTGAAACATTTATAGAAATTTTACAGGATCTCTAGACTATTTATTTGACTATGAATCTGTATATTGAGGAACTTAATTTCTTTACTTACAAAAATATAAGTAATAGTTTCTTGACTACTGCCAAATAAAATAAAGCACACACATAAAAGAAAAGCATCAGAAAGTCATCATGGTTGTAAAAAATAGAGAAAAATAAGCATACTTTAAAAATAATATATCTATTTTATGCATTCTGAGAACAGACTAAATGGGAGGATGGAGCTCCTGGTATGCCTGGTGGGAACACAACTTTAATATATGAACCTCACATTCATCGACTTTTTTGTATTAAATATTCACTCTTTAATAATTGCCAAAAGTAAAAAATAATTTCAAAGGGAAATAATTTTGACCCTGATTTAAAGTAGCTTACTGAACATGGGTCCCTGAAAGATCAAGGTTTACTTTTTGAAGATTACTCTCTTCCAAGCACATGCACAGTGATTAGGCTTTTTAGAGAACAGTATCTGTAGCTTGCGCGCGCGCTACACACACACACACACACACACACACACACACACAGCGGCATTTGAGGTTTTTCTCAAATCAACACTCTATTTCTATCCCAGTACCTCAGTCCTTAACCAGGATGAATAAAAATAGGTTTCAGTCTTAATGTTAAAGACATTTTACCAAATTCCATTTTTTCCAAACAAAGCAATTTTTTTCTTATTTTTGTCTTCAAAATCAAAACAATGAAAAACAGCTTCAAATCTCTCTAGGTTCTCACATGTCTTCCTTCAGCTTTTTGCCACCCAGGAGAGGAGTCGAATAGCAGACTCTGAATTAGCAGAGCTCCACTACAAACAAGGACAAAGAAGGGAGGGCGGGTTCTGTTAAACAAGGCTTGAGTTAGAGAGGGAGCAGACAATTAATTTGATTTTGTTTGTTAAATTAAGCTATTCTTTTTTTCTTTCCACGGAGGCTGTTATGCAGTGTGTAAGGAATGCACAAATGTCTGGAGGCCTATCTCTGTGAGGAGAAGAGTGAGTCATCAAAGACACCCAGTTGCGTGTGGGAGTCATCACTGGGGGTTGAATTATCAGGCCAAAAACAACTGGGCACAGCTCAGTGTCTGGAGCTGTTTCATGTCAGGGTTAACTCTCACTTCAAAGAAACCCAGCAGATGGGAAATGAAAGTTCAGGACATCTTCCTTTGAATCTGTTTTCAAAATGGCTCACGCAGTTTGCCGCCTGGTATCTTCGAAAGGCGTGTTTCGGGGTTTATCATTGCTATTTGGCTTTTATCAAGAGCCAATAATATGCACTGAAGATGTGTACATACATATAAATTGTTCTTCATTTATGAGTTCATGATGATAACATTGCTGTCCTTTTGGGAGAGTATAGCTAGAAAACTTGAAGTTGACTCCCACTCATCTTCCATAAGAAGACCAGACCCAAACCAAGTAGTTGGAAAAAGATGAATAAGACTTTCAAGGAAAGATATAACACCAGGATCTGGATACAAGTTTTGTGGAAGGGAGAAAATGATCATTTGGAGGAAAAAGAGAGAAAAACAAGACCACTCTTATTTAGTCAAATACAAATAAGCATATCGTCTCAATTGAACCAGCTGCACCTTCTTAGTTCAGAGAGCTTTACCTTGTAAAGAAAATGAAAATCTGAGCAGCTCTGTAATCTGATCCGTGGAATTTTTCTGATCCTCAGACCTATCAAGGTCTGAAAGTAAGTTTTCTTCTCTCTGTGCTGCCACAGATTGTGTCAGCACCTAGTAATCCAGATTTAACTAGGCCACGTGGGCGTGAGACTAAAAGCAGGGGTCGCCATAATGGTGAACACACTGGTTTTGTCTAGTCCTGCCCCAAACCGGCTAATCTATAAGAAGTTAGCAGGAAGTATTTCATAGCTCAGTGAAACAGAGCAAACACATAAAACAGTTCCCCTTGCTCTTTCTGGGTGTGGAGACCCTCCTGATCTTCTCTGGCAGCTATCCCAATCCCACAACACTTCTTTGTCAACAGAAGCTTTGGCTCTGGACACAAGCTGCATCTCCATTCTGGACTCCAGCAGCCACTGGGTCAAACTGGGGAAAAGCATGGCCATGGAGACTCGGGCACTAACAAAGCCCCAGGCCAGCTGCTTGATGGAACCACTCTGACTCATGCGGAGGGTCCTGCTATTACTATCTTGTAGAGCTGAGTTAAAATCTTCTTTCCTTGTCACGTTCTCTCCATATGAAAAATATTTTTAATGTTTATTAATTTTATCTATTTTTGAATAACTAACAAATTCATATGTTTCAAAAGTAAAAACAAACTAAAAATTCTGTAGCAGAAATTCTCACTCCTCTCTGGGGCTCGCAGCTCTGCCTAGTTCATGCCCCTCTGTCGCTCCCACCAAAGTGACTGTTAGTTTCCTCTGTGTCTACACAGCATTTCATTACACAGTAAATATATATTTATTATTATTTTATCCAAAATGTAGCATTTTATACAGTACTTATATCTTGCTTTTTAAATGTAAAAATGTGAGTTAACTACTTTCCAGATTCAATTATAGAGAATGCCCTCATTATTGTTCACTGCTCCATTGCACCTTCATTGAAATGGTTACCTAGGTAGGGCATTTAACTGTTGTTGCAGTGAGTAATCTTGCATATGCATTATTTTGCCATTGTTTAGATACATTGATAGCCCAAATATTCAAAATAGAATTTTGGGCTAAAGAATATATGTATTTATAATGTCTACTAATATAGTCAAATTGTCCTTGAACTAATTTACACTCTCCTTGGGTATGTAACAGAATGCCTCTTTCCCCACACTCTCACCACCAGAATGTGTGGTCCACTTTTGCATGTTTTTAAATATAAAGAAATTTAAAAATATATTTTATTAGAATTTTAGTTTCCACATCTTTTATTATAAGTGAGGTGGAATCTCTTTTATAAGTTTAAAAGTAATTTTTCCTTATGGATTTTTAGAGTGCTTTAAATATTATGGACATTAGCTTTTTTTTTAATCCCTAAATTAATTCTTTTCATGTGCTTATTTGGGATATTTGTATCTATATTAAAAAATGAAATTGACTTGAAAATTGCTATTTTAGTCAATCTTTATTAAACTTGAGGGCATTTTTCTTTTTTTTCTATGCTCTGGAACAGTTAAAATAGCATTGAAATATCTGCTCCATGAAAGCTTTTTCTTTCTGTTAAAATGAGTGTGTTTCAATTTTTTTTCTCTTTCCTGGAGTCAGTTTTGGTAAATTATTGTCTTAGAAAATTATCTACATTAGTTAGGTTTTATTTCCATGTTTCAGATGTAGAAATTGAAGTTAAATGACATGCATCGAGAGAGTGAGGGCTATAGGTCGTATATCTCTTCCTCCTTGGCATCAGCTATGTTGTTGATGTCCCTTTATCAGTGAAATACACCACTGAGTTTCCGTTGTAATGCTGCGCACAGGACATGTGGCTGGGATAGGGGCAGGTGTGGAGATGGGAGTGAAGAGGGCATTGCAGGGAAAGCCAGGAGCAGGAGCACACACAATACTGAGAGTGACTGGAAAAGGACACAAAGTTAACTTTGGTGTAAATACGCCCAATAATGGAAATATAGACAGCGGGAAACAGATTCCTGAAGTCAAAAAAGCACAGGCATATTTGGATGTAGCATTACATATTAGAAAAGGAAATTAAAATTAATTTTGGTTTAAATGTATTCATTAATAATAGGGATATGAGAAACAGGAGACTGTCTTTTTTACATATAATGTCAACAATTTTTTTCTCTTTCAAAAGCTGAAGTAATTTTTGAAAATATAATTTAATTTACAAGTTTCTTTAGTCATTTATATATCTAATGAAGAGAGAGAAATAAATATGCCCAATAAACAGACTTCCAAACCTCAGGAATTCCTTATAGGGAAATAGCCTTACATTAGGACATAACACTAAGGTCTTCACTAGTCACGTGTTTTTTTGAGGGAATGCAAATTTTTTTACATAGCAAAAACCTCGGAACTGAAGAACAGTTCTCAAAACTACAGAATGACTTAGCAAATACAGGAAAAGACAGTTTCCCTGAAAAAAACTGCTGAACACTAAAATCAAAACAGCCACGATAGAAGGACAGATATTCTCCCCAGAGAAACGACTGAGGAACTCTTCAACATGAACCATATCTTTCATGATTTCCAGATCACATAATCCACAAATCTTGGAATCCATATGAAACCAGAATAATTAAAATCTATGTGAGTCATGCAGTTAGAAGAAATACTAAGTCATTTAAATTATACAATTTTGAAGCCCTACTCTCATTTCCATTACTTTGGTAGATTTATAAAGAGAGGCCTCTCTTCTTTTCCTCTTCTCCATCACACTCTTTCTTTAGAGCTCACATGACATTTTTACTTTGTAAGATTAAAATCAAGGAGAAGCCAAGAACACTTTTCCTTTTCAGTTGTAATTTCAAATCATTTTTAAGGAACAATGTTCTAGAATTATGAATGTTTGCGAGAAGCCTCTAAAAGGAAGCTCAAGCATTGCTTAGCCAATTCAAATAAGCATAAAGAACAATGTGAATTATATAAAATGATGAATTGATCTTCTACAAAGGAAAAATTATATAGCATAAAGGCTAAGGAATACAACCAGATAAAGACAAAGAACCTAAAGTTGAAGTCAGATTAGAAGTTAATATTTCCTTTTTCTCCATTTATCAAATTTAGTCAATTTTGCTGTCTGATTCTGGAAAATAATCAAATTCAGGACAAATCAGAATAGTTTTCCTTAGGAGAGAAAATTGTCTAGCAAGAGCATTGCTAGCAAAGGGCATATTATTGGTTTCAAAATCTGCCACTTACAGCTCTTCACAGTTCTAATGACATCCATACTAATAACAAGGAAGGGGCTCAATCACTCTATTTCTTAATAGTGATAATACAGGTTATTTATTGATTCCTGATGATACAATATTTTCCTTTTGCTCCATTGGAAAGGATTGTAATTACATGGAAATTCATGATAATGTATTAAAGAGCTCATGTAGCTAGTCTACAGAGCACTTAGAAAGGAGTAACATTACTCCATACATAGCAATTAGAGTGCAACTAATTAGTGTCACTTACTGTGAGAAGCAACTGATTAATTATGTTTAGACATTGCTGCTGAGCGAAAATGCAGAGCCTACGGCTTCCAAATTGCATGCTCCGCCATTCAGCTAATAGAACACCTCTGCTGGCTTTGTAGTTGCTCCATATTTAATTCAGCCTCGCTCTCTGGCTAATGCAGGCACCCCTGAAGTTCTGCACTGATGTTATGTTCATGAAACTACTGTACATTAAAATTACAGTGTACTTTTCCCTCTATCACATTAGGAAAGTAATTAGTGAGGCAGCTGTGTGGCTACAAACTTCTGGGCTCAATTCCGTGGGCAGTAATATATTTCATTGTCATAGAAACAATATCCTATCACTTGAGCAACCTTATTTACTTTGGAAAATGAGAATGCTCAAAGGCGTCAAAAGAATAGATGAGTGCCTTTGTCACTCTGCGAAGCTGTTGTGTCAAGAAGGCATTTTTAAAAGGGCCCAACCCTCATGCCCAAATTTTACCAAATTCTCATTTACCCTCAAATATCCAGTCCTGTGTTCCTAAGTTCAGTCTGATCATGACCCCCCCCCCCACCCCCCACAGTTGTCTCCATGTTTTTGCCACACCAGGGTGGGACCTTAGGCAGATGGTTATTTGAAGGTGCCTTGGCCTACTTTACAGCTCTCCTGAAGTGTGTTCCTAAGGCTGCTAGGGAAACAACTTAGCTTCATGTCTGCTCTATGTAGGTACAGCAGAGGAGAGTCCAAGGTGGGTGTTTATTCCTTCTTACAAATCCACTTAGTTCTGCCTACAAAGCATGGGGTGAGTTTCAGACTGTGTTGTGAAAAATGACCTCTGTTATGAACAAAGCCTGGCCCCTGTAGTTATGGAGAGGAGGGGCCTTTCTAGCCTCAGTTTTTAGGTCAACAATTTATAAAGTGCACTAGCATATCACCTTCTGTTTTAACTATTCCATTCTTTTCCCTCTGCTGCTGCCTAATTCCAGGCTTTTATTGGCTTTGATCTGTACTATCAATTAGTACACGTCAGTCATC
Source organism: Phyllostomus discolor (assembly GCF_004126475.2). Lineage (NCBI taxonomy): Eukaryota > Metazoa > Chordata > Mammalia > Chiroptera > Phyllostomidae > Phyllostomus > Phyllostomus discolor. The sequence continues at coordinate 171,584,195 of NC_040904.2, read as the reverse complement.
TCATTTCAATAGGCAGGGAATTACCTGTGAATTTTAGTAAAATGCAGTGTGACTCTAGTTAACAGTAGTGTCTTGTATACCTGAAATTGGCTAAGTATTATATACTTGGAATTTAAAAGGAGGAGGAGAAGGAAGGGAGTAACCATGTGAAGTGATAAATAGATGGATGTGTTCATTAGCTTAATTGCAATGATTATTTCACAGTGTGTTGCATATCAGAACATTAAGTACACCTTAAATATGTACAATTTTTAATCAGTTATATCTCAGCAAAGCTAAAAAAATACAGATTCAGATTCGGTAGGTTTTGCATTTGGCCCAATGTTCTACTTGTTTACCAGGTTCCCAGGTTACCTCCATGTTGCTGGCTGGCCAGCCACACTTGGAGTAGCAAGCTTCTAAGTGACCTCTCATATCCAGTTTTGTTCATCCCAGAAGACCCTGAATATTGCATTCAAAGTCATTTCTCTAAAGGGGCATTTCATAAAGTGTGACCCAGGTTTTTCACTTAACAGAATCAGCTGGAGCCCATATCAGACCTGATTAAATTTGAGAACTGTCATTGTAAGGCAGAGTTCAAATCAGGATAATTTTTCTTCTCCAAAGATTTTTAGTTGTCTCTTCTAACTATTGAATAAAATTCCAAGTTTCTTACCATGGCATTTGATTTCCTGAATTTTCTATTTCCCATGACTTTTCTTGCTGGGCCTATCTACCTAGAAGGAGAGAAACTGATGTAATAGAAATTATCATCAAAATGGTCATTCCTGAGGACCTACTTATATCTCATTTAACAAATTAAAATCTCACCATTTGTGTGTAATAATTTATCTCATTTCACTGTTTTTTAACCCTGTAAGATAGGTGATATTTCCTCTATTTTACGGATTTCAAATCTGAGTATCAGAGACAAGGGTAAGTTTATTAGGGTGATGGATTCAAAAGCTTATGTTATTTTCATGTCTCATGTTTCTAAACCTGGAATGTCACTTGAATTTGCTTTATTAATGCTTTGCTCTGAAACAGTTGTTGGTACAGCACACAATTGACAAATTGATATTTTCCAGTGCATACAATGAATATTGGACATACGTGCTAGAAAAAAGTCACAGAGTTTTGCTGTATTGATGAAACAAAGTGTTTCTATTCATCCCTTTTACATTTTGAAGTTCAATTAAATTTTGCTTGCAATATTCTATATCTCAGAAGAACTCTCCAGACTAGTTGCCATAAATAATCCTTACAAAATATATAGGCCATAAATCCATTATAAAAATTTACAACCATCTGTGCATTGTTCATCTAACACAAACATGTTCATCTGTACATTCCATGTACATTCAGTGGTCATAGAATATCAACTAATCATAAAGAGCTGTTGACAAATTTGAAGTGTTATTTAGTATTGTTTACAAAAAGACATTACTGAAAAAATGTAAAATATATTTCTATTTGAGACATGAGACTGAATTTGGCCTTTTTTTACATTAACACCTTATAAATGGGGTATATAAATCAATCATCAAATAACATGTATTAAGAACCTACAAGCCTATGCTGCTGTCTGAGGCACCACATGAATAAAGCAGACATCTCTCTGATCTCCATTCCTAAAACAGAAACGGTGGTATGGCAGAGTGCACAAGAATAGTTTTGTACCTTTTAATGTAGTTGTCTCATTTGTTGCAGGATTAAGGAAAAGAGTGAGGACAATTTAGCATATAGACCATCCTTTTTTGTGGAACACAGGGACTGGGAGATTCAAAGGAATTTTTTTTTTCTACTGGTGAAGTAACTCCAATAATATTGGAAAATATTAATGACTTAATATGAATTGGGTATCACCAGTATCAAGCTAAGGATTTTGAATGATCATTTAGTGCTTTGTCTGTTATTCAGAAGAAGTTAAAAAAGGCAAGTCCATCAGGAAGACTTCTTCTCAGATGGCTTTGCTAACATCACACAAGAAACACCAAATTGTTTTGTGTAAGCCAAGAGGAAATTATCCTCTCAGGTGTTTAAATGTCAAGTCTGGTCAACTAAGTCAGAGTCCAATATTGAGAGCCTATACATTAAAAATTACAAGGTATAGGTAATATCATAGACGTATGGGGCACAGATGCAAACTAGAAGTAACACCAGCAACAACAGTAACAATGACAAAACCCAGAGAAGCAGTTACTATGCTACTGCTGTGATTTCTGGTTTAAATTATTTTCATCTTATGAGCCATATCGCATACCACAATGTCCTCCAGGAGGCAATATGCTCATTTTTTAAAATACTGCACTGCTCCTTGTAGTTGTGATACTGCATATTTCCATTTTTCCATAAGATCTTCTCTAATGAGTCTTTCACTTTAGTGAAAAGAAAGCGAATGGATTTAAGCTTCTACTTTAATGGCTGAGACATAGTTCATTATTTTCAAACTGCAGAGTAAAACTTTCCAGCTAAATTTTTTTTAGAGATTTGAAGGATGCCTTAGACTTGGGGTTTTCTTATTCAGAAACATAACACATAGCCTTATGTGGCTATCCTCTCTATAACAGAACTTACTTCCTCTAGGCATTGAGATATTTATTAGCTTCCAAAGTATTGTTGCTAAACTCAGAAGTTCAAATACGTAAGTTTAAAAAACATTAAGTATTACAGGCTCAATCACATTAAGATTTTTTGTTATGCAAGAATAGGCTGTGAGAACAAGTTACCTGAGCATGAACAGTTACTTCCTTGGACAATACCCACTGCCTCTCCTTCTGTTGCAGATCTAGCTATTTTTATAACTCATTCCTGATAATTAGGAATATGTCCGTCAAGTCACTGGTGGAGATGATTTAGCACCCTTATTTCTTCTGATTCAAAGTAGTGGATTTTCTCTTGACACAGATACTAAATTTCAAAAAACAATAAAAAAATGTAGATGTGTTCAACACAATACCTTTTGCCCTGGCCAGGTAGCTTAGTTGGTTAGAGCATTTTCCTGCTATGCCAAGGTCCTCAGTCAGTGTAGATACAAGAATCAACCAGCGAAGGCATAAATAAGGGGAACGCCAAATCCATGTCTCTCAGTGTCTCTCTCAAAAAAATCAATGAGCAAAAATATACCTTCAATGTCTGTTTTTCTAACAATATGTTTTCTATTGAAACCAGGTATTCTCTTTGTTCCCTCAACTCAGCTCTTAGATGGAAATGCATAAATTCCTCTCTAAATATTCAATATTTCTCTCTTCTCTCCCATTCATTCTTTCCCACCTCCCTCTCTTTCTTCTTCCTTCCTTGCTCTCTCCCTTGTATGAGTTTGTATTTCCTTTAGATTTTATACCCTTTATAACATCTTTCTGTGGAAACTGTTCCCTAGTAATTTTATAGCTGCTTGTAGTAGTCTCCTGATCACACATGAACTTATAAGAAATCCTATATTACAGAACATACTCCTAATAAATTGACTTTTCATCTTGAAGGTTATAAGCCATCAACATTTATTTTTGGTTTGAGGCATCATTCTTGAGAGGGAGAGTATTCAGGGATTTGCCATTTCAGAAGAAAATAGAATTAGGAAGTCATGTTAACAAGTGAAAACTGTCCTCTTTGAAATTCTTTCCACATTGCCATAGATGTATGTGTATATATCCATGAATATAATGACACATGGAGTGACCTGCATGAGAGTTGTAATGAAATTAATGAATAATATTTTGAAATCTAAAATATCAAAAACTTGGTGGCCATTTAATCAAGTCTAACAGGATGTACAATGATCTCCACACATTCGCTCAGCTCTTACTCAACTTGGACCCTACTGGAAGTTATTCTTCCCACATAAAACAAATAGAATGGTGTTGTGTCAGCTTGCAAAGTAGTGGGAGAGGCTGGTCCTGTTGCTCACGAGTAATTTGCAGCAATCTTTTTGGATCACAAATGTCATTAGGACTGGCACTGAGAAAGCCTAAACAGTTTTGCAATTATAAAAAAATAAAAGCTTTGATAAAGATAAATGTCTCCCCTGTTATACAAAACAGTTGGACACAAATAAATAGGTAAGTAATTTGGAAAATAAAAGATAAAAAATTTGCCATAGACCAGCATAGAGAATGCAAATTTATATTAAAACTATATCAAAACTTGATACTGTATATTATTTTTAATTTTTTTTACTTATTTATGGCTCCAACAAGAATATGAATCCTAGGGTTAGATGGCTGTGGTATATACATCATCTTTCCATCACTCCCAGCTCTGTGACCTTGGGCAACTCACTAACTTCCCTGAGCTTCTGGTGCCTCTTCTTTAAAATGAAAATAATAACACACAGTAGCTATAAAATCCAGAAACATATATGCTGTTACATTACTGAATTTTATTTTTCATATTTCAAACCCCTCCGATTGACCTCTCCTGGGGTCTGCTGAAAGTACAGGTTTACTCAGTGAAAAAGCAGAGATCGTCTGAGGCAACACGTCACATATGCACACACCGGGATTGATGGGAATAAATGAAGGCACCACATTCATTGCAACTTTGCACAGCACATTGAACATATCATCTACTGTAGTGTAATATCAATAAGTCATTTATAATGTCTGTTTTCAGAGTTTCCAGACATTAAGGCTACCTTCTCTGTCTCATAGGGTTTTCATAAGGGTTAAGTGGATTCAGGGTGGAAAGTACTTAGCCATCTGGACTGTGGCGAGTACTTTTTAAGTGCTGGACGTTATCATTGTTATTTACATAGAAAGCTAAACTTAGTTTTCAGTCTGCATTGTGGTTTTAATCATTGTTGCATAATCCTTTTATTTTCCTCTATAAAGTCTTACATTAAACGACCCTCCAGGATTAAGTTAAATGAGCATATTTACACTGGTGTATCCATCTAACTTTTGTAGTTATCATTCCAGAAACCAGAATGGGAAGGTCAAATTTTTCATTAAGATAACAATTCAGAAGTTATGTTCTTTTTAGTAATACTCTTTCCAGGAGGCATTTAGTTGTTTGTTCAAGGGAAGCGTCTCATAGGCCCCAAAATAGAGGACCAGATGAATTATTCATCGTTTGTGCACTCTGTACATTAATAGCACAAAATGTTATAAAACAGTCCAGTTATGTATAGCTTAACACATGATTCTGGGGTTGCTTTAACTCACACTCTTAGTAGGTTCCTGAAGCAATAAAACACGTAAAGAATGACGAAGTTTTTAACAAGTGACCTTTATAGCTGCAAAAACGACCCCACCCTGACTCAGTGAGGCAAAGAGGACTGGAAGGCAAAATGGACAAAAGTATGATTGAACTCCAGGGCAATCTGGCAAATGTAAGACTCCACTCTAACTAATGTGGTCTTTAATCACTCGGGGTGGGCAGCGTGTGGTGTGTTTTATGGTGACTGGAGAATAATTTTGTTTGCTTACTTTCCTGTGTCTCCAGAGACTTGTCAAAATATATAGTGAAAAAATGAAGACTAGATAAATCTAAAGAAGCTTTTCTTCCAAAGCGTGTGCTGTGGATTATCTCCTCAGCCCTTCTAAGGAAATTTTGACCTAATTCAAAGAATGTTGAAAATCTAAACACCCTGCATTCTAAACAACCATCTTGGAGATCTGTAAGGCATATTGATAGGCATCTGATAAATTCTATTGCAAAGAAAACTAACCTTGTTTCACCCAGCAGTTTCCAACCATATTTGATGATGGAACAATTTTGTTCATTGGACAAAGATTTTTATTCACTCTTGAATGTTCGATGGAATAGCTTTGAAAAATGCTGCTGTAGAAGTTTCTAGAATTCTCCTCTAATTCCACTTGTGGAACACCATTGTTTCCAGCAATAGGAGCTGAATTAAATCTCCCTTAACTCCCTTCCTTTTGGATCAGAAACAATTCCAGAATCACTGACCACTTTAAACTTTCCCTCTTTTCGACTGCTATGCTTCATGCCTGGCTCACTTGGCTTAGTACCTAAATGCCACAACTTTTGCTCAGCCCTCTTGGACTGAAAGCTTGACTTCAAACTTCTGATTTCCAGTTCTGCATGTAAACAGCTTAGAAATGCCCATTCTGTCCTAACAACAAGTACAAAGTTGAGCAGACTGGAAAACAAGCTCTTCTTAGATCCATAAGAGAGGGAAGGACACAGGGAAAACTGCTGTCCTCAAGGTCAGAGGGTCAGACAGGCAGGTACAGAGTCAAGGCTTATCAGAGCTGAGACTCAGGTGCACACACCTTCCCAGGAACAAGTGCTGTAACTGCAATTGATAAATTACTTGAACTGTAATTGACAAATTGCTGGAGGCTTAGTGTGGACAAGCCCGAGTTAAAATCTACGGGGGTACTTGGTCATCAGAGGGCCCGACAATATTACAAGATTTCCTTTCAGGAGTTTGAGCAGATTCTCACAGTAAATATTAGAGAAAAATCACCTCTTGCTTCTGGCAGGAGGAGGAAGGAGAAATCATTTCAAAATATGCCAGAGCATTCTGTTGTTCTTTTTTTAAAAGATTTTATTTATTTATTTTTAGAGAGGGAAGGGAGGGAGACAGAGAGAGAAAGAGAGAGAAACATCAATGTGCGGTTGCTGGGGGTTATGGCCTGCAACCCAGGCATGTACCCTGGCTGGGAATCGAACCTGGGACACTTTGGTTCCCAGCCCACGCTCAATCCACTGAGCTATGCCAGCCAGGGCGCGTTCTGTTGTTCTTAACAAGGCCTGACTTTAAGGGAAACTAGCTAACCAGGGTCTAACCTGAGGTTGTATTATCAAAGCCTAACTGACCTGGGGATGGGAAATACCCAACTCCAGCCAGATCTAGCCTTCCTGTGCCACCCAAGCAGGGAGAGAGAAGCTGAGAAATCCTTGTGAAGTTCACAGCCCAGAGGCACAGGTGCACTAAAAGACTAACACCTAATTGTAGGACTGCAGAATCCTTCCCTTCCCTCCAAACTTTACCACCTTATTGCTGATGGCCTATTTTGCAGCAGTTCCTTTTACCCAGTGCAGTATGGCCAGCTAGCAAGAAAAAATTATAAAGCATACCAGGGGCAAAAAAAGGCATAATTTGAAGAGACAAAATACACATCAGAATCAGACATGACAGAGATGTTGAAATTATCAGATAGGAAATTTAAAATAACCATGGTTAATATGCAAAGAACTCTAATAAGTAAAGAGATGTAAAAACTGATGAGCAATGTGAGCAGAAAGATGGAAATCCTAAGAACTGAAAAAAAATGCATTTGATTGTATTTGCTTATGTGCATGATATCTACACATCTACATGTTAAGTATGCTTATATATAAGTGAAATGAATGATAGCAGTGATACAAATCACAGAAGGAAGAAATTAGGAAATGCTGTAGTTTTATTTGAAAGTGAACTTGGATTAGTTTTAAGAGTATATTGAAAACTCCAGGGTAACCACTAAAAAAAGCACAATAAGAAGTATAACTGATAAGCTAAGAAAGAAGAGAAATAGATGCATTTAAGTGTTTAATTAAACCCACAAAAGGCAGGAAAATAGTGGGAAACTAAAATAAGAACAAAGAACATGGGAACAAATAAAAGAGTAATGAGTATGGTAGATAATAGCCCAACAATATCCATAATCTCTTTGAATGTCAATGCTCTAAATTCATCAATTAAAAAACTGAGATTTAAGATTTTCAACTATATTTAAAAGACATGATCTGACTTTATGTTGTCTACAAAAAACACACCATAAGTATAAGGATGCATATAGGTTAAAAGTAAATGAATGGAGAAAGATATACTATGCAAGCACTGATCAAAATAAGCAGATGTAGCTATATTAACTTCAGGCAAAGCAAAGGTTAACCTAAGGAAAGTTATCAGGGATAAAGAAGGCCATTGAATATTGATAAAGCAGTTAATTTTCAGAGAAGATACAACAATTCTTAACATGTGTGTGCCTAACAACAGAGCATCAAACTGTGTGACACAAAAACTTATAGAACTGCAAGGAGAAATGGATGAATTTACTGTCATTTTTGGGGACTTCAACACCCACCTCTCAGAAATGGACATATCCAGCAAGAAGAAAATCAGCAAAGACACGGTTGAACTAAATGGCACTTCTAATCAACTAAGTATAATTGACGTCTATAGACTAGCCATCCAACAACAGCAGAATATACATTCTTCTCAAGCTCACATGGAATATTTATCAAGATAGGCCACATTCTGGGCCAAAGAAACACCTCTTAACAAATTTTTTAAAAAGTCATACAATGTCTGCTTTCCAACCATGATGGCACTAAACTAGAGATCAGTAACAAAAGATAACCTGTAAATCCAAAAATATAGAGAGATTAAAGAATACATTTCTAATAACACATGGGCTAAAGAGAAAATCTCAGGAGAAATTTAAAAATAGTTTGAGGTAAATTAAAATGAAAACACAACTTATCAAAACTTATAGGACACAATGAATGCAGTGTTTAGTAGGAAGCTTATAGTATTGAATGCATATATTATGTTAGAAAAGAAGAAAGGTCTAAAATCAATAATGTAAATTTCCAGCTTAGAAAGCTAGAAAATAAGAGCAAATTAAACCTAAAGTAAGCACAAGAAGAGAAATAATAAGAACTAGAACAGAAATCAGTGAAATTGAAAACAGGAAATCAATAAATAAAATCAATGGAATCAAGCATTTTTTTGATGAGATCAATAAAATTATTAAGTTAGCCTGGCTAACTAAGGAAAAAGAGAGGAGACACAAATAACTAATATCAGAAATAAATGAAGCAACATCACCACAGACCACATTGCTATCAAAACGATGATGAAGGAATCTTGTGAAAAACTCAATGCCCACGCATTTGATAACTCATATAAAATGGATCAATTACTTAAAAGATACAGTTCTTAAAAGATAAATACTCACATAAGAACTAATAGATGATCTGAATATGTCTATATGTATTAGAAATTGAATCTACAATTAATAACCTTTCTAAACAGAAAGCACCTGACCCAGATGGATTCACTGGTGAACCTTCCAAACATTCTACCAAACATTCAAGGAAGAAATTATATGACTTCTCTACAATCTTTTTAAGAGATAGTAGCAGAAGGACAATTCCTAACTCATTCTATGAAGCCAGCCATACCCTTATATCAAAAGCAGGCAAAGACATTACTAGGAAAGAAAACTGCAGACCAATATCTCTGAAAAACAGATGTAAAAATATCTTCAACAAAATATTAGCAAATTGAATCCAAGAGAAGTATATTAAAAAAGTATACACCACAATCAAATGGAATTCATCCCAGGTGTACAAGGCTAGAGCAACAATAAAAAATATATTAAAAAATAAACACTAAAAAAGATGTCAGATCATATCAACAGATGCAGAAAAGTATTTAATAAAGTGTAATGTCAATCATGATTTTTAAAACTCTCAATAAACTAGGAACAGAGAGAAACTTTCTCACTTTATAAAGACTACCTATTAAAAAATCTATAGCTAACATTATACTTCGTAGTGGGAAACTTGAGGCTTTGCCACTAAGATCATGTACAAGGGAAAGATGTCTCTCTCACTACTTTTCAGCATTGTATTGAAAATCCTTACAAGTGTAAGGCAAGGAAAGGAAATGAAAGGTATACAGATGGGGAAGAAAGATATAAAATTATCTTTGCTCACAGATGACATGATTATCTATGTAGAACATTCAAAAGAATCTACACAAAAGTTTCCTGTAATTAATAAACAGTAGCAATGTTGCAGGATACAAGGTTAATATATAAAAGTAAATTGCTCTTCTCTATAACAAAATGAACAAGTGATATAAAAAATGCAGAAATACAATTACCATATGATCCAGCAATCCCACTTCTGGATATATCCAAAGGAAATAAAACCAGGGCCTGAAAGCAATATTTGCACCCCTAAATTCATTGCAGCATTATTCACAGTAGCCAAGATACAGAAACAACCTAAGGCTCCATCAACAGATGAATGAATAAAGAAAATGTGATTGATTTAGGTAGGTAGATATAGACTGATTGATAGATATAATTTATATATGAACAGTATATCTATCATATATATAAAATATAGTATAATACATAATACATTCATATATATATGTGTATATTATTCATCCATGAAAAAGAAGGAAATTCTGCCATTTGCAATAACTTCAATAAACCTTTAGGGCATTATGCTAGGTGAAATGAGTCAGACAAAGAAAGACAAATACTGTTTGATATCACTTATAAAAGCTAAACAGAAGAATAGTAGTGTGGTCATTACCAGGGACTAGGAGGTGGGAAAAATGGGTGGATAATGGTCAAAAGGTACAAACTTCCAATTATAAGATTAACACACTCTTGAAATTTAATGTACAGCATGGTGATTATAGCTAATAATACTGTATTTTATACTTGAAAGTTGCTAAAAGAACATATGTTAAATATTCTAACCACAAAAATGGAAATGGTGATTATGTGACAGGATGGAGGTGTTATCTAATGCTAGGGTGGTAATTATTTTGCAATACATAAATGTGTTAAATCAATACAATGTATCCCTTAAATATGTTGTATGACAATTATATATATCTTCATAAAGTTGGAAAATACCCCCACATTACCATTTATAAAAACATCCAAAGAAATTAAACACTTAGGTATAAATTTAACAAAATATGTACAGGATCTCTGTGAGTAAAACTAAAAAACTCTGATGAACAAAATCAAAGAAAAAATCAGTGGAGACATGTTTACAGATGGGAAGTCTCAATATTGTCCAGGTGTTAGTGTTTTCCAGCTTAATCTCTAGATTCAATGTCATCACGGTAAAAATTCAAGTAAGTTATTTTATGGATATCAACAAATTAATTCTCACATTTATATGAAGAGTCAGAGCACCCAGAATAGCCAACATGATTTTAAAGGGAAAGAACAAAGTTAGAGGACTGAAGCTACTTGGCTTTAAGACTTACTATGAAACTACAGTAATCAAAATAGTGGGGTATTTGCAAGAGAGTAGACAGATAAATAAATGGAACAGAACAGAGAGGCTAAAAATAGACCCCCATAAACACAATCAACCTATCTTTGAATAAGAGCAAAGACATAAATAGAACAAAGTAGTCTCTTCAACAAATGGTTATTAAGATGCAAAAAAAAAAAAAAAAAGGACAGGGGAATGTAGCACAGACCTTATCTTCTTCACAAAAATTAAAAATCAACTCTAAATTGAGCATAGACCTAAACGTAACATGGAAAAAAATCATAAAATTTCTGGAAGACAACATAGGAGAAAATCTAGATTATTTTGGTATGGTGATGCCTTTTTTTTAGATACAATGCCAAAGACATGACCTATGAGAGAAATACTTGATGAGCTAGACTTCACTAAAATGAAAAGCTTCTGCTCTGCATAAGATATTGTCAGCAGAATGAAAGGACAAGTCAGAGACCAGGAGAAAATATTTGCAAAAGGCACATCTGATAAAGAATATTACCCAAAATATACAAAGAGTTCTTAAAACTCAACAATAAGAAAACAATTCAATTTAATGGGTAGGCCAAAAACCTCAACAGATATGTAAGCAAAGAAGGTATATAACTCGTAAATAAATATATGGAAAGATCATATGTAATCAGGGAAATGCAAATCAAAACAACAATGAGATACCACCATGCACTTATTAGAATAGCCTAGCTCAATTGATTGGAGCATCTGTCTGATACACCAAGATTGCTGGTTCAATTCCTGGTCAGGGCACATAAAATAAGCAACCAATGAATAGATAAATAAGTGGAACCACAAATTGATGCCCCCCTCAGTCTCCCTATCTCTCTCTCTCTGAATCAATTAAAGAAAATTAAAAAAAGAATAACCTAAATCCTATGCACTGATAACATCAAATGCTGGTGGGGATGTGGAGCAATAGGAATTCTCTCTCCCACATTGCTGGTGGGAATGCAAAATGTTACTGCCACTTTTAAAGTTTGATAGTTTCTTACAAGACTGCATATACTCTTACCATATGATCTAGCAATCGCATTCCTTGATATTTGTCCAAAGTAAATGAAAACTTATGTCCACGCAAGAATCTACACACAGATGTTTATAATAGCTTCATTCATTATTACCAAAACTTGGAAAGAGCCATGATGTCCTTCAGTAGGTGAATGGATAAACTGATACAACCAGACAATGGAATTCTTATTTACTGCTAAAAACAAATGAACTGTTGAGCCATGAAAAGGTAGAGAATAACCTTAAGTGCATACTACTAATTGAAATAAGCCCCCAAGAGTGAACCCTTAAGTAAATTATGAGCACTGGGTGATGTGTCAGTTAGTTTCATCCCTGGCAAAAAGTATACCATTCTGGTAAATGCCAATGACAAGGGTGGAAACTATGCATGTGTGTGGGCAGGCAGTACATGGAATATTTTTGTACTTCCTTATTAATTTTGTTGTAAACATAAACTGCTCTAAAAATGAAGTCACTAATAAAAAAATTGAGTGCAGATTAAACTTGAAATATATTTTGGCTGATGAGAAACCTGTTGTCAGTCAGTTTGACCCTTCATAGGCCACCTGTCCTCTCTCTGGTAGCTTTCAAGATTATCTCTCCATGCTTGGTGTCCTGCCATTTCATTATGATGTATCTGGGGGTAGACTTTTTCCATTCCACCCTATTCTTAATGTACTGTTGCAGCCTGAGAAATTGTTGGGTTTTTTCCTTCAAGTTCTGGAAATTCTCAGACATTATCTCTTTGACAGTTTCCCCACAATTTCCTTTATTCCCTACTTCTGAAACTTATTAGAACTCTCCTGGAGACTTTCCATCTAACCATCATTTCTCCATTTTTTTTTTTTTTTGCTTCCCTCCCCCCGTCTCTCTGTGTTTTATTTTGGCTGAATTTTAAGTATTATCACTTTTTTTTTTTTCCTGTGATTAGGTCCAGTGTAGAATTCCTATCTGTTGAGCTCTTCAATCCAAAGGCTGTATTTTTCATTTCACGTATTGCTAACTCGTAATTTTCCATATTCATTTGACCTTAATTTATAGCTATCTACTCATATTTCATAATTCATTTTAGGGATATTTTTCTTTCTTTACCTATTTGAGGATTGCTAACATAAGTTTGTCATTTTAACATTCTACATTATTTGCATTTTGCCAAGAGTGAATATAACTTCGTTTTATTGATTTTGTTGCTTCCCTTTCTTAATGGTATGTTTCCTTTATGTGATTGGAGGAGTCACATTTGTGCTCATAGTAGATGGAAATTACTTACCATTTCCTTCTCTCCCATACTCCTCTGTACCCATGGTGGACTTCTGTCCCATGCGACCTTGGGGAAGTTATAAACCCAGTCACTGGATCAGCAGGCAGGTGGGGCCAGGGGCTTATTGTTCAGCTCTTCCTGCTCTCTCCAGTTTTCAGAAGCCATAGCCTAAGACAGCAGTCACAGAATTCCTTAGTCTCCTTTCAAGTGTGGAGGAGTCCTATCCCAGGCCCAGCTTTCCTTTCATAAACTTAGGTCTAATTCCCCAATCTGTGTGTGGTGGTTTTTGTCCTTGTTGCCCTGCAGGAATCCAAGTTCCAGTGTCCTTTAGTTCCAGTGTCCAGCAGGGCCATCATTTCATCCTTCATGCATCTTGTTTCTGGTTCACAAAGATTGTAGTTTAAAATTCGACTACATATTTTAATCTAGTCTTTTATTTTTCATTACTATATGTTTGGATTGGTATGGAGGGATTTTTAAAGCATAAATCTATACTACCGCCATGACCAAAAATCTCTGAAAAATTCTTTAAACTACATTTAAGTAAGTGAAAGGCTATTCTCTCAAAAAAAGATTGTTTGATAATCCATGCACTGTAAATAATTGATTGAACCTATGGTTATTGCTGTCAGATTTACAATGGATGAGAGAAGGTACCTGCAATAAGAAGTGTATTTCCTTTGGAGCAATTTAAGAAAAGTCAAAGTTGTTGATCAATATTTCTTTATTCAGGGTCTTCATGTGGCATATGCTAAAAACATTCACATTCCTTTTAATAGCATAATCTATTCTGTGTCACCAGAGTTAATTCTTAATGAGTGCTTTAATGCAAAGACTTTCCACAAAAGGTGTTTGAATATATCCAGGCTAACACAAATCATCTCTTTTAACAACAGAAAAGGGTTTCCCAAGAAACTAGAGTCAATTATGAGTGGAAAAATCCAGTTGAAAAGTTATAATGTGCTTGAATCCTGGTAGCTGTTCTATTGGTTGGTTTTCATCATGAAATGGTGTGAAAAGGTTACCTTCACCATATGATGGGAGAAGGGCAACGTAATCTGAAGCCAACAGCTGGTAACCTAAAGAAGGAGTTTTTGAAATTACAGTCTTCTAAGCTTGGAGGTGGGTGGCAGAAAAGTTCAAAGCTGCATCTATGGTTACATAATTAAGGGTGTATGGTTATCCTTAGAAAGAATCTCTAAAAAATACTCCAAGGGGTCTGTACGCTATTAATTAGAAAGCCTGACAAAAATGGTTACGAAAACTTTTGGCTCCCTTGTAACTGCTGGAACTTTGTCAGTGTATGTGTAATATATATGTCATTGTTCTTGCATAGTGAGCAATTGGGTTCTCAATGCCATCTGGCTTTTTTTTTTTTTTTTTTTTTGCTAAACGCAGATGTAATGTCACAAGGTAAAATACCAGCGGTAAGAAATAATAGTTTATATTTGTCGTAATATTGTGAACTGTGTCAGAAGCCAGTAATTGCTTGTTGCTTTGTTTTTGCTTTGTCTTATTTCTGGTGTCAGTAGGCACTGAAGTGGTTCATCAATAATTGGATTTTGAGGAGAAAGAAATGCTAGAATTTTAGTGCACCTATTTTTGCTTTTGGAATCAATTCACCTTTTTGAATAAACTTAATGCATGGATGCAGCAGTTTAAAAAAGTGGCTTTGGAAACTTTTAGTTCACTTTTGATCACATAACCAATCACATCTCTGATTATTGGCATCACAGATGCAATGACCAACAACATAGACATGAAAACCCACACATGTGGCATCCTCTCAAAGAGCCTGAGGTCTGTTTTGGATGTGACCTTCACTTGACAGCATGATCAAGACTTTTAAAAATGTAGCACCATAATTGTACTTTCAAGGAAGCAGGGACTCATTTTCATGTTCTCAAGTCCATTGAAATTCTCTACTGAAAGAACTTAGGTTATTGCTTTTTTTAAGGAAGAGAATAAGTGCATGGGTAACCTTATATTAAAAACCAATTTTTAAGTACACTTGGCTATCTGTCATTTGTTTTTGTCTAAAAATATGACAACACACTGATAGACGGCAGACAGGCACAGAAGGGAGAGCCGCTGGAACATCTTGGTCACCGGACACTTGTGTACCCACAGTCACACTTTCCACAAGCTTTTGTGTGGACAGCAGTGTCACAACTGTCCAGATACGAGGATGCTCAGAGAGCCTTTTTAAATTAAAATCTGAAGTTTTATGGCAATGTTTTTCTTAGAGCAAAACATAAATTTATAACTTCTAAGTGATTCGAGCTCGAAGAAAGGACCATTGTAATATTTAATTCCCAAAAGAAAACTTTGAAAGACTTGTAAAAAATTCCCTGTGTGTGCTCACACTTTTACTGGCATAAAACATTATGAAGATAAACTAGGTAGGAACAAGGTCCCTTTTCAGTAACCCTTTCAGTGACTAGGAGTCACACACCATTGTCCTAAACTCCTCCCCCTCCTTCAGGGCCTCACAATCTTTTGTATCTGATGCGCCATCTTCTTCTGTGCTCCTGAGTTCCATCGAGTTCCAAGGAGACTTCAGCAGCCATGTAGTGAACACATCTTATGCCCAGGCTTCACCATTCCCTGACCTTCTTAGTTCTACATGTGTTCTGTCCAGTGTGGTAACCACTAGTCACATGTGGCCATTGAGCATTAGAAATATGACCAGCTCGGATTGTGATGTGCTAAGTGTAAAATACACTCCTGATTGCAGAGACTTAGTATAAAAATGAATATAAAATGCCTCATTATTATTTTGTATTGCAGATGTTAAACTGTGTTTTTATTACATGTTGAAATAATATTTTGGCTATATTAGATTTAAAGAAATGTCAGAGTTCACCTGTTTCTTCTTACTATTTTTTTAAAGATTTTATTTATTTATGTTTTTAGAGAGAAGGGAAGAGAGGGAGAAAGAAAGGGAGAGAAATATCAATGTGTGGTTGCCTCTCATGTGCCTCCTACTGGGGACCCGGCCCATAACCCAGTCATGTGCTCTGACTGGGAATTGAACTGGCAGCCTTTTGGTTTTCAATCCACTGAGCCACACCGGCACGGGCTCTTCTTACTTTTTTTTTTTTAAGTGTACTCAAGGATCAAGATTTAATAAAATTAATATTATTTTGTTGCTTTATCAAGGACATTCTTAAATGACATAGGCATTTTTAAGGCATAATGTTTTTATTTTCTTTTTAATTTTTTTTTAAATTTTTACTTTTTTATTATTGTTCTTACTACTTTTAATGTGGGTACCAGAAAATTTAAAATTAGCTATAATATAACACCTTATATTTCTTATGGATGATGCTATGGATGTGGCTGCTAGAAATTTAAAATTACATATCTAATACCTTGTATTTCTTATGGATGATGCTATTCTAAAGAGTTTTGCCTCCATTAGTCTCTCCAAGCCAGTCTCTGGACATTATCATGCATATTTATGGCAATCATTTCTCTAGAGAAATCTTAAATTATAAAAAGTTAGTTATTGCTGAGAAAAACAAGAAGATTTCTGATCAGACACAAGTTACATGATCACCAGACAGCAGTGAGGGTCCAGTCATGTAGGTGCTCTGGAGCTGTCCAAGTTCCAGTTCATATAGTTATGTGATGTTCTCTATGTGTGTGAGAAAAATAGTGAGAGCAGCACCAACTGCAAGTTCGGTTCTGTAGAATGCATGTGGTGGGAAGACAGCCCTCACAGAGATGGAGGGAGCTGGAGAAGGTGGAGGTCAGATCATCATCCTTGGGTCCAAGCTGAGTGGAAAGGATCAAGATGACTGGTGGAGGGAAAATAGAAAAATAAAGGGAATTAAGAAAAATACAAGAACTAAGACTTTGAGATAAAAATAGATGTAGGAGAACAACAGAAATGTGAAATGTGTATAAGCACACACACAAACACGTATATCTCAGAATAGCACCATCCCTGGGAAATATATAATGTGTCATATATCTAAGTTAAAATTTTCTATTAGCCATATCAAAAAAGTAAGAAAAAAACAGGTGAAAAAAAAAGCAGGTAAAATCTGATAGTATGTTATATTTAACCCAATATATCCAGTGCTACACCCATTATTATTAACTAACTTTTTATAGTTACATTTTTTGGTATACATTGATGCCTTTTCTGATTTATTTTTTTCCTCACATTTATTAAATGTTGTGTGCTAAAAACAGGAGATGAGAGATTAAAACACATAATCCCTTATTTCAATGAATATACGATTGCATCCCGCATTTGTGAAGCATTTGGAATTGTTTCAGGAACATAGTAAGAAAAATAAAAGTATTTGTTAAATTAAAATAAAATAATGCATACAATACAATTAGAGCCCAGGACAGAGGATTAAATTCAAGATGAAAACACTAGAATCTTCAAAGTTAAAAGTCATTGCTACATCTTTGATAAAATCCTCAAAAATAAATAAAAATGAGAAGAGGATCAAAGCAAAGCACTGGGAATATTAGGAAATATTTTTTAGGAAATATTAGGAAAGAAAAGGCATCAATGTAGACAGAAGGAGACAGAAAACACCCCCCCACCCCACCCCTGTCCAACACACAGACAGAGCAGAAAGTTAGGAGATGATATTTGCAGAACTAGCTCCTTCTCATCATTAAAGGCTAAGGTCCAGGTCTTCTCTTCCAGGCCTTATCACATCATCAAAAATAACACATACACCTCCCAAATCACTCTCTATCCCATGTCCTAGTTTTACTATCTTCATAGCACCTTCCACTTTTGAAAGTATTACATTATTGATTTACTCACTTACAGTCTGCCTTTCCCAGCTGAGAGGTCAGCTCTTTGAAGACAAATGTTGCCTGTTTCATTAACCAGTGTCTCCCCGAAGCCTAGGACACTGTCTTGCTTTTAGTAGTTGCTAAGTGAGTATGTGTGGAATTAATGGCAGAAAAGGGAAGAAAAGGGAAGGGAGGGAGGGAAGCAAGGAAAGGAAAGGAAACCAAAGGAAGCAGCCGCTACTTGACAGAAATGTTATTGACATGCGGGCTCATAGCCCTAGAGTGGTCACATTTGTCAACTTGCTGAAAGAAGCCAGAAATCCAGATACTCACCATATTGTATTATTTCTACAATACAAATTCTACATATCAATGATACAATTTCTTGCTCTCACTTATTTTTTTTACATTAGCAAGATGGCCTTTTCGAGCTAAGTCATATTTTTTAAGTTATCTTTCAGGGTAAAATGGAAATAATATAAGGTGGGATGTCAAACTTTAATATGTTTTCAGTGTTCTCTAATTTTTAGGAATTTTTGTAGCCTTACACCAGGGAAAAAAGATTTGTAAATTTGCCAAAATAATAGTGTGCTTTAGTTTATAGGTAGTAGTTGTTAGTGTTACATCCCATTTTTTTAAGGGGGAAAAACATACTATTGGTTACAATGTGGAGATTTACTGCCATATTTGTTGAATCAAAATATCTTCTATTAACATAAAAGTACTTGTGAAGTAAAATCTTTCTTGTGCATCTGCAACACTTGTAAACAGGAAATCGGAAAATTAAGTATTTAAATAAAAAATTTTAAAAAATACATTTTTTCACACTTTAACTCTGAAATCAGAATGTGTCTTCTAAGTGATTGACATCTTGGATTCAATGAAATTAGAGATGTGGAGTTTTCTGTTTTAAAAATCGCAAACGCTGCTTGGTCAAACAAAGCGCTCAAAGCGCTGTTGCATGATTACCATGTCCCCCATCAGGATTGCAGAGGTTTTCTCATGACACCTGCCTTGCACCCCCTCCACCCTCCAGTGTGTTTCTGTGTGATTCCTCCCACCAATGGCAATGCCAAACCATGAACATTGGGCAGAGTGGCCCGGTCATTGTCATGGCAGTTTTCTTAAGGGTGGGATTGAGCAGGAAACAAAACACCATCTTGTTCTTCCTCACTCTTGGCCAGCATGCGGGGTGTGCCACATGCTGAGTACTGCACGTATGCAGTTGCTTCGTCTCTGCCTTTGCGTCTAATCATGGGGGGAGAATAAAAAATAGGAAAAAGAAGGAAAATGGGAAAATATCACCAGGGTGACTTTGTCTGTTATTCACATCTTTGGCTGGTGAATACAGTCCTTGTTTATTCTCAGTCTATTTTCCTTTGAGGATTATACAAACTATCTCCTTGTAGTATTTGCCAGATGTTAAAAAACTACATAAATAAAAATATTTGAATCCCTCTATGCTAAGAAAGTGAGTAATTAAAAGAGTTAAAGTGTACTTTAGATATTCTAAGATTTAAGGGGAAGGATACAAAACCTATATATAATTTTCTTTAAGAGGAAAGAAATGTTTCTTCCTTGCCTCTTTCCTTTTCATACTGAGGTCTATTTTTAGTAGGAAATACTAGCTGAGCTTTAGCTGATATAGTGTGCTTAGAAAAGAAACGTAAAGTGCCTGTTATTACCTTCTTAAGTACAGGCAACAACTTCATATTTCCATTTAATATGATAGAATAAAGTATTCTAACTGCCATTTTGATCTCATGATGTGTTTAATAAAAAACATGTAGAATTAAATGGTAGTGTTTGGTGCATGTGTTGACATAAGTCAATTTATAAACTGTAGGTTACATTTAATGAGTATTTTACATTTTGTAAATAGCACACCGAGAACAGTTCAAACGTTACTGCTTTTTATTTAATCACATTAACATCGACAATGAGCTTTGATGTTCTATGATGTTAAATCACCTCTAAGGCCTTAACTGATTATATAACTGTCTAAAAACCCATTATATATAGAAGTAAGGAAAATAAATGACAATAATTTACTGATGAGTGGGCTCTATTTTCCAAATTAAAAAATCCAGATGACTGCCTTGGCTGGTATAGCTCAGTGGATTGAACACAGGCTGTGAACCAGAGGGTCGCCAGTTCAATTCCCAGTCAGGGCACATGCCTGGGTTGTGGGCCAGGTCCCCACTGGGGGCTACATGAAGGGCAGCCACACATTGATGTTTCTCTCCCTCTCTTTCTCCTTCCCTTCCCCTCTCTCTAAAAGTAAATAAATAAAACCTTTAAGAAAGAAGAAGAAAAAAATAAAGTGTTAAAAAAATTCAGATGACTAATAAAAGGATTAAAATGAGATGTTTAGTGTATACATTTTAAACATGAATTAGACTTTTAAGGAAAGACATTTTATGTTTTAAAGAAGTGCAACTTTTTAAGTAATTATATTTTAAATGATATTTTAACATAAATATGGAGGAATGCATAAATTCACTGTTTTAGTTCATGAATTTATCTGTACTCCCTAAACATAGTGTCTGTAGACAATGAAAGAATTTCAGGAATTAATGAGAACTATATTAAATGGCAAAGAGAAAATTAGGTAATACTGGGACTTTAGATAATTGAGTTGAATCTATATTCTATATTTAATATAGCATGGGGTTCAGATAGCAGAATTTGGAGGAGGACATGTCTGAATCCAGAGTCCACCTTTGCTATTAACTTGATGTGTGACCTTCAACAAGACACTTCACCCATCTGACTCATCCTTCTCACCTACAAAAGAAAAATAGTGCAGTTTAATTCGCAGGGTTATTGTGGTAGTAAGTGAAATAACAGTATGATCTGTTGGTATCTGGTTGGCACACAGTAAAACAAATGGATTATCGTGGCTCAGTGATTTATTCAATTACATAGCACTTTCTTTTCATGAAAGATGAACAGGGTGTAGGCTTTCATCTTGAGAGTTCAAGGTCTGAAGGGCATAAGATGCAAATAAATAGTTATAGCAGAATGTACAGAAGTGTGGATAAGATAAGGGGGACATAGAGGACCCCAGTCAGCCTTGAGACACTGAAGCTGTTTGAGACACTACCACGTATAGCAAAGTCTTCTTAACTGAAACCAAGAGTTTGTTCAATACCTAAGAAAAGATGGAGATACTCATGGGTTTCATGGGGATGTGGTTCCTAGAATTTCCAGGAACGGTATGTAGAGGGCTTAACCTCCTGGGCTTCCCCAGAGAGGTGAATGGTTCAGGAAGATTAGAGCCTCCTGAGGACCATCACTCCTAGCCCCTAGTATTAAGCATTATATTTCTTTTACATTGTAGCAATGTGGGGATCACCGGTTCATTTGTAAAGTCAGCAGCTATTGAGTGAGCACCCTCTGTGAGGAGGCTAGAATCTCAGAATATGATGGTCAGCAAAACACACAGTTCTTGCTCTTGTGAACCTTAAAATACATAGAGCAGGTGGATATTAATGTGACTCAAGCAATTTGAACATCTTCAAAGGAGCAGTGTTTGCTCTTAGAGGAACCTGACCTAGTTACTTAGTTGGAACCCTGTAGAAGGGGTAATGGAGTTCAGATCTAAAGAGTGAGTAGTAGTTAACTAGGCATGGAGGGGAGGGCAGAGACAGACTTCCACAGACAGACTGAGGTACAAAGGCCTTATTGAAGAAAGAGAAGGTGCTGTAAGAATGGGTTGGAGTGGAAATGATAACAGAACATGTGGAAATAAATGAAGACCAACCAGAAGAAGACAAGCAAAGGCTATTTAGTCCAAGCTTCCTATAGCAAGAAAATCAGTACTGTCATTGGTGTCTTGGTAGAGCCTAAAGGCAGGCATAGGACTGAGACAGCTGTGTAGTGGGAAAAGGGAAGACTTCAGGGAGGCTGCTGGCACAGGGAAGCCGGAAGTGGGCTAACTGGAAGTGGGCTATCCTATGTAATGGGTTAGGGGTGCATTTTCGGCTTTCTTTGGGTTGGTGCTAAGTTGGAAGTCGGTTCAGCAATAAAGATAATTATTAATTAAGTTCTTGCCATCTAGGGCTGATTGTTACAGGGGTTATGGTTTGGCTTGCCAGACCTAGAAATCTGAATTAATCTCCGAACCTACCAGCACACAGAGTTTCAAAATGTTGCTGAGTTCTGTTTTAACACCTCTGGCATAGAAATAAATTAAGCACAGAGTAATTTTAGACTTTTGGGGGATAGATTTTAGTTTGAAATATTTCTTTCCCTGGGGGTAGGCTTTTTTAGACATCTCTCCTTTGCCTTCCTCCTACTCTTTCTTCTTAGGGCTCGTCCATGTTTCTGAGGCTGATGTGAGGCTCTCTGCTCTCTCATCTGGGGAGGCACATTCATGAGGAACTAGCTGTCTCATAAATGGCTCCTTTCAGCAATCTTTTTTTCTAAAAGAAATTTAGGAGTTTCTACAAACTGGGTCATTCATTTACCTTCCCCCCCCCCCCTCCAAGAACTGAATGATTATGTTTGAAACTCCTAACAAGGATATAACTTGGATTTTAGCCAGCTAAAATCTAAGTTCCATCTAAAAAAAATTGAAATGATTAGCATGGAAAGATCATTATGATGATAAAATCTTTACATTTAAAAACTCATTCAAATATGTCATTAAGGATGAAAGTAGATTTTCTTAACATTCATTATGAGTTTTGTCTTGTTGGGTGATAATTGAAGAAATCCAGCGTTTAGTGAGCCTGGGCTATTTGAGGTACACAATTTATAACCATGTTCTTGCTGTTTCTGTGTGTGACATGTCATCGCTGCCATGGGAAGAATGAATTCCAGACCAGCTCTAGGCTGACATCAAAATAACTGGGTTCGAGTTCCACAAGGAACAAATTCTCAGTCCTGGGCACATGAATCAGTTCATGCACTATTCTTTCCTCAAATTTAGAGAAAAAGTGTCTATTTCCTTCCATTGGAAAGACTGCCTAAAGAAAATGTTATTTTAGCTCTGGCTGGTGTGGTTCAGTGGATTGAGTGCCAGCCTGCGAACCAAAGGGTTGCTGGTTCGATTCCCAGTCAGGGCACATGCCTGGGTTTCAGGCCAGGTCCCCAGTGGGGGGCATACAAGAGGCAACCACACATTGATGTTTCTCTCCCTCTCTTTCTCCCTCCTTTCCCCTCTCTCTAAAAATAAATTAAAAAATCTTAAAAGAAAAGAAAATGTTATTTTAGTTTGGGTTTTTTTTTTTCTGTAGCAGTTTATAAAATTTATTCAAAGGACAAAATTAGGCATCAAATCTAAGCTTCACCATGTAAATTTTATATTTTCAGGATAATTTCTTTCTTCCCTTCCCTGCCTTTATCTTCACACCAGTTAAACCTATACACACACATGTATTTGCACATCTTTTTCTTCTCTTAAACCAAAGAAAATATTCCTCTTCTGTTCAGAGGCCAATTTTTTTCCCGTGTAAGTGAGGTCCCACCACCCCCGACTTCTCAGGTCCCTCCACTGCTGTTTTCTAACTCATACATTTTCAACTTGTCTCTTGCTGGAAGATCTTTTCCATGAGCATTTGAACAAGAATTAGTGCTTGGTACATTTATTTTACATTTTTGATCCTCACCCAAGGACATGCTTTTAGAGAAAGAGGAAGGGAGAGGGCAAGGGAGAGAGAAATACTGATTGGTTGTCTCCCATATGTGCCAGGAGTAGGGGTCATACATGCTGGGACCAGGGATTGAACCCACAACCTGAGTATGTGCCCAGACTGGAAATTGAACTTGTAATGTTTCAGTTATGGGACGATGCTCCTGCCAACTGAGCCATACCAGTCAGGGCCTCACATATTTATTTTTTAAAAAATTAGTCCTGATCCCACATCATTTTCTTCTAACCCTTCTATACTTCATAACCAAATTTTTAAGGCATTTTTTATTCACTCAAAAAATTTTACTGAGAGCCTGCTTTGTACCAGGTACTATTTATTGTCTACTATATGCCAGGCTTTATTGAAGGCACTCTGTAAAAAAAAAAAAAAAAAAAAAAAAAAAAAAACTAACAGAAATTTTTGCCCTAGAAAGGAAAAGAAGAAGAAAAAGGAAAATGCAATAAGGTGAAGAGAGAACAATGGTTCATAGGGGATTTAAAGTGCAGTTTAAATATGGGTAGTCAGGTAAGGTCTCAATGAGAAGGAAATTTCTTAAGTTCTTGTTCCTATCTAATTTCTTTGAATTTTCTGTTTCCTTATGTTTTTCTGAATCACAAGGATTGAGGGTTCAATTACACAGTCTTCACTTTGTGACACAGTATTACTAATGGTCCTTTGCTTCCACTGTTCTTGGTTACATTTCATTTTGTTTTCTTCTCTATGCCCTTGATTCTCAGCTCCACTGGAAATAGACACTGACTCTAATATACTTGGACTATATCCTTGGATGTGTGTGTGTGTGAGAGAGAGAAAGAAAGAGAGAGAGAGATGGGGTGAGAGAGGCATGGGGAGAGAGAGAGGGAAGAGGAGGGAGAAAGGGAGAATGTAAATATAACATACACAGAAGAGTTGTTCTATGGACTTGTTTCAAACTTGTTTTTAAATCTTTTTATTTATTTTTAGAGAGAGGGGAAGGGAAGGAGAAAGAGAGGGAGAGAAATATCAATGTGTGGTTGCCTCTCATGTAGCCCCCAGTGGGGACCTGGCCCACAACCTAGGCATGTGCCCTGACTGGGAATTGAACTGGCAACCCCTTGGTTTGCAGCCCATGCTCAATCCACTGAGCCACACCGGCTAGGTCTCTTGTTTCAAACTTTTATTCATGATTTTCTGATATGGAGTTATTTCTGTTTATGAAATGTGTTGTAAAATATTGCATGCAATATATAAAATATATGTGTAAGTTAAAGATTATAACAATATCATGAATACCTAGGAATCCACCACTTGGTTTAAGAAATAGCGAATTACTTACTGGGAATTAGAACTCCATGTATAACCCTTCTGAAATGCATCCCTTTCCTTATTTAACAGAAAGAACCATACACTATGAGATTTATATTAATAACTCCCTTTTATTTACAGAATTGGGCAAATCTATTAATGTATACAATATATGTTTAGTTTTTCCTATTTTTGAAATGTATATAAGTGAAAACAAAGCATCATGTATCATTTTCTTCTTTTATGGCTTACATGTCATGGCTTAAGATACAAAGTGACTTTCTTTTATCAATATTTTTACTATTTTGATATATAAAACTCTTATTTTTATTTAGCTTTAATTTCTCTTGATTGTAAATATGTTTTTGAATTTTTCAAATATATAGAACTTTTCTAATTTTGTGTTCTGGTCTCTGTGTCATTGATTTCTGAATTGCACTAAGGTTAACAAGTGAGGTCGTTGTGACATCAGCCTTTACAATTTGGTGACACCATCTTCAAGGCTAAACAGATAATTATTTTTCATAAGTTCCATGTATGCTTGAAATTAATAGGCAAAACCTAATTGTTAGCTCATATCACCATCTTTCAAAGTATTTTTTCTATCCTGTTTAATTATCCATAAATTACACATTATTGTTTTTTTTTTATTTACCAATATCTTTAGAATCCTTTTTCTTTGCATTGCATTCCAATATTCTGTCTGGGATCATTTTTCCTATGCTTGAAAGGCTTGTGTAGAATTGCTTTAGTGAAAATTCTTTGGCTTCCATAGGTGCTGTTAAGTCAATCATCAATATAATTGCCATTTTTTCAAGATCTTTCCTTTTTCTTTGTTTCTGTTTTGTTATAATTTACAGGTAAATTTATTTTTATTTTTTATTCCCTAGGCTTCACTGAACTTTCTGTGTCTATGAGTAGATAGATGACCTTCAACAATTCTGGAAAATTCAGTCATTTTTCAAATATGGCTGCTTCCTAGTTCTTTTTAAAAATCTCCTTCTGGATCTTGTTGTATCATCTTTGACACCGAACCTCTTATAGTTTTATATCTTCATTTCTACTTTGTCTTTGAACAATTTATTTTGGCACAGCTCCCAGGTCTCTACCTCTAAATTTAATTCACTCCGTTAGCTGTTCATGTTATATTATCTTACCATTATATTGTCTCAGATTTCTGAAATATTTTTTCAGATATTCTTGGCATTTTTGTTTGAGTCTTCTACCTAACTCATATTTGCATACTTTTCTTTTCAATTTCTTTCAGCATAGTAAGTAAATTTGTCTCATAATTTCAATACTTATTATTTGAGAGTCATGAATACGTATTCTTTGCTCTAGTAAATGAAAATTTGACATTTTTGTGATTTCTTGGTTTTAATATATAAAATCATCACCTTTCCACATAATCTACAATTCAAAATTGAATGGGTGACAATTTTCATCTTACAAGCTACACATAATTGATTCAATTTCTGTTTCACAAATTGTGAGGAATTCAGTACCTCCCTCAAAATTTCTATGTATTCATAGGGGCTGTTTATTTTTATCATTGCTGGTTGGTTGAGTTCCTGCTTCACTGGTTTAATGATCATTTCATCTCTCCTTGTGTTATCCCTTTTCTGTTTAGATCAGAAATCAAGCCTTCCTGAATATCCTCCGCACAGTGATCGTTTGTGTGAGGCACTGAAGATTTGAGGAGATGAAGGAAACTATCATAGCAGGGCAAACAAGTTCACATTTTATATTATGTATTCATTTTGCTAAAAATGCCTTGGGCCCTGGCCACAGTGGCTCAGTTGGAGCATCATCCCCTAGACCCGAAATGTTGCTGGTTCGATTCCTGGTCAGGGCACATTCCCAAGCTGAGGGTTCTGTCCCCTGACAGGGTGCATCCAAGAAGGAAACCGATCTCTCTCTCTCTTTCCCCTTGCCCCTTTTCTCTCACAAAAAGTGATGAAAAAATGTCTTTGGTTGAGAATAAATGAAATTAAAATGCATTGGTCATTCTTAAACTTAGTTCCAGCTTCTCATCATGCTGCCCCTTTAGTTCTTCTGTGCTTTATCCCTCATCCCCAAATTGATTACCAATGAATGACAGGTGGCCTTCTAGTTGTGACCTTGTACTCCCTGCCCCAACCTGAACAAATTATTATGGTATTTATCTATAAGACATGTCATTCTCTTTTCTAAAGGATGAGAGGTGACTTTCAAAATTGGTATGATTATGTCCCTCAGATTAATTAATTTTCACACTAATGTCCATTTTCTGGGACTGTTGTAATGCTCAACTTTTTAGGGAAATTTCTTAGAGTGAAATTGTTACATAAATGAATATTCATCTTTTACATTTTGATATGTATTACCAAACTACCATTCTGAATTTTTGAACCAGTTTCTATAAACTGTGTTTTTTAGGTGAGCTTCAGAGAAGTAGGCTCTATTCACAAAACTGGTGACTTTTAATAGGTGGGATATTAAAAAATCAGGCTTTTTAATTTCCCTTACATCTATAAACATTGTTGATAATTATGACTACCTTAGATGATTGTAAGGATTCATTGTCATAACATGTAAATGTAGAATTTCTTTGATTATGCATCTAAATATTGAAGGAAAATTTATGTATTTTTAATGTTATTACTACAGACTGCATGTCTGCACTAAGATATTCTTATTTGATCTTGCAGTACTTAATTCAACATCCTTAAACCATCTGCCCATGGGAGCAAGACAGTGCTAGATACACGGGTAGAACCTACCAAATACCCAGCGAGTTTGTTTGGTCCCCTCCTAAAATCTTCACCTTTTCCCTAACATCTTGAAGATACCTTCATAAGCAAGTTATTTCAGTTCTATGCACACTAGTTCTGTATCAGTTCCTGTGAAAAATTACTCTTTCACTTTGCCTTTGAAAAATTAGTGACAATAGTATCATTAGAGGAAAAGCTCAGTCTATTTATAGTTCAAATACACAAGGTTCAAGTTAGGAGTCTCCTGCTGATTAGCTGTATAATGTGCAAGTAACTTTAATTCACTGAACCTCAATTTCCCCACTTATAAACTAAGGTAATTTTATCTTATATATTAATATATCTTAATTATATCTTATATCTTAAGGTGATTATATGGTATTTTTGTGAAGGTTAAATTGTATAGGCAACAGATTCTACCATCAAAATCTTTAGTATTTAAGGTATTTTCTCCTCTCCATATTTAACATCTCTTCCTCAATTCTGGATTAACTTTGTTATCAAGTGACTGAAATAATAAGATTTCTAAAAATACTCACAAATATTTCACGTGAGGAAGTATATTGTAATGGTTAAGAATGTGAATACTAAAATGCCTACAGGCAACATTCAAAAGAATGTGGAAAGGTGAAATCTAAAGTAATTTAATTATATCTTCCTAAGATTTCTTGGGATTTGAGCTCCTTCAGAGCACTTAGCAGAAAAACATTTAGTGTCACTGGTTTATTACATTGATTCTTATTTTATTTTTTTAATCTGCACGGAAGTTCTAAAGAGCAGTAATTTCAAAATCCAGAAGAAGTTCAGAATGGTTGAGCCGTCTTTTCTCTAAATGGCCAGCCTGAGTATGTAGAACAGGCTGTGCTTGGAAGCGAGTAACTCAGCAGCAGAGAAAGGGGGACATTAAACTTTGATGTACAGAGCATGCGCAGGGACTCAGTCCTTATTTCCGTGGCCAGTGTCCAGAGGAACAGTAGTAGACTATCAAAGGGGCATTGGGTTTAATTTGTTAGCCCATTAAAAGAATATTACTGACCTCTGGGTGTCAGGACAACATAAAGTTCCATGGGATCTCTTCTGAGCTTGTTTATTTCCAGACTTCATTTCTAATAACTTTAATCAGATTTCATAAAGAAGTCTACATTGCTCTTAAAATAATTTTTACTTTTCCTAGCATATTTTTTCAATGCTATTGCATTTCTCTTTAGTGGGGCAATTATTTCACTATTTCTCAGAGAACAGGCCAAGGACTGCCTACATAAGAAACATCTGGAGTGCTTGTTAAAAATGTACCCTTGTAGGCCTAGCCAAAAATTCTCGTAGAAAACGTTTATCTCTAATAAGCACCTTAATGATATTTATGCCCAGCAGAATTTGAGAACTATTGAACTACTGGGTAATGCTGAAGAGGCATCTAGATGCTTATCGCTGACCTTCACTTGTCCAGAAAAACAATTGTGGCTGACCTCTCCTTTGTTCCAGGGAGGACTGGCTCGTTCTTCAGAGCCAGAACAGCACAGAGCTCAGCGAGTTCAGACGCTGGATCAGCTTTAGAGTAAGATGCCAGTAAAACATGGGATGCCCATGTAAGATGAATTTCAAATAAATGACAAATTATTATTTAGTATAAATATGCAAGAATTGGGGATATACATATACTAAATAATTATTTGTTGTTTATCTGAAATTCAAAATAACTGTTTGTCCTGTATCCGTATTTGCTAAACTGGACGACCCTGTTTTAGAATCAGGTAGGTCTGGGTATGGAGCTGCCACTCCATAGACGAGACCTTGGAAAATTTTCTTCACCTCTCTAAATTGTTCCCAACTACAACAAAAGAGCAAACAAAATAAAATAGCCATCAAACAAACAAAAAACACTACAAAATCCTCCCTTACTGGATTATGAAGAAAATTATGCAGCATTCATCATATAATGCAATCTTTCTGTGTATAGTACACACTGTAGACACTATGTACTAGTGTCTACATATATTAAAAGCTCAATAAGATGCAGCTTTTATTGTTACTGCCATTGCTAGTAAGTACATTACAAGTCAAGGGAGCTTGTGAGCCTAGTTAACAAATAGTGTTGTTGGTTGGAAACTGACAATGTATATTTTTAGATAGTGCATTAAGGAAACATATAAAACAGCTGATTCAATATTTTGCCTTCTGTCTGCCACTTCCTTCTTGTATTTGTTTCTTTACTATCATTATATCACTAAATCTAAGGAACAAAGCACTTGAATCTGTGGATTTTTCACTCAAGGCTCCCTCTTGTGGTTATAAGTTTTACAGTTCATTTAGGGAAATCTTAAGTAGTTTGCTCCTTATTTTTAAAAAAAAATTATATTGGAAATAATATTTCACATAAATAGGTTAAGTTTATTATATCTTTCTGTGAGTGTCAGATGGCATTTTCACAATCAACATTAATACTGTTACTGGTTTCCAAGCCAACTATTAATAATATAAAAGCACATGCATATTTTTTAGCTTTTTTTCTCATTGGCTTAACAAAATTATTTTTGTTGAAGAAATCTTTTCTGTATACATTATTCTGATGGATATTTGCAGTGATCCAGAATATAGGTGTCTTACAAGTAAGGAATGAATATGGCATGCAGTGTCGTATGTCAGCTGATTTGTTTTTTGAGGAAATTTTCTATAATGTAATTGCTTGTCTGCTGGCCAAGGGCAAACATGGAGTTCAATTTGGCAATTTTTTCAACAAGATGTACTTCTGAAGTGTTTTTGTAGTTCTGTGCAAAGTTTTGGGGAAAATTTTAGTTACTTATAATGAAATAATTACTTCTAGAAAGTATAAACATTATAAAAAGTACATTTTAGATTCTAATTTGTTTATATACTTTTGAGTACAACCATTGAGATAAATCAGATCAACATCTGTAAATCTCAACCATATGATGTTCAAAGAAAAATAATTGCATAATTAAATATAAAATATAATACCAATATATATGTGTAAGACAAGTAAGTCAGTACTACACAACATTTATGCATATATTCAGATACAGTAAAGGTACAAAGCCATTCAAGGGAACAACACCCACCAAATGTAGATTGGTGTTGATCTTCATATATGTCATGGAAAGGGGGTGGAAGGAATTCAAAGTACATGACATAATGAGCTAAACCACATATATCTTATGTTTTAAAAAAGATCTGAAGCAAATATGGCAAAATATTAAGATTTAATAGGGCTGGGTAATGATTACAGACATATTTATTATGTCATTGTCTACAGTTATCTGTATGCTTTGAATATTTCAGTTAAAATGAGGAGGGCACAGCTCTTGATCACTCCTTCCCATCACACTCACATCTCATTGGCCAGGAGCCCGATAACCAAGCCATGAGGAGTCATGGCAGGGTCACAGCCCCTTGATGGCAGGGAGTCTAGAAGTAAATGTCCCCATGGGTGAGCTTCAGAGAGGCTGCTCAGATCCAGTGGGGAGAAATCTGTGCTTAATCTCATCATTCTGCTTGGTGACTAGACACCTTAGAGTGAATGCTGTGTGTCTGTGTGTGTGTGTGTTGGGGTGGAGTAATGGGGAGGGACCAAAGAACAGAGTCTGTTTGTAACACATGCATGTGGAAACAGGATGCAGTGCCTCGGAAGCCTTAGTGATACTAAGAAGAATTTGAGACTCCTGAGCCTAAGGCTGCCACATGGAACCCCCTTGGGTGTGGTGACACCAACAGATGGAATATGACATGTTATTCCTTTTTTTTTTGCATGTGGGAAAACTGGCTCTTTCACAAAACTAACATTGTCCAAGCGGGTGGGGTGGGAGAGACGAGAAAATAAGCCCTTGTCATCCAGTGTTGTAGGTGTGATGCTGGTGGCATGGGCGCGGCATCGTCCCTTTGCATCACCGTAGACAGCATGAGTTTTTCTGTGACTTGCAACAGTGTTTCACCTTGCACATTGGCAAATTTTCTTTCTCTCCAAGCAGCCTTCCACCTTTATTCCTGACAACAACACTCTTAGTGAAAATAGATTGAGAATAAAATAACCAAATCAGAAAATGAACAGAAATGCTAAAGAAGTTTATACAAAATATAATTTAATTTGAAAAGCTTCCTCTTGGAAATATATAACTCTTTAGAATACTTTTTCCCCTCCAAATTATCATGCAATCATACATACTCATGGCAATAAAAAACACATTTAATTTTATAGTATAAAACTCTTTGTAACACTACTTTATACAGTACTTTCAAATATGAGAATAAAAAGGACTTTTCATTGCTCCATAATTTTTTATCTTCCCATTGTTTTCCTGTTATATTTCTCTGTACATACAATGATACAAAATATATAATTATAAAAATTATGTTAAATAAGTACTATATACAGTATACTTTATCAAAGAGACTTTACAATTTTTAAAGACCTATAAAAGTTGTATTCACTTTTAGACATAGTATAGAATACGTAATTATATAGGCAAAGGTGGCAATCAAAAATTCTATTTTTCAGTCCTCTGATTTCATCATATAATTTAAACTAATAATGGCCATGTCGCCGCAGTGAGGTTAAAAGGACAGACTGAGTTGTCTTCTTCGGGTCTCGAACACCGTAAGTCACCCATAATTCCCAATATGATTTATTGGGTTGACAAGAAAACAAAACAAAACACTTCTTCAAAGTCCAAACTTATGTAAATAAAGTGTAGAATTTCAGTCTTATGGATATCTCTGTTTCTTGAATTCTTTTAAACAAACCCTTTAAAGGAGTTGTTTTAGGATTTTCATCAAAACAAGAGCACCTTCTAAACAAAGTCTGTAGTTACTTTGAAGGCTGCTCTGAACTCTTAAAGGGATTTTCTGAGAGGAATGTCCTGGAGAGCAGAGGGGGGTTTGAGATGTGAAAATCTCGGCAGAGGTAGTGTGAAAATGAGTGTTGTTTATATCATCTAGTAGAAAAATGTATTTGAATAAATTTTACTTTATAACTCAATTATTTTATCCAGATTACACACATACCCAAATGCAAATGATTTTTCTTCACTGGATTTGGCTAGAGAGTTAGAATAAAAATAAATAAAGGAATTTGCAAAATTCCCCATTAACCTTTTTCCTGAGGCACATCTCAAACTTCTGCATCATCAACGCAATAAAACAAATTGGAAGACTCTCTCTGCAAATCTCTGTGACTTTGAGCCTGACATTTGTCGTTTCTTATTCTATGATTTTGGTATCATGCACAGAAAAAAGGTCTTTCTGGGAATCATGTTGCCATTGAAATGTAGTATCCAAGTGGCAGTTTTGTTTCAATATGAACTTTTTTTTCATAGAGAAGAAAAGGGTTGCCCCTCTGCCTTAACCCAGGAAGGGGGCTGAACAGCAAACACGGCGATGGCACGCTGTCAGGGACATTCTTTTCCAGCGCTGTGAGCTTTAAACGTAACAGTGATTCTGATACTGACAGACGAGCCAGGAAAATCTACCTCCACTCTCAAATTTCATAGAAGACAGTATACCTGACTTTGGGGAAATATCTGACAATATTTTTTATGAATAAATAAGGTGGTTTTCTTTTGCACAATAAAGTTTATTTTACAAGACCATAGCTTGATAGGCCCATATTGGTTTTGTTTATCCTGGCTCTGGGGAAGGGGTCTGTGCTCTGTTTCTGATAAATTTCCCCTTGTTTTCAGTTATGACAGATATTCCTTTGAATATGGTGTATGAAAATATTCTAGCATCAAACCAAGGATATCTAACCTTATTTATGTCTGTATTCTGTCCTTAAACACAAACAGCTGTGCACACATACATCTGTCTCACGTCTGACCAAGTACTGCTGTCCAGGACTTCATATACACAAATAAATGTTCCCCTTTTTATGGGAAATCGTGGCTGGCGCAGCAGGAGTTTTGAAACCCACATGCATTTTTCAAGTCTTACTTGCACAAACAAAAAGAGGAAAAATACAGACAAACCAGTTTCGGAATTGCTGACTTTTAGAGTTAGTACAGAATGACTGGAGAATCTCTATTTTGAGACCCCCCTCTCTGCAAATAGTAAAGAGAGCATGTATATTAAAAAAAATACAATTTGTCAGATTTTTTAGAGCCTAAGTTAGGATTTGGAAGAGAAAAAAAATAATTCTAAGTCTTCACTAGAGCTGCTTTCTGTATGCACTGAGAAAGCACCAGGCAAACAAAATGTTTGAGGCCTTTCTTGGTTCCATTATCAAACACTGAGCAGTCACAGGCCAAGCAGAGAGTGAAGAAATTCCTCTTCCCGATGATAGGGTCAGAAGATGTGTTGATTTTTATTTCATTCATTATGCTTGTATGGGTTCCCCAATTTTTCTATAATGAATATGAATCACTTTTATAATCAGTAAAAAGGAGCTACTAAAAATAATTTCCCATGCTGTGAAGTTGATCCATCAAACTAACTATTGTAAGGTTTATGGACAGAGTTTTAAAAAATACATGTTACTAATACATGTATTAGTGTATTTTTAGAAAAAAATAATGTTCTTTGTTTTACTTTATCTGGAAAAAATATTACACTACCCAGGAGTGTTGATTCCCCATGAAATGAGCAAATGAGAGCAAGTGTCAGAATGTACCACCAGCAAGTGAGAAGTCAAGAAAATGCTACACAGTTTGTGATCTTGGGCACACTTCTAGTCATGTTAGAACAGATGGCACTGTTTGTTTGGCATATTAATTTATAAATGGATTTTTCTATACCTGTAAAAGTCACTCAACATATCTAGGATAATTTGAAACCTTTCTCAAGGATTTATAAATTATATCTATTCTGACTGCCAGTTCAAAATGGCAGACAGAGCACCTGTGTTCAACTTAACTTTCTCCTCAGCCTCATGAAATCAGAGTGAAGGTGTAGTAAAGAATCTAAGTCCCTAACAGCACAAGGGTAGCACTGGCTCAGAGATGATGAGGAATCCCAACAGACAGATAAATGCGAAAGTTGTTTGTTGAAGGACAGACCAGCGAGAACCCACTCTGCCTGATGGAACCTCCCAAAGTCGTGCTTTGGGCAGCCACAGGAAGGAAGAGAAGACTGTAATTTTATTTAGGGACTGTATGCTTAAAACAGGGGATTATAAACTAAATCAAACTAAATCTACTAACTTCAACCCAAGTTCTCATGCATATAAGGACCTTAAGAGCAGGCTAAAGAAATATCTCCTAAAAGAGATTAAAAGCTATGCTAAGGGGTTGGCAAGTTGGTTAGTAGGGTTAGTGGTGGTTATTGATTCCTCTCCCTATTTCACTTGACAGCTTCCAGGCCATAGAATGCAAAACAGAGCTTTCCAATTGAACACTCGAGAACATCTTACTCTGGAGGAAGACTAAGGTAATTCAGAGGAGAAAGGTCATGTGTGTCTGTGCCTATGTGCATGTGACACTTTTTACTATGTAGAACCTGAGAGAGGATCTGTCTTCCTTGAGGGTTTCAAGCCATAACCATGTAGGCTTGGAGAGGCCAGCCCTGCAATTTCCACAAATGAATCAAGAACCATCCCTGAGTATCACTCTTATATAGTTAACAAATTACCTTTATAAAAACTTATATGATTAGAATTACAATTTAAAGTATAGAATCAGCAATGTCTATATAAAATAAGCTATAAACACAGATATTTAAATTATCTTTTTCCTCAAAAGCATGAACACTAAACCAAGACTGCCTGTGTTCAAATTCTGTTATAACCACAAACTAGCTGAGTGACTTTAAGAAAGCTGCTTAAATTCTTTGTGCCTTAGTTTCCTTATCTTTACACAGCTTTAAGAGAACACATCTCATGGGATATTTGGAGGATTAGATAAGCTACTTTAAAGTACTTCCAGATTAAACCCTGGCCCATGTACTTACTTACTATATAAGCATTTACTGTTGAGATGATTGTGAGAAAAAGGAAAAAGTTGATGCAACTATTGGGGAGAGCTTTGGAGAGTGTGAAATAAAAAAAAAAAAGCAAAATCTTCACTTGCATGAAAATTTAAGTATTTCTGTTTCATAATGTACTATGGGTGGGATGAAATAAAAAAAAAACAATAAGAATAGACTTGCAACTCTTTTTTCTGAGAAATAGCAAAAATAGGAAGAAGTAAATGGAGAAGGCCATTATGGAACTCCAATAATTTGCCCAAGTTACAAGAGTTGAGACCTGGACAAGCAGGAGGCCACAAGCAGTTACAAGTCAGATCGTCTAACTTAGTGTTATGGTTATATTCTAATATTAGTTTATTCTTCCACTTGTACAAATGTATACTGAATCCCTACTGTGTGTGTTAGGTACTGTGCAAAAACACTGAGCCTACCACATAGAACATTAAGTCCAATGAGGAAGTTAAACATTACAGAAAAACACATTTAACTACCAAATAAGTGTTATGAGGGAGAAGAATAGGGCACAGTAGTAATTAAAAGTATATACTGGTGCAGGGATAGACAAAACAATGGGGCGAGACAGAATTGAGAACCAGACCCACACATCTTTGGAAACTGGATAAATGTCAGGTACAGCTATGTAAATGGATGGGAGGGAAAGACTGTCCAATTTTTTCAGAATAGTTTGTTATCCAAATTGGAAAAAAAGTGGAATATACAGGTACCTCTTACCATACACAAAATAAATTCTCAGAGATCAGTGGCCAGAGTGTAAAAAAAGCAATACTTCAATATTAGAAATATAACAGAAATAGAAAAAAGGCTATATTTATAACCTTTATAGAATAAAAAATTCGATCACAAAATCACAAATTAGTTTTAAAAATCAATGATAACAATATAAAAACACATTTTCAATATGCTCTAGAAAGGTTTTATATCTAGAAAATATAAAGAACTTTGAATATACAACAAAATGAAAAACAGTGTGGCGGAAAAGGCACAAACAGGCCATTTGGAACTAACATCGAACACGAGGGGAGCACAGCCAGCTTCGGCCCTCTTGGACTGTCCTGAAGACAAAATGAATGTGCATCTTCGATGGTTATCCCAACCAACATACAAGTGAAAAGATATTTGACCTCACTAGTGTTCATGTTCTCCAGCCACTGGCCACCAGGAACACACCTCGGGTTGAACAATCTGGGTCTCTTACTCCTTGCACAGAGAGAGCACGTTCACTGTGTGAACAGTGAGGCGTCTCACTGAGGGAGGTCAGAAAGAACTTGTGGGTGTGGGCTGTGCAGGTGGTAGAGGGAGGGTGTCAGAATGTAGCTTTGCTCTGAGTTGGATGTTGTCTGGAAGAGGGATAATTGTATATTTATTTTATTAAAGCTTAAATAGAAAGAAGGAAGCCTAGAGTGAATTTAAAGCTACAATGGGTAAAGAAGCAGTCACTCACATTAGTGAAGATAGTGGGGTGCTTGGTTATCTTTGTTGTTTGAATAACGTTCATGTTTTTGTCTGTAATCAAACACAATTTATATAGTAACCCTGGTTTTTGTCCTGATGTAGCATAGTCACAGAATGGCCTTGTTTGATGCTGATGTTCTGTGAAATTGTTTCTGTTCAACTTGGGAGCATCAAGGCCTCACTATTTATAGTAGGAAATAGTTGGAAATAACCTTAATGTCTATCAGCAAGGAAAAATGAATATGAAGCACAATGGAACATTAAAAAACATACCAACCAAAATAACATATGTAGTATTTAATTTTTTAATGTATAAAAATTATATATGCAGAATAGAATTTTTAAAGATATAAAATATTAATAAATAGCCCTGGCTGGTGTGGCTCAGTGGATTAAACACCAGCCATCAAACCAAAGAGTCATCATTTTCAATTCCCAGTCAGGGCACATGCCTGGGTTGCGGGCCAGGTCCCCAGTGCAGGGGGGCACATGAGAGGCAACAGCACATTGATGTTTCTCTCCCTCTCTTTCTCCCTTCCTTCTCCTCTCTCTAAAAATAAAAAATAAAATCTTAAAAAAATAAGAAATACATCATTCATGATGAAAGTATACTTATGGGCATAATGAGCAATAAATTTAAGAAAGTGGTTACATCTGGGAAGGGAAGAAGATGACCTGAGGGAAATATCCACTGTGGGCTTCAACAATCTGAAATATTTCACTTAAAAATATTTTTTAAAATTATGGTTAAAATACCAATATTTAATTGATTTGGGTACATGGGTGACTATTATTCTTTATATTTGATGCTTGATTTCTTTCATAATTACAGAAAATTAAATCAGAGTTTCAGAAAGTTGCACACCAAAATCTTTAAGAATGTTTCTTCTTTATCCTTCACTTATCTAGAGAAAAGCTATTCACGGCTCCCTATAGTAAAAGTTGGCATCACCCATAAAACAATATCCTTTTAAGAGAGGTCTGTCCACATCATGCCAGCATTAAAGGTCGGCTTCACAGAGACTTCACACAGAATGAGTTTGCTCCGATTCATGAGGTTCTCTGAGGAGAAGAGGAGGAAAACAGGGAGAGGAGAGGGAGGAGTAGGAGGAGGAGACCTGATGCTAAAGTCTAAAAACAGTTGGTGAACTAGCTGCCTGAAATCCTTGTCAAATTATGCACGCTTTTAGAGTTACAACTAACATATCCTGTTTATCTCATTAGCAGTTAGAAATGCCCTGCAGGTAATAGTTTTAATGTGGCTTTAGACTCTGGTAGGAAAGATCTAAATGATAAGATTAAGG
The DNA here is from genome assembly GCF_004126475.2 of Phyllostomus discolor. Taxonomy (NCBI): domain Eukaryota; kingdom Metazoa; phylum Chordata; class Mammalia; order Chiroptera; family Phyllostomidae; genus Phyllostomus; species Phyllostomus discolor. The sequence continues at coordinate 171,545,797 of NC_040904.2, read as the reverse complement.
CTGGAGGGTGGAATGTTTACAATTCATCTGGTCTACATTCTGTCTGGGTTTGGACCATCTGGTTATAACCTACCAAATGTATATTCAGAAAGCGAGAAAATAAAAACATGAAAATCCTTTCTAGTAACAGGAAATAATACTTTCTGGTATAACTATAATAAATCTCACTTTCTGGAGTACAGAAAGAGATGCCTTAAAATACAGCTTTTAAGGCATCTCTAATATGTGAACATTTCTTAAATTACAAAGATTTTTAAACCACTTTCCTCCAGCAGGGACACCGAGCTTAAGAAGCGTGGTGTCAGGTTGGAAGGCGGTCTGAGCCCCAGTGCTTACTGAGCACTTGTTTCTTGTTGCTTTTTCAAATTTAAGCTGCTTAGCTCTTTTACTTGATTTTAATTGAATTTATTTATAGACATTTTTTACATTATTGAATATGATTTCTTTATCAAAGAAAACTGGAAATCATTATGAGTTTATTTGCAAGCCTTACTCTAGAACTTGGCAGGTTTCTGGCCATGTATGCATAAAATGTTTTGAGCAGCTTTGCTAGGTATACAGATAGTCTCTGACTTAGGATGGTTCAAGTAACGATTTTTCAGCTTCACAGTGGTGCAAAAGTAATACACATTTAGTAGAAACTGTACTTCTAATTTTGAATTTTGATCTCTTCCTGGTCTGGTGGCGTGCAGTCCAACACTCTTGCATCACTCTGGGCAAAAGCCACAGCTCCTGTCAGGTGCAAGCACGATTCTCTGCAGTGTGGTATCGAATGCACTTTCGACTTAGCATATTCAGCTTAGGTGAGTTTCGCAGGATGTAACCCAATAGTTAGGTGGACAAGCATCTGTAATTCTATTGAATCAATGTTTTTAAAAGTCAACTTCTTTTTTTTATGTAAAGTCATTTATTTATTTATTTATTTAGTGAATACTTGAAAAGTTAATGGCATGGAGTTTAAAATTCTGCAGAAACACATGGCATATCTGTTGTGATGAATCAAAACTCCATACAAATCAGTTGATTTAAAAAGATACTTTAATGAAACGGGGGGGGAACGCATTAAAAATTGTTCCAATTTTGCCCCGGCTGAGTAGCTTGGCTGATTATAGTGTCATCCTGAGACACCAAGGTTGTAGGTTCAATCCCTGGTCGGGGCATACAGAAGAAGCAAACAATGAAAGCGTCGATAGGTGGAACAGCAAATCATTGTTTCTCTCTCTCTCCAAGATTAATTAAAAAGAGAGTTAAAATGTTTTCATGACACCTGTTAAAGATGGTGAGCAAGACTTTTTCAGGAGGAGCTAACTCAGTGAGGGTCTTGCAATGGAGGAGAGAGACGGGGCTCCACTCTGCATACAACAAGGACAGGTGGCAATTTGTAGCCAAGGACCAAGGTGGCAGACAGTGAATAGAGAATTGCTAAGAGGGAATATCAAGTCTAAGGGGATTCTGACTAACCTGGGTTGACAGGATTTTTGCTAAAGGTAGGCCAGAGTGACAAAACGTCAAGGGTCAGGATTTATTTTACTAAACAGACTTGGCAGGATTCTTGCTATAAACCTAACAGCAGGCCAAGGACAGAGCCCAAGTACAGGGCTAGTCAAAAAGGACTCAGGAGCCTGATTCATTTTGGTCAAGGAGAAAGTCTTTATCAAATGTTAGTGTTAAGTGTGTGGCCAGGCCTTGGAAGAAACCATGTTAGTTGGGGTGTGGAGCATTTGAGATGGAACAATATAAAGTAGAAAGTCTAGACTATTTAATATGGCCTATAAAGCTCTTTATTATCTGGACATGATTCTTGCCTCTAACTTTCTAGTGTTGACATAAAAATGTCCAAACTTGTAGAGAATTTTTATGAGTCAAACTGAGTTTATTTGAGGCAACCCCATGACAGTGCCAGGAAGCAAGATCTCAGATGCCCCTTGAGCATGGTTCTGCCTTCGCGGGAAGAGGAGCACGCTGTCATCCCAAAGGTCTGGTCACCTAGGCACACAAGAAAAATGCACAGGGCTTGCTTAAAGCGAAGATAGCCCTTTTACTACAAAGTTACAGGCCTGGACATGACCACCCACTGTGACCTTCCTCATTAGGGATTTATTATCAGATCACCTGTGAGGTTACTTTCTGTCACTGTACTTGTCAGCTTTATTACAGGACCCCGTTTGTTTTGTCCACACTAGCCAACAGCCCCAATAACTGAAAAGGAATATAGACATTACCAGCGAAGGATAGTAATACCCAGTGGTTGACAGCCATCTGTGTCTTAGGTAGAAGTTTAAAAATCAAGACAACACTCTATTAGGAACCTCTAATGCTACAACACTATGGGAAGAGAATAGGTCACTCTATCCCTCAGTATTTGCAGTAGCAAACAAACCAGCAGCCATAGTTTCTTTTACTTTGTGGCTCTCATCATCAGAAGTTATAATGAAAAGTTCAAGGTCACACAGTCATGCATCAGATGTTTCTATGGGTTCTGCTCCATAACAGCCTAGGAGGAGCACCTCCATTATTTCCTGACAAGTTTGGCTGAGCTCTGGGTGCTGTGGAGCAGAGCCCTCTAACCCCACCCACGCTGATGGAGCTGAAGACTACCTATGAAAGAGCAATTTTTTAATTTATGGGTCAAGAATAAAAGTAAATAGTACTAAAATTATGTGCACATCTGTCTGATTTCTGTTCTATAAATGCTTGTGTGCAGAGTGGTCAAAGTGAGGACCCTGAATTTAGACTGAAGTCAGAATTAGAATCCAACTGCTTTACAATACCTATTAGTTGAGTGATTTTGAACAAGTTACTTTGCTATGCTTCAGTTTCCTTGTTATAAGATGAGATGATAGGATATTCATAGTGTAATTACCGTAATGTTGTGAGGATCAAATAAAATAATTTCCCATGCTTAGTAAAGAGCCGATTATTATTAATGTTATTATTATTTGTTCTTATATCTCCACAGCCTACCACGCTATACTTACAACATAATTTATACTTAACAAGCATATGTTGAATTAATTTCAAAGGCATAATCATAATTGTCTTTCAAGTTTTTAACGAAGTCTAGATAGGAAGCAATGAGTGAGACACCCCTCCTCCCTTTCGTAACTTGTGGTGCTACTGCTGCCCATGAAATCATGGCTGAGACATAAAGAAGGTTGACAATGGCGGGTCCTCAAGCTCCCCCCGTAATTCAGCAACTGATTCAGGGCATCAAGCAGTACTACTTGTATACATCTCCAGCCTGTAATTCAACAAAGTTTAAATAGCCAAAGGATAATATTTGTTAAGTTGTGTGCTGCAAATACCAGGTGCAAAATTATAACTTTCTGAGAAGATCTGAGAACAGTCTAAGGATGCATTCAATCATTTTGAGAAGTCTTCACTTGGAATGTTTCTGAAGATGGGCAATCTTGGTCCGAGTCCATGGGGGGGCAATGTGTCTCCAAGACACTCTATACTCTAGCATATGGAGCACTCGTGTATGGAATTGTCAATATTCACATTGGTTCTAGGTGTCCACAGTGTTTTATCCCAGCTGCAGAACAGCATGGAGTAAAAATCACAGCCAGTCCTCAATTCATACCAGACAAGCAAATCCCAAACCTGTTCGGAGAGATGAGCCACATTAGAAGTACAAAGCAAAGTCACCTTTCTTGTATGGTAGGAGGAGCCAAGAGTCAGACAGAACAAATGTCACAGTCTGAAGTGTGACTAGGAGCCAAGGCCAAGATGACGAGGGTTAACAAGTCATCAGAGAATGGGAATTTAGGAAGGAAACCTGGATGTTCCCACATGGCCATCACTCCCTGAGAAGTAACAGTGAGACAGCTGGTGTCTCAGGAGCCAGGCAGGGTGAGGTTACCTGTTACAAGGATTAAATGAGGCATCTACAGCATTCTAAAATGTCTTGATGGTCTATATTGAGTACTCAGCAACAGTTACATTGTTATCATTAGTACCCAGAATCAAGAAGTTTCTCAGTATTATAGGAATATACTGCTGACATTTTAAAAAATAATTATTTACCTAAACACTCTTAAAAATGCTATTTGAGGCTGGTGTTTTGAACTACTTACTTGTGCTTCTGAGTGTGACTCCATATGCATCTGGCTTTTGTTCCAATTCCTTTGACACTTATAAAGTATTTCTCTTCTATAAGTTAGTCAGATATACAAATAGACACACGACCTCTTCAAACCACTCATATAGTGTTTGTGGACTAGAATAATAGTGTCAGACTATTTCAGATCTCTTTTGGGGGAAGTTTTGATACTCTAATATCTTCAGTTCCATAATGATTAGAAATCTAATATTATTAATCTGTGTCTTTCACTGAGTATGAAAGAGTGTCCAGCACAGAAAATCCTTTTTAGAATTGCAGATCTTTTCACAAGTCTTCAGTGTGAGCTCCGTTGATAAAGGATGACACATATGGGGAGTTAATGTTGTTTTAACAGGTTTCAGTTCTTGCCTATTTCCTCTTTCCCTTCCCCTCCTCCCTGACTGCTGAATCTACTAAGGGGCTCTTTAGCAGGCTTTGGCCTGTTCCAGTTGTTGAGCCAAGTCTGACTGGGGCAGGAAGTAATGCTCGCCAAGTCTTCTGAGGGGCCTTCAAATTGAGTCACGCTGGAGGCCAGCCTGGGGCACACAGCCCAAGTGAGGCCCTGAGGGTCTGTGTAGCTGCTCCTTCTGTGGGCCTTTCCCTCCTCCCTCCCATTCTCTCCTGTATTAGACCAGACTTCTGCCACTTATTCCACTCCTTAGAACACTTTATGAAAGAAACAGACACTTAGAAGTCTTATACTTTCTGCTGGTATATTCGTGTTAATGAATATATTGTTATAATATGCTGTACTAGATGATAAGGTGTCTCTGGTTGTGTGTGTGTGTGTGTGTGTGTGTGTGTGTGTGTGTATGTGTTGGGCTGAGGACACAGAAAGAAGGAAAGCATGAATGGCTGAAAAACGTTTGAGTCTTTGGTCTGACTTGCAGTAGGCTCATCCATCAGGATGAACACCTAACTTCTCATGAGTGCAGTGATATAACAGCCAAAAAAATTACATAATCGAATTACCTATTTTTCTCTCCAGAATAACTGATAATTTGATGCAATGGAAGGCTTCCTGAAATCTTTATGAACAGCCACGATTGTGTGTTATTCTGAGGACATTGTTCATTTGCCTAACTTCGCTTATTTATTGAGCATCTTCTCTGCGCCAAGCCTAAGAGAGAGTAAGGTTAACAGCACCCACATTATGGAGCCCACAGTGATGGCAAATGTGCTATCAAAATACAGACTAGGAGTGCCTCACCATCCCAGGGCATGAACACCAGGAAACATTGCTTACACTAAGGCATGGATGGTGAATAAAAGCAGTGAAACATCATCCATTCATTCAGTAAATGTTTATTGAGTATCCATTCGTGCTGGATATAATTCTGGTGCTAGGAATAGAGTCATGAAGTAAAACATCCAAAACCTCATAACCTCATAGCACTTATAATCTAGTGATGGGAACAAAAGGGGGAGAGAGAGAGAGAGAGAGAGAGAGAGAGAGAGAAAGGAAGAAGGAAAAGAAGGAGAAGGAGAAGGAGGGGGAAAGAGGGGAGGAAAGGGAAAAGGGAAAGGAGAAGAGAAAAAAGAATAAGTAACATAGATATTTTAGATGGTGATAAAGGCTGTAGAGAAAAACCAAGCAGGGAAGAGAGAGAACAAGAGTTTGTGGGGTGGATACAACAGAGATAGGATGGGCTGGCCAGAGAAAGGCTTACTGAAGGGAATCAACTACGTGAGGGAGAAGAGGGAGTGGGCCCGACGCCTGTCTGAGAGAAGAGTGCTCCTGGCAGAGGGACACCAGCAGCAGGCCTGGCATTTGGGAGGAGCAGTGAGGAGGCCAGCTGGGCTGGAGCAGAGTGCAGGGTAAAGAGATGGCAGGTGATGAGGACAGAGAGGTAACAGGGAAACCAGGCTGCAAAGGGCCCTTTGCATCATTTGCAATAACTTTTACTTGTATTTGGCATGAACTGGAAAGACACTGAGATTCGCATGGTATAACTTATGCCCTGACCAGATCACTTCAGCTGCTGTGTTGAGAAAAAATTAAAGAGGAACAAAGCCTGTAAATGCACTGTTTGAACACCTTCTGCATGTCAGGGGCTGTGATGAAACCCTGTCCTCAGAAACTAAGTATCTAGTCACAGGAGAGAAACCATACTGGTTTTGTAAATAGTATGAATTCCCAGTGATAGGCGTTGATGCCATTCTGGGGCCCTTTCTCCTTATCTGGTAGCCACTCCTGACTGGTTTAGAGATCCAGCTCTTTCCTGCTCTCTGACTATGTGGTTTGATGGACCCTATTGCCCAGTTGTAATAATGGAGTTATAACCTAGGCCTAAACCAATGAACGAAGCCCATACCTTTAGTACAAATTCAAGAATGAGCATGTGACTTCAGTCCATCAGTGAATCCCAGATCCAAGTGGATGTAGGGACTTTGTGCATTTGGGAACACTCTTTGATGGACACAAAGGATCTGGGTCTGCTGTGGCCATCTTGTGTCTACATAGGGACTGGCAGTGAAACCATACCAGCTTGCAGTTTGCATACACGTCTTGTTTGCTTCCATTTTTGAAGAACATTAATAAAATTTTTATATTTAGAAGTCAAATTTTTAATATTTTTCCTACAGTCTTTAACAAAACAGCAAACTTTTAAAAATAGTTTCTCATACTCAGATGGTGCTCATTGCCAAATAGGATTGTGTTGAGTAGCAGTGAAACCAAGGAAGACTTCAAGAAATCCTCCTTTGCTGGGACAAAAACATAAATTGTGATACTGACCACAGCTCGCTGGTCAAAGGGCACAGCCAGAATATACAAATAAGAAAACTGCTTTTTACATCATAAGGGTTTCTGCTTGACTAACTCGGAACCCAAAAGGAATTTGTGCCTCTTCTATAACATGGCATTTCTGAAGATACTTTAAAGAGATCATTGTCAGGCTGACCTTTAAAAATAGCCTTAGTCTGGGACTGTAGTTTGATTGCATCTGAACAAATTTAAGCTAAAATTATGAGATTTATTTGACTATTTTCCTCACTTCATAGATATCAACATCATTGAGGCATGAGTTACTTATCTCTTGCATTTTAGCCTTGCCAAAGCTCTTTGAAAAATTGTAGAGTAAAATTTAAATATAACACATTACTCATACTGATCACAATTATCATTTAAGTACTTTTCTAAATGTCAGAAATTCTGCATTTTTTCTAATTCTCATAACAAACTTTCAACAATTATATTATACTTTCTGTATTTACAGAGGAATTAAAGTTGAAGCACAGCAAAGTAAGCGAGCTGCCCAATGTCAGACAGCTGGCAGTGGGAAATTTGGGGGCCAGGCACTACACGTGTGGTGCCTCCTTTAGTCTTTACAGCAGCCCTTTCAAGGTGAGAACCTTTAAGAAAAGATTCGACAAAGATGGAGGCAGGACTCACCTCAGGATTGTCTACTTTAGAACCCATGATCTTGCCATCATATGACTTACGGTCTTTCAAAACACTTCTGAATTTCACACTTGAGAGTATTTCTTAAATTCAGAGTAGATTGTACTTGGTTTCTCATTTGTTAGCTCTGAAACAAGTCCAAGATGCTGTTATTCACCCAAGAATTCAAAATTAGACTAAAGAATGAACACTTCCTACATCTCTCCTGAAGAACTTTTGGTTTAAAAATTGATGTGTACCAGCTTCCAAGTTATTAGTGTTAGTAAAGCCTTGACAGTCTTCAGATCCTCCCCTTTCCCATAAAACAGTTTTTGGATAATTTGGTACTTGGCTGTATGTGTAGCAGTTAATACTTCAAGCATTGGATGGAGATAGCCCTGAGATGACTTTTAGCTTAAGAAATTACTAGTTATATGGCTTTGGTTCATTAGGCAACCTCTCAGGTCTCAAAGGAATTCTTACCACCAGTCAGGACAATGTACTTAAACCTATTTCCATTTGTCAGGTTCATGGTTTCTCAATGCAGTAAATGTGATAAAATATTATTTCACTGATATCAAAAAGAAAGAGTAAATAAATCTAACCAGGGAAGCTTTGTCTCTTAAAAATCACTGAAGAGCATGCTCTCCCCATCTGCCCAAAGAGAACATTCCCGTCCCTTTGCCCCTTCTTTCCCAGGCGCCCACTCTCCGCAGCCTGCCCACACCTTTCCTTTCCCTCTCTTCCCCTCCCCAGGTGTGTGAACCTTGCCCTTCTTTCTCCTAAGCTCCAAGGGCCCTCCTTGAGCCCATACAGCCCAGCTGGCTCACCTTTTCTAGCTCTGTGACTATTTTAATAAACTTTCTCTTACTAAAAAATCATTGAAAATATTTAGAAGTTTGCTTTGAACTTACACTTTTACTGTAAACCCTCAGAAGAAATAATAGAGATTAAACAATAGTACTAAACAATTAAAAAAAATTTTAAGGACAAAGTTTATTAGTATTTGTGTCTAACAGTTTTCAGATTGCCTGCTTGTACAATGATAGATGAACTTTCAAAGCTGACTATAAATTGAAGGACACCTGAGGTGAAGTATTCAAAACTATTTTTTAATCAAAGAGGACTTTCTTTTTAAAGAGTCTAATAAGTTTTTAAGGTTATTGATTATATTTGATGCCTCCTTGGAACAATCTAGACCAAAAGATGAATCACACTGAATTATTTTCTGATTTGTATCCATTTACTGAAAACTTTCATAAATTTCTAGAAATAAATACTATGTTGTGTTTGATTCTAGTCTATAAAATGGGTGTGGCTCCTTTTTTCCATCAAAAAGATTGTTTCTGACCCTGAATGCATAATAAGTGTTAGATTCTTAGGAGGCTAATGAGATGGGAACCCAAATTTGGGGTCTGGTGTTCAGTGTAGCTTCTTAACTGGGTCTTTTCCACAGTCATTTTTCTTGTTTGTAATTTTCTTTCTCCCATAAAACTATGTTATCTTTGTAGGGCCAATAAACAAATTCATAAAATTTCAAGTGAAAGAATTATAATACTCTACGATCAGGTTTCACATTGCATAGAGATCAGAGGAGTTAAAGCTAACAAAGGAAATAATAACTGGAATTTAAGGAATTATACATTCCTCTACAAACATTTATTGAAACCCTAGTAAATGCCAAGAATGCACAAAGTGGCTAGCACACTAACTCTGGAGCCAGGCTGCCTGAGAGAAAACCCAGGTCCTACCATTTTGTCTCTGGATGTGACCTCCAGCAAGTTATCTGATTTGCCTACTTCCCTTACCTACCAAATGAGGTAATAATAATACTGGTCCCATGTATATTGAAGGTAGTTAGAGGACTGCATGAATGAATGTAAGTAAAAGACTAAAAACATGCCTGCCATGTTATGAGGGTTACATATGTAGTAGTTGGCGAGTATGGTTATTATTATAATTATGATGGTCAACCAGATACAGTCGTTACCCTCATCATGCTAGTGAGAGGCATTTTAAAGTGCACAACTAATGTTCATCAGAGACTTAGTATGTTCCACGTACAATGGTAATCATTTCATTATTATTATTATTATTATTTAATTCTTATAACAACTGTTCTAATGAAGGTTTTACTCTTTCCAGTTTAGAGATTAGCAAACTGAAGTTTACAGTGATGAAATAATTTTGCTGAAGGTTCAACTAGTAAGTGATGAAATCAGAATTTAAACCAAAGTTCTATTCATCTTACTACACAAGACTGGTCATTTAGAGGAACTATATTAATCATTTACATAATAGCAAGTGAGTATAGCATGGTGTTTACAAGTACAGACTCTGAGACACATTATGGGGATTTGAAATCTGTCTTTTCTACTTTCATGGTGTTGGTCCTAGGGTAATGTGGTTAACTTCTCTGTGCTTCAGCTTTGCACCTATGATGTGATGATAATAATACTTCAAAACAGAGTCGATTCAAGGATTGAATAAAATTGAGTGAAATCATATGGTTCTTAACTTTTTGTGTCTGACTTATTTCACCTCAAGTTCTATACATGTTGTTGCAAATGGCAATATTTCATCTTTTCTTATGGTTGAGTAGTAGTCTATCATGTATGTATGTATGTATCACAATTTCTTTATCCAATAATCTATCAAAGGACACTTTGTTTGTTTCCATGTCTTGGCCACCATGAATAATGCTGCTAATTATTTTTGCTAATAAATGTTTTTACATTTTTCAGGTAGACACCCAAAGAGGGCTTCCTGGGTCATATGATAATTCTGTTCTTAATTTTTAGGGGCCTCCATACCGTTTCCTGTAGTCTGTACCAGTTCACATTCCCACCATCAGTGAATGAGGGTTCTTTTTTCTATACAACCTCCCAATCACTTGCTATTACTTGTCTTGTTGATAATGACCATTCTAAAATGTGTGAGATGGTGTATGTCATTGTAGTTTTGATTTGCATTTCCCTAATAGCCAGTTAAGTTGAGTATCTTTTCATATATCTGTTGGCCATTTGTACTTCTTTTTGGGAGAAGTGTCTGTTCAGGTCCTCTGCCCATTTTCTAATTGGATTGTTTGGTGTTGAGTTGTATGAGTTCTTTATATATTTTGGATATTAACCCCTTGCCATTGATCCATCCTGATGTTTGGTTGCATTTCATCAACATGCCTTGGATCTTTTAGTTGTAGGATGACATCAGCAATACAGCATATTGGTGCAACTGAAGGAGCTTCAGATGACGAAGAAAAGTGCCTTTGTCCTTTTGCTCATTAATATAACAAACTTTGCTTCATCCATGGCACTAACCTTCTTTAATGTGCCCTGGGTTAGGTACTGGAGGCTTTTCTCAGTAGGCTACCTTTGGAAATAAGCTCAGGGCTAAATCACAACAATTACAAGCCTGAGATGAAAGGAGCCACGTGTACGCTGAGGTCTCTTAAAGACCCAGCCAGCCTTCGTTTCCTTTCACAATGGGAAGCTCTGAGCTTCTACTGACTAGGATTTAACCACAACAAAACAATATCTCTCTGTGTAGGTTTTAAAAATAAACTCAAGTGATTTGTATGTACAAACGACATCTTAGAAAAAGGAGTGTAGAAAAGCCAAGTTAAAAAAGAAAAACAAACTTTGAAATCCTTCCCTCTTTTCTTTTCCAACAGGTTTTCTTCCTCAGAACTGTAGTCTGGAAAACTCATCTATTGCATTGCATACCAGCGGTTCAACCACCCCAGGTTTTGATTTGGGATTCTAATGATATTAGTATAAAAAGTGTTATAGATGGGCTATAACCTGAGGCTTGTGCAAAGATAACTAAAAGCCTCAAGTTTTCTAAAAGGAAGTGAAGAGAAAATGCATTTGTTGTCTTAGCTACATTATTGACAATGTAAGTGATTGTTTGGAGGCTTGAAAGGTGGGATCAGTCCTGTGAGCTTGCAGTTTTAGGAGAGTTTAATCAACTGATTAATGATATAAAAGAATATATTAATTCACTTGATGTTGCATATACATAGTTTATAAGTAGGAGATTTTTCTAGTAATTTGCATACTCTACTGCTTTTACAGTTAGGATAATGAGGAGAAATCATTCAACTCTATAAACAATGATGAGCAACTAAATCTAACTATAGGAGGTTAATGAGAATTTATCTAGACCACTGTTATTATCAAAGATATATTTTTAGGTTGCTGTTTCCATCCTCTAGCCTGCAGTGAGAGTCACCCCTGTGCCCAGTGCTCGACGCCACCCACCTGTAAGAACCCGAAGGAAGGAATCCACCATGCCCCCCAAATATGACGTGTTGACTCAAGATGAGCTGCGCAAAAGACTGTACCAGATGTTTAAGGACCGGGGTATACTGGACAGGCTCAAGATGCAGCTGAGAAAGCAGCTCATTCAGGAATTGATGCATCCTGTATTGAGCGGAGAAATGGAGCCCCGGTCCATTTCAGTGGAAGGTAGCACCCTCTTAATAGGCGCTTCCAACTCTCTAGTGGCAGATCACTTACGAAGATGTGGCTATGAGTATTCACTTTCGGTTTTCTTCCCAGAAAGTGGCTTGGCAGAGGAACAGGTATTTACTATGCAGGATCTATTACAGCTCATTAAAATCAACCCTGAATCGAGTCTCTACAAATCACTGGTTTCAGGATTTGATAAAGAAAACAGAAAAGGTTTTCTCATGGAGTTTCTAAAAGAAATGGCAGAATACCATCAGATCAAAGAGACTCATGACATGGACACTCAGACAAGCCCAATGTTCCTTAGCAAAGACTCTCTTGCTGAGAAGCTTCAGCTTATTGATGATCAGTTTGCAGATGCTTACCCTCAGCATCCAAAGTTAGAGTCTTTAGAAATAAAGTTAAATGAATATAAGAAAGAAGTAGAACAGCAGCTTCAGGCAGAAATGCAAAAAAAGCTGAAGCATTTTAAAAATGATGAAATAGAAAAAATCAAGAAGGAAGAGAGGAAGAAGTCTGAGGCACAATTAGCAAAGTTCTGGAATGACGTTGAGAAAGCTTGTCAAGCAAAATCAGAAGCCCTCCTTTCTCGGGAAAAGATGTCCCTTGAGAGAATTCAAAAGAACCAGGAGATTGAAACAAAAGAAATTTATGCTCAACGGCAGCTTCTACTAAATGATATAGATTTGGTAAGAGGCAGAGAAGCAGAGCTGAAGCAAAGAATTGAAGCTTTTGAATTGGCCCAGAGGCTACAAAAAGAAAAAAATGAAAGCATGAGTGATGCACTTAGGAGGCGGGAACTGAATATAAAGAGTATGGAGGAGACCTATGAGCAGAAGCTCAAGAATGAAATTCTGAAGTATCAACTAGAGCTAAAGGATGACTACATCACCAGAACTAACAGACTGGTTGAGGAGGAAAGGAAGAATAAAGAAAAAGCTATACATTTGCAAGAGGAGCTCACAGCTGTTAATTTGCAAAAGGAAGGACTCAGTCATTCTGCAAATCATGTGAAAGAACTTCAGCTTGAGCTTGAGTCTCTCAGAGCCCAGTGTTTGGCAATAACAAAGCAAAACCACCTGCTGAATGAAAAGATGAAAGAAATGAATGACTATTCACTTCTAAAAGATGAGAAACAAGAGCTTCAGGAAGAAAATAAATTACTTAAACAACAAATGCAAGAGAGTAGAAATGAAAACTTGAATCTCTTAAACCGCATAGCTCAGCCATCTCCTGAGCTGCTAAATTTTCAGAAAGAATTAGAGAAAGCAAAAACTGCTATCCTGTTAGGGCATAAGGAGTTCGAAACCCATAAGGAAGCTCTGCAGAAGCAGCTGCAAAGCGAAATTGAGCATTCTGCAAAGCTGAAGGCCCAGATACTACAGTATGAAGCCTCTGTAAAGAGGTTAACTGTGCAGGTCGCCAATTTAAAAATGCAGCTGAAACAAACTGAGACAGCACTGGAGAATGAAGTGTACCGCAATGTAAAGCCGTTTCTTGTCAACGGATCCACAGTGTCTCCCAATGGTGGAACAAGTGGGGATTTCTTGAAAAATCCTCTCAAACGGGAACAGCTGATGGCAAGCACAGTTACACCAAGAATCATAAATTATCCAAGTGCAAGCACGGATGGTAGCTCCCCTGAATCTGACCTTGAGTTTGTAGCCAACACCAAGGCAAGAATGAGAGGGTTAGAATGTGAGGCCGAGTGCTTAGAGAAAGCTTTCCGAGATTATCGTCAAAGAATTCATCATTGGCCCCACTCTGGAAGCCCACTAGCATCCCAGAGCCCACCTCCCCTGCACGTGCAAGGAACTTTAAAGAGCATCACGTTAAGTTCCTCAGAAAGATGTATTTTTACAGAGGAAGGAGCTGTGCCCAGGAAGCCTGCAGTGGGCGAGACAGAAGTGCAGATGGACACAACAGCCTCCCCACTCCACAGAGGTGCTGGCAGATGCCTCTCCACCACTCCCCTTGAGAGAGCTGAATGGAGCTTTGATGCTGAAATGCACCTGGAAGGTCTTGGTGGATCCCAAGTTGCTGCCTCCAGTCCTTGTCCTGAAAGAATGCTGCATCCTTCAGCTGCTGAGTCTAGACATAGCTTTTCCATCCATTTTCTTTCCAGCCCTCTGAGGCAGGAGGCCAGTCCTTATCAAAGACACACTGAACTAGAGAGAACTGAATTTTCAAATCCAGACAAGCAATCTATGAACAATAATGAAGAATTTGAATCATCTTTTAAATCTCGTGTAGATGCAGGGGACATGCCAAAGCACTTAGAAGCCGATGGCCTCCATCCTGCTGGTGACATGCCTCACTTCAATGCTGGCCTGGCTGCTCTTCCTGACCGACCTGTCACCTCTCACTATCCAGGTGTAGATCAGAAACAAATTGGGGGAGACAGTGAAGAAGAAAAAATATGGCAGCCGGTGAAAGAACAAGAGCAGAGAGAGGAAAGAAGTCAGAGTCCACAAGAAGCTTTACAAAGGGAACAGAGAGAACTAGAAAAACTCAGTCAACCACGGCGGATGATTGAAGAGTCATTGAAGATTGAAATGGAGAAAGAATTAGAAGTGGGTATTCAAAAAATGAAAGACAGATCTGTTTGTGGTGAAAACCCTTTTGAGAAATACATGAAAATCATCCATGAGAATCAGGACCCGCAGAAGGATGGTAAGAGCTCAGTGAAGATTGCCAGAGAAGTCTCCCAAGGGGACACACTGCCGCTTAGTGACAACGATGGAAGTTTCGCAGGCCTTTCTCATGAAGAACCAGACGACTTTTGGTAACCGTGTGTGCTGGCCAGCTTTTTATTCATGTAACAATGAAAGGCCTATGAGTTCTCTGTAGTAAGACAAAATTCTTAATAAAAATTGTTTATGTAAAAGTATTTTTAATTATTATAATTATTAGTCAACAGAAATTGACAAAGTTACACAGACTTCACATTTTAAAATTATTTAGATTTTATAATTATCTTTAAATAAGGTCAGTATTCTTAGTAACTTACAGACATCAAATCACTAGGTTTAAAAACTAGTTAAGATATACTTTACATTAAAATTATGTTTGCATCTGAATGTGCTTGTTACTTATCAGAATCTCCAAGTACTGGAGAAGTTACGATGACAAGGTATTCATATTAAGATATATTTAATGATAACTTCATATTACTAAACTATCTAATTAAAGAATAAAAACTACAGAGTTTCGGCCAAGATGGAGGCATAAGTAGAGACCCTTCCCTTCCTCTCACAACCAAAAGGAGGATGACAACCAATCTGAAATCAGTAAACAACCAAAATCACCAGAAAATCAAACCACATGGAACTCCAGCAACCAAGGAATTAAAGAAGAAATCAACCAGAACGATCAGACCAATAAGGCAGAGGACTGTGTGGGCTGACTCAGAAAAAACCTCAGCCACCCGTGGACCTTGGGGGTGGGGCTGACTGCTGACCTCAGTGGGCTGTGAGGGTCGGGCTGACTTAAGGGGACTCAGAGGTGGCTGTGGGCTGTGGCAGTTGCCTGGTAGGAGAAGCTCCCAGTCTCACATGAAAGTCCTTTGAAAAGTGCACTAGACACTAGCAGGCTGACCCCACTGTTCCCTTGCTGGCCCCTCCCCCACAGGCAGCACTGCAAGGAGGTTTGCCCTGCCTGGGAGAATACCTAAGGCCCCACCCCCTTACAACTTAAGAGCTGTGCCTAGACAAAGAAATATGACCCAAATGAAAGAACAGAATAAAGCCTCAGAAAGAGAGCTAAGTGAGGAGGAGGTTGCCAACCTATCTGATGGAGAATTTAAAGCCCTGGTAATCAAAATGCTCACAGATCTGATTGAGCTTGGTCAAAAAATGAAAAAAACAAATGAAGGATACCCAGAGTGAAATAAAGCAGAACGTTCAGGGAACCAATGGACCAGGAAGGAAACTAGGACTCAAAGCAATGATTTGGAACAAAAGGAAAAAATAAATATCCATCCAGAACAAAATGAAGAAACAAGAATTCAAAAAGTGAAGAGACTCTTACAAACCTCTCGGACAACTTGAAATGTTCCAATAGCTGAATCATAGGGCTGCCAGAAGAGAAGAGGAAGACCAAGAAATTGAAAGCTTATTTGAACAAATAATGAAGGAGAACTTCCCCAATCTGGCAAAGGAAATAGGCTTCCAGGAAGTTCAGGGAGCCCAGAGTGTTCCAAAGAAGTTGGACCCAAAGAGGAACACACCAAGAAACATCATCATTAAGCTACCCAAGATTAAATATAAAGAGAAAATCCCAAAAGCAGCAAGAGAAAAGGAGAGAGTTACCTACAAAGGAGTGCCCATAAGGCTATCAGCTGATTTCTCAAGAGAAACCTTGCAGGCAAGAAGGGGCTGGAAAGAAGTATTCCAAGTCATGAAAGACAAGGACCTACATCCCAGATTGCTCTGTCCAGCAAAGCTTTCATTTAGAATGGAAGGGCAGATAAAGTGCTTCCCAGATAAGGTCAAGTTAAAGGAGTTCATCATCACCAAGCCCATATTATATGAAAGGGACTTATCTAAGAAAAAGAAGATAAAAATATGAACAATAAAATGACAACAAACTCACAACTATTAACAAATGAACCTAAAAGAAAAGAAAAACAACAAAAACACAAACTAAGCAAATAACCAGAATAGGAACAGAATCAGAGAAATGGACATTATATGGGGGGATTTCAGTGGGGAGGGGGAAGGGAGGAATAGGGGGGAAAAGGTACAGGGAAGAAGAAGCATGGTTAGTAGCCATAAGGTAGACAGGGAGAGATTAAAAAAATGGTATGGGAAACAGAGGACTCAAAGAACTTACATGTACAACCCATGGATGTGAACTAAGGAGGGGGGAATGCTGGAGGGTTGAGGGGCAGGGCAGAGGGGGGATAGAGGGGGCAAAAATTGGGAAAACTATAATAGCAAATCAATAAAAATATTTTTTAAAAAAGAATAAAAACTACAGTCACTTGCCAGTTAGTCAGTCTACATAAATTTCAGAACTCTAACAAATGGATATCTCTACAAATATTTGGACAATTGAGTTCATAATTGTCAAGTAATTTTCTGGAATGGTTTTAAGGTAACAAATAATGACTTTAAAAGTCAAGACCCTTTTAAAACTTCTTTATTTCTAGTGTTCTGAAGTCATCCTGAAACTAGGAGAGCAAAGGTACTTGGATAAAAGTCAACAAAATATCAAGGTGGATCAGACACCAAGACATTCAAATGATTTTATTTCTTAAGGTACATACACTTGGAATGTTAAGTTGTCCAGTCACATCCAGTCATGTGGCAGATTATGTTCTCAAAGTAATCATCCTCCTCCTCCTCATCATCATCAACCAAGCTTTTTTGCCTGTGTTGGCCCAGAATGGCCTTCCCACCACCCAAAAATTTGCCTGCTAAAGAAACCCTTTTTCTTCCAAAGGTGGGTTAAGAGATTTGACTCCTTTCTCCACAAAGGATAGCTGATTCATCTTGCCACCTTTATAGCAATTTTTGCTTTATAGTAATGTATTATATGTTCCAGAACTGACTGTATAAGTCATTGTACTTTTAAAAGAAATATTTTACTAATTCATAATCTTCCCCACATCCAAGGACCATAGGCCCTTGGGGGGGATTTATTATGACCTTTTATGTACCTTTTTTAGTAGATCCAACAGAAAACTGAATTTTTGATTGAACACAAAATTTATTTTAAAAATATGTTCAGGTATATGATTGAGTAGTTAAAAATAGTCTGGAGAGTCTAAAAAAGTAAAAATGATATTTCCAAAAATTTCTGTTTTCCTTGATTAAAATGAATAAAACAGAGCTAACTTTAAAAGAAAAAATTATAAACATTTGTTGTAGTTTTGTTTCTAAATGAAAATAGTTGATGGGTTCACTAATGTATAAAATCTCTATATAAAATGACCAGAATTAAGATATTTTTTAAGCCTACTTGGTAAAAGTAAGTATCGTAGAAATGGCTTGTGGAAATTAAATATAACTTGATTTCCTGTCACACAATTTGCTTTTTCTGAGTCTTCCAGTCTCAGTAAATGGTCAAAACCAAACTCCAAGAAACATCTTTGATTCCTCCCTTTCTTGAGTGCCCACGCAACATGATGTGCCCTTTGCTTGGCACACACTCCTCACAGATCTTGATGGTTCCTTGTTAGCATTTTTCTCTTCAGTCAAAGACCATCTCCCTGGTGAGTACTTCCTGATATCTCAGGCACTCTAGAGCAGGAGTGTCAAACTCATTTTCACCGGGGGCCACAGCAGTTTTGCGGTTGCCTTCAAAGGGGCTGAATGTAATTTTAGCTCCTTAACAGTTAAGGAGTAGTTTCATGTATCAGTCCTAAAATTACATTTGGCCCCTTGAAGACAACCATGAAGCTGATGTGGCCCCTGGTGGAAACGAGTTTGACACCCTTGGCCTAGAGCACCAGATCACATCACTGTGTTCTACTCTCTTTTTATCTCTCTGCACCGTCTGGACTTACGTTGTTCACTGTGTGTTCTCTACCAGAATATGAGCTCTCAAAGGCAAGACTTTTTTTTTCTTGTTCTTTCCAGTATTCCAGCACTTATACAATGTTTGTATATAACACCCACTCAAAACTATATTTCTAGTGAGTATTTTGAGAACAGAATTTTAAAAATGTATTTCATTCAATATTAAACACCTCATTTGCTTTTAGCATTGTACTAAGTGAAGGTAAGAGGACATGTATTGAAAGGCAAACATTGTATTCTTTTCTAGTAACCTGATAAAGTTAGACAACTTGGCATTCTTTCTCCACTCTTGTTCTCTCTCGCTCTGTCTGCCTCTCCCCATCTCTCTCTCCCCTTCTTTCCCCTTCCCTCTCTCTCCCTCTCGCTTTCTCTTTCTCTCTCTCTCCTCCCAGGGAACTTACTCACAGACAGAGAAAGAGAGAATGGCAGAAGAGAGAGTGGTGAAACACAGATAGCAAGGACTCTAGCAGCTAGATGGGTTTGTGACTCCCAAACGACACGATCTTAGACTAGCTGTTAAGGCTCATAGAGGTTATTGTGTTTCTTCACTTGAAAAACAGGAATTATTGCTTATATTTTATTGCTTGTTGTGAAAACTGAATGTAACAATGACTGTGTATAATAAATATCTTAGCACATCATAGGCTTCTAAACATGGAAGCTTTTATTACTATTATCTCATGAAATGATCTGAGGTCAGTCATGCCCCAAGCCAACTTTCTTTTGAATAGTGCTTGCATAAGACCAATTTTTGAGGGGGTAATTGGCAACTACCTAGCATATTAAAATACAATATGTATTATAATTTTAATAGTCTGATTCTTTTCCTATCCTTAAAAATAAGAGAAGAGACCATTGTGACTCTGATTCCCATTGCTTCCTGGTGTGGCTGCCAGACCCCATGGTAGGCACGGAGGCAGTAGTCTGTCGGTGATGGCTGAGTGAGTAATACAGGGCAGTAATGTGAGAAACATGTGCATCATCATACAGTGAGAGGATGTGAGGTCAAGTGGCTGGCTGAGGAAGTAGCATCCAGTAGGTCCAAAGTAGAGAGAGAGAGACCCAATGTTTATCCAACAGGAAATATGAAGTATATCTGGCTGTGTGGTATTAATAGTCTGGAGCTAAAAGAATATGTCTCTGAGGTCAAGAAACCTACCAAATATGGGAGTTTAAGTTGGTAGCAATGTAGTAAATTTTCTCATGAATAATTTTAAAAAGTCTGACAGGACTAATTTATTTATTGCTTGGTAGATCACATTTTCTTCTTTTAAAACAAGCTCAGTTAATAAGTTAGGTACTTTGGCAATGGATCTAAAGTAATTTTGGTTCCATTTATATTTGGGCTTAAATCACCCTCCATTTTACTTGATTCCCTGATTAGGAATATTAACAAAATAAGTATGTCAAGCACACATTAGTCACCAAGTCTAACAGAGACACCAACACCCAAAGGTATTTATTTGTGTATAGATGCCCACGCACATGTGTATGCCTGCATGGGCATGTGAGTTCGATGTGCTCTATAGCCACTGCTCTGCCTTTGGGAGCTGGGGATTTGAATCCACTTCCTCTTTAGGTAACTGACATAACCAGAGGTTAATCTGCCCTTCCATCTCTTGCTCTAAATGAGATATAGCAGGGCTTGGGACCCAACATATATGAGGGGTTACAGGGAAAGCTGGAATTCTGCTCTTGTCTAGATTGGGTAACCCCAGTAGAATAGTTTGGTTTAAAACCTAATCTAGGTCTCTGTGGAGTTGAATCTATTCAGAGTCTAAACTGGACTTAGTTTTCCTCCCTCCCCCAGCCCTTCCTTCCTTCCTTCCTTTTCCTCACTTGAGGACATGCTTATTGATTTTAGAGAGAGTGTAAAGGAGGGAGCAGGGAGAGAAACATCAGTGTGAGAGAGAGAGATTGATTGGTTGCCTCTCGCATGTGCCCCCGGCCTGGACACTGCACCCACAATGCAGGCATGTACCCTGACTGGGAATGGAGCCCGCAATCCTTCAGTTTACAGGACAACACTCCAACCAACTGAGCCCCCGGGCCAGGGCTGGATTTGGTCTCTCAAAGCTCCCTGTATCTTCCTTGGAGCCAACACAGAAATATAAGACTCCTCTAGATCAGAGGAGTCTCAATATGACTCCGGCAGAAACAAATTCCTTAAGCTTCCTAGGCTGATTCATGCCCAAACCTCCCCAAAGTTGGTGGTGGAGGTGGCACATTTCAGAATACTTTTGGCCGTGTGGAAATTACCTATAGCTGTGCTGTCAAATATGGTAGCTACCAATCCTATGTCACTATTAAAATTAAATTTTTAATGAATTGAAATTAAACATTCAGTCCCTCAGTTACATGAAGCTCGCGAGCTACATGTCCATGTACTCACTCAGATACAGAATATTTCCATAAGAGCCTACTTGGTTTCCCAAGCAAAATGTTCGCAGTGGACTTCAAAGTCAGTCTAACCTGTGGACTTCCAATTTTCATGTGTGGAATGCTATAGTAAGTAAACTCTATTTCCTCTACCTGCTCAAGCTGCCCTTCTGTGATGCTCATCGGGCTGGTTAATACTCACATGATGTCATCATTCCCATGAAACCGCGAGCTCTGTGAAGGCCGGCACTGGTCTTCCTTGTCATTGTTTCCCCCAGATGTGGTACCATGCCTAGAACATAGACATTGTTCAATAAATAGTTGTTGAATGAATGAATATATGAATAATTCCTAACTTTCTATATCTCACTCATGGATAAAGATGCCAAATTTTTGAAGTTAGTGTGAGGATTAAATTAAATAGTGTAAATGATGTAACCAACACATGTCTGACATAAAATAGGTGCTTGAGTGTCTATTTCCTCTCTTGTCCTTTGATGAATAGAAGCCCGGGTCACTTGGATCCACAGGTCACAGAGACTTCTGGTCAAGCTGACAATTTCCCTAGGTTTTAGCCCTTGTATTTCCTTCCCTTTGATCAAAGGCTTGGCTTAAGTTATTAACTACAGGGAAAGAGATCAGAGTTCAGTTCTGCTATTTGGCAGCCGTTCTCCAAAGGAACAAAGTACTAACTCAGAGCAGTTAGTTTCATAATTCATTCTAGAAATCTCTTCAAGATTAAATCCTGGCTTTTTACCAACCACATGGTTCATTCAGGCTTCTCTCCTCCTATCAGAATTCTGAATAGCAAAACGGTGCCAACAATTAAGTGCCTAAACGATTCCTAGAGATTCTTAGACATGAATTAGTATAGTGGGGGCATTTTGAGGGAGAACTTTGGAACAAATAGCACTTTAGGATGAGCATTTAAAGTCATTTCCTTTGCCCTTCTCTGTGCTTTCAACTCTCCCCTGAAATGCTACCTTTGTATATTTAAGAGGTGGGGAGAAATGGCAAATTTTTGTTTAGCTTAGGGGCAGTTATTGCAAAAGCCAATTCTAAGATGCACAGAGAAAAAAGGGGGAAAGGAAAAGTCCTGAGAGGTTTCCAGGGTGGTATTATGGAGCATGTTGTGGAAAAGTTTTAGCCATCTGCTAACGGATATTATAAAAGTGGAGACTGCTAAAAAATAAACTGCCGGGTTGTCCTTTGCAGAAAGTTAATAAAAAGAAGGAAGTGAAAGACTGCTCATTATTTTTAATGACTTTGCTTTCCAGCAGAGCGCCTGTATCTCTCTGCCTTTACTTTCTGCCCTCTTTCAGTTCATTATAACACACTAAACTGCTCCTTAGAATGATGGCTTTGTTCTAAAGCACAAAGTTCATCAAGAGGCTCACAGTCCAGGCTGACCAGTTGTTAACCACAGGCCCAGTGCCAAGGTGATGATGCAAAGATGAGCCCAGGATGTTGTCCACAGAACAGTCATCAACCACGACTGCCCTGGCCTTCCTCCGAGCATGTCCATGCCATTTCAGGGAGTCAGCTTTCAATGCTTCATTGTACTTGGTGCGTGACGCAAGTTTCGGCCATCCATTAAAGTAGTGGTTTCAAAAGTAGTTCATCCTAGTTTGGTAAACCAGGAGGTGGTATGGTATGGTTAGAAGCAGCCTTTGTTTTGTTTTGTTTTGTTTTAATTCCACATATAATATGTATGTGTTTGTATGATGCTTGCCTTATTAATTTCATTATTTCCATATACACTATTTGAGTATATAATTTTGTGCTGTGCTTTTAGAGTAAGTAGTTTTCTGTGCTAATATCCTTGGCTATAGATGGCCTCAGATGTCCCAGATAAACTCTGAAAATGTGGATAATAAATTTTTTGGTTGTGAAATGAAAAAGTAGTAAGTAACCCTTCATTATTTCCCAATGATGTTTAAAGAAGGTAAATGGTGCAACCTAGGTATGTACATGTTTCATAAAACAGTAAAACAATGTAATCCTACAAATATAAAATAAGGATATTTACACAGACAGAGGGAGAATGAAAACTCTATCTCCAAACTCTATATTGGGTATACCTACTGTCTTTGTTAGATTTTTTTAAAAAACCATGTTTCTGTTTCCAAATAAGGACTAAACTGGCTGTGCTTTGGAAAAAGCTCTTTGAATTCTGTGTTCACAAATCCCTGTGTTTTGAAAAGGAGATAAATGCTCAGGAGAGTGCCTGAGATGGACAGTGACACCACCAGGCTCACGAGAGTGAGTTCTCCCCTGGAAATGAGGCAGCAACATCTTCTCTGATCTGAACAGGACCAAGTCCCTCTGACCTTGTTCAGGCAGAATCATTCTATTCCTGAACTCAGGAATTGGAGTGACACTCTGCCTGGTCTTATGTTTCCACTTGAGCATATATGTATTTTAAACAAAATAAATGGGTCTTTTTTTTTCCCAAAAAGTATTCAGGCACCATACTCTTAAAAAAGCCTTACTAGAAATAAAGTATATGTTTATTCATTAGCTGTCAGGCACTTCTGGGCTCAGTACCCACACAGACAGGCTGTTTAATGTGGAGTTTAATAACATTTATGTAAAACAGAGCTGGTGACCATCTTGGTGGAGAAAAATCCACACAGTTTTGTTTGTCTTCATCCAGGAGAGGAAAAACTTGACTAGGATTGCCTTGCTTTATCTAAACTCTGCCACACTGTTGATTTAAAAAAAAAAATGCAGTTCACTGTCATGTGAGGAGGAAAGAATAAAGCCAGCCAGCCAATTTGAAAGAAGAAGGAACATATTTTAGTTTTCCCCAAAGCCCAGTAGAGATTCAGTTAGAGCTATTTTTACTCTCTCCCCAAATGATTTAACTTTGTTGTCTTTTGACAACGATCTACAGTTGTTTGATCTATTTAGTTTGAAAAAGACAAAGGTGATAAACCACTCTGCAGAAAACTAATTAGGAGAAAAAGAGTTCATCGGATTGCAGGGCAAATAATAAAATGAACAAAGACCGCAAATGTTCATTCGGTCATCAGCTGGGTTCATACCATGCAGGGGGTGTTGCCAAAGTCATTTTCGCCCAGGCCAGGCCTCCTCTGATTGACTTATTACGTGTCAGAATCCCTAGGGATGTTGTCAAATGTGGCCATGAGAACTCAATGAAGGAGTTGGTGGTGTGAGAGAGGTAGGGATGGTTAGATGGAACTGTGAGGAATAATAGGGACAACACCAGCTTTAGAGGGTGAAGAAATACCACTTGGGGAAAATAACTGATTAATCACATAGATAGCTAAACTACTCTATTAAGAATTACCAGTTGGGATGTTCAGCTGTATTTCCATCTCAAGGTGGAGTGTTTCCCTGAGTTTTGTGTTATAGGTGTGCAACTTACTGTGTGCGTGCACACACTTGTGTCTCTTTGGGGAATGTTTGGGGGTGTGATTTGAAGAGCAGGTAGAGTGGAGAAGAAAACAGTTTCTATTTCAAAAATCACTGTTTGGGATTGTAGCATTTAAATAGGTATGAACTGTCAGCAGTGGACTGGATGCATTATCCTCTTGAAGACTCAGTTTGTTCTTTTGCAAGAGGCAATATTAACTATTTCGTGGGTAAAAGGATATATATAGAGCACTTTTTATTATTTATATAGGAACAAGTACATATTAATTCCTTTTTTACCTCTCTGTCCTAAGAGCTGCCTTCAATAACCATCCCCTTCTGGAACCTATCCAGGACAAAACAAACAAGAAAATAATCCACAGTAACCTACTAAATAGAATTAACGCTTATTTGTCCTCCACCTGAATGTATAGTGTTGGGGTATGGTAAAATAATGGAGAAATCTGTATTTAGCAGATTGTTGGTTTTCAATCGAATTTTCTATCTGTTCCACTCCGATTATTCTGATGCCCTTGGTGGCACAATAGGAAAACAGTGTTACTAACAAACCCAGGTCTGGAGTGAAAATGACTTTTAACAAGCTCTACAGCTTTCATTCTTTTTCTTGTCAAGACTACTGAGCTAATTAGTTTAGAGTACCAGCATAGAGAGAGAATTCCTAAAAATAGATAGTTATTAAGAGCCTTGGGGAAATATTCTACTATAATTTGCTTTCCGGATAAAATTTTTAAGTAGGTATACAAGAATTATTGCTCAATTATAATAAAATTCCTACGGAGTTACACACACGATGTTAATCAGTGTGAGCTCACTTTGGCCCACATGTTATTATAATGAATACCAACATGTGGGGAAGGGTCAGACAAGACAGAGAAGCAGATGATGTTGGAACCAAGAAGCCAGAATTGAAGGCAGGGAAGCTACAGACAACAATGGATCTCATCTGAGTAAAGGGGGGATGCTGGTGGTTTGTGCAGTCAAACTTCTTCATACATTAAAGCTTCATTCCCTGAAAATGTCACAATATCATTTCCATCTCCAAAAGAGTAAAGTCCTAGTCTTGGTAAGGAAGGAGTAAATGGAAAATGCAGAAAGATCATTTTCTTCCCAGAACAATATAAAAATTTGGCTGCCTTTTCTGGCAGAGAAATGTTGAATTACAGTATATTTCTTTTCCATATAATATATGGCCTTTCTATGAGATAAGTCTTTAGGGAAATGAACCAACATCCTTTCCCACCCTCCCAAGCTGTCAGATTATTTTATTTGTTTGGCAAATTTGCATGTGCTACACGTTATCCACTGAGATGGGCCAAGTGGAAGATATCAGAGCAGTGCACCGCACACAGGCACACTCAACCCAACGTAACTGCCGTTTCTCATGATGCCAGACTGTCATTTCCAGAGCTCATCCATCAGCAGTCAAAACAACTTGAGGCTATTTAGTTTAATTGTATCTGCTAAGCAGGGTCTCGTCTGGATAGCACCTTAAAGAGAATTCTTCAGAAAAAAACAAATCTTAACCCAGAAAGTAATGATGTTAAATAAGTTTCACCTCTCCCTGTCAAGCTGAACCCATGAGGGAGGATATTTGATCTCCTGGATGAATGAAACAGACTGGAATTCTGGTTCACTTTTCTTAAGAACTCCATGTCTCCATGTGCTTCCTGCCAGTTGTTCACAATATTATCTGAAGCTCATTCCAAGTGGTTACCCATATTCAAACCAGAAAATTCCATATTCTTTGCACTACTGGTCCACTGCTCTTGTATGATTATTTGTTTTTTTTTCTTTGTCTATAATGCCTCTAAGTTTTAAACTAAAATGCTCCCCAGAAAGCTCCTCACGTACATTGACTGAGTTACTCTGTCAATAATGATGTAAAGTAGACCAGCAAACTACTTTTCTAGTAATAGCTGACCATTAATAATAAGATGTGCATTAATGGAAGACTCATGACTACAATGCTCATGATATTTAATCCTTTAGTTATATGACAAAAATTTGCCTGAAGTTTGATTTATCACTGTAACTCCTAAAAACAGGTCTAACATGTCATTGGATCTTAATAAATATTAGCAGAATGAGAACTTGTAAGTCCAATAACTTTAAAGTGAATGCTGTTTTGTGAATTACCACCAAATTTGTAAGTGCCCTTTTCTACAACAATGCATCAGATGGGAATAATAGCCTGATGACCTTGCAGTGTAGATGGAGAAAAAAGACATAACTGCAGAAATGGTAAAAACCAGAGTAGCAAGTTGGCATTAGAGAAAGATGAAAGGTGGTGTTATGAGATTTCAGAAGAGAGAGATTACAATTGGCTCAGAGAACCAAGAGTTTACAAACAAAGCCTTGAAGAATAGGTGAAGTGTGGTGAGAAGGCTTGAATAAGGTATAGCCTAGACTCTGGAGCTGGACATCTAAGGTCAGACTGCAGTTTTCCCTTGTCAACCTAGCCGTTTGCCACTGCTGAAGGTACTTAACCAGTCTGGGCAAAACAAAGATGATAATAGATTCTGCTTTACAGCGTAGTTGTGAAGATCACCGTAGTTACTGTATGGATTTTCCCGGTGAAGGCACAGTGTGAGGTCACCTCTACCAATTCGTGATGTTGCTTTTATAAAACTTGGCTGACCTCCTTTAGTGAAACAGAATATTGAAATCTTTCAGATAACATCACTAACAGTGTATCTTAGAAGGAAGTGAACATCAAATCATCTTTGAACATGTGATTCCAGACTCTGCAAACAGCTACAGCCACTTTTGAGGGACTCCCTTCCTACATGCAGTGTGGACAGATCTAATTGTTAGCAGTATTTCTATCACCTGGTGGAAGTCATTACAACATTTGCAGCCATAGTAGCACTAAAATACTTCATTTGGCAACTAGTACACTTGACAAGAATGTAAAACTCAGGTGATGATGGGTGCCGGAGTGGCGGGGGGCAGGGAGTGGGATATCTAGTATTCAGGCTTAGAAATCTGGGTTGCTCTTTTGAAAAATCCCTCTAATAAATGCAAGTTCCCTTAGTGTGTTCAGGAAACATTTTTTCACAGGATTTAAAGGACCTACGATGAAAACCACCTCATTTGAGATTCCAGGAGGCAACTATGCAGGGTCCAGTGCATTTTTACTTAAAACTTAAGGGACTGCGATTGAAATGGCCTAAGATTTCTGAAACCAGAGCAGAGTGTTGCTCACCATCCTCCTCAAGTGCAATATGAACGATGGTACTCTTCATTGAAGTTCTCATCCACCCGAAATTTCCACCCTAGCCTGTCCTTTTAAACCCAGCACAAAGACCTGTGCTTACATTTTGTCTGCCTACGACCTCCAGAGGGAAATCACAGGGCTAGACAAATGGTAAGTAAATGTTCTTTAAAATCATGGCACGTCAGTACGTCCTTCAGTGCAGTTCCATTACTGAGCAGCAACAGGGGAAATTACTGGCTCCAAACAACAGACGTATTTGTTGATTTTCTTTCAATTGCTAAAAAAAGTAGCCCTGGCTGGTGTAGCTCAGTGGATTGAGCTCGGGCTGCGAACCAAAGCGTCGCAGGTTCGATTCCCAGTCAGGGCACATGCCTGGGTTGCAGGCCACGGCCCCCAGCAACCGCACATGGATGTTTCTCTCTCTCTCTCTCTCTCTTTCTCCCTCCCTTCCCTCTCTAAAAATAAATAAATACAATCTTAAAAAAAAAAAAAAAGTAAAAATCAGAATATTGTTATTTCTAGATTTAGCTCTCTGGGAAATTAGAATTTGTTTACAGTGCAGTCATTTCAGTCCAAATAAAAATGAAACACATTTTAAAAGCCAGGTTTACTTGAATTAATGTACCCTTCTAGATTAAAAAAATAAATTAATTAAAACCAGTATCAGTGTTGAATTACAACAGGCTATCATTTTAACTTCTTACAAAAGAAGTTGTATTCATTTAAAAATTCATTTTCTTCCGGTAAATTCCTCTCTTCGTAGTGAAATCTTATGTATTTATACACCATATATTCAGAGAAGGAGGACAAACAGTTTATATTGTTAGAAATGACTGATTTTGTTTCCTGCTACAGAAAGAAAAGGCTTTGATTAGTAGCACTGAGTGGACGTAAGGGCACACATGTACTGTATACATAGTTGTGCATAATTCTTTTCAGCTGTTAAGTAATTGATTTAAAAAATCCTTAATGCATTTAAAAGGGGTTTTAGAAGATGGAGGAATAGGTGGGCGCACCGTACATCCTCGCACAACCAAGAACAGAACCACAGTAATTTACAACAATGATTTGCAGTCATAATATCAGAACTGTCAGAGGATTTATCTAAATGGAAGTCGGACAGCCTAGAAGTTGAAGTAGACCCGTACATCCAGACTGGTAGGGGACTACGAGCCGAGCGAGCAGGCGTGGGGCTGGCGCGGGTCGCAGGCGCGTGTAGGTAGGGGGAAATTTGGCGCAGAATCGGTGCGACAGCAATCCGGGACGCAGGAGCGAGCGCAGCGGTGTAGCGGTGATCCCTGAGTACGCAAGCAGCGGCTAGGGGAATCAGTGGGGCAGCGACTGGGGATCAGGGCAGAGCTCACAGCCCAGAAGCCCAGGGAAGTGTCTGACTCCAGGAGAACAGAAGGGTCGCCATTGATCCCTCCTGTCCCCGCTCCCACCCCTGCCCCCACATATAACGTCACAAGCTAGCGACTGGGGTGCCCAGCACCGGTGAACACCTAAGGCTCCGCCCCCCCACCGTAACAAGAGCGACCAGACCGGAGAAAAAATAAATAAATAAGTAAAATAATAGGAGAGATGGGGAAAGACGTAAGATATGTTTCCAGCAGAACAGATCAGACCCCCAGGACTCATCCTTTTGAGTGACCAAGAAATAGCCAATCTATCAGATGCACAGTTCAAAACACTGGTGATCAGGAAGCTCACGGAACTGGTGGATTTTGGATCCAAATTACATGAAAAAATGCAGATTACCATAAAAGGGATGCAGGAAGACACACGGAGAAGAGCCAATTGTGAAAGGAAGGAATCTGAATCTCAAAACAACACAGTGGACCAGAAGGAAGATAGAATCAACCAAGCAGGAGAGCATGATGAAATAAGAATTCAAAAAATCGAAGAAAAGCTTAAGACCATCAAGGACACCTTTAAACGTTCCAACATCCGAATTATAGGGGTACCAGAAGGGGAAGACCAACAAGTGGAAAAGTTATTTGAACAAATAATAAAGGAGAACTTCCCCAAACTGGCAAAGGGAACAGTCTTCCAAGAAATCCAAAGGAGCGCAGAGAGCCCCAAAGAAGTTGGACCCAAGAAGAAACACACCAAGGCACATCATAATTACATTAGCCAAGGTAAAAACGAAGGAGAGAATCCTAGAAGCAGCAAGAGATAAGGGGACAGTAACCTACAAAGGAGTTCCCATCAGACTGTCAGCTGATTTCTCAAAAGAGACCTTACAGGCAAGAAGGGGCTGGAAAGAAATATTCCAAGTCATGAAAGACAAGGACCTACATCCCAGATTGCTCTATCCAGCAAAGCTCTCATTTAGAATGGAAGAGAAGATAAAGTGCTTTTCAGATAAGGTCAAATTAAAGGAGTTCATCATCACCAAGCCCTTACTTTATGAAATGCTAAAGGGACTTATCTAAGAAAAGAAGATAAAGAAAAGACATGTATAGTAAAAGGACAGCAAACTCACAATTATTAACAACCACACCTAAAGCAAAACCAAAAGAAACTAAGTAAACAACTAGAATAGGAACAGAACCACAGAAATAGAGGGCACAAGGGGGGGCTAGCAGTAGGGGTGGCAGGAGGAGAGAGGGGGAAAAGGTACAGAGAATAAGTAGCATAGAATGTAGGTTGAAAATAGATAGGGGGAGGGCAAGAATAGTACGGGAAATGTAGAAGCTAAAGAACTCATAAGTATTACATATGGACATGGACTAAAGGGGGGGAAGGTGGGTGGGAGAGGGGGCACAGGGGGGAGGGGAGTGAAGGGGGAAATGGGACAACTGTAATAGCATAATCAATAAAATATATTAAAAAAATAAAAAAAAATAAAAGGGGTTTTAAAATTTTTTAAATGTAAAATTAATAGAAGCATTGGTACAAACATACCATTTTTTATCAATAAGAGCAAGCAGGGAGAGAGAATTTTTGGAAGATAACTATGTACACTTTATATATCACTTTAAAGAGGTTTGACAAGCAAATTCAAGTAAGAACAAACAAAAACTCTTTTCTACTCAGCTTGATTTTAATTCAATTGAAAAAAACAAGCACTTAAAATAATACCATTTGAAAAGAATAAGAAACTTTTTTTAAAATCAAAATTTGGCAGAAGCTATATTTTGACTTGAAAAGAATGTTCTCAAGCTGATAACTTGGAATCCAAATTGCCAGCATTTATAACGGAAAAGAATAAAGTCCTCTCAACTGTGTGTCCAGGAGAGGGCTGCACCCTTTCCAGAGGGCAACCTAATGCCTTCCTGGAACCGGCCCAGGGCAGGCTGGGGCCTGGAAGACCAGTGATGCCACAGGTCGGGAGGGAGGTGAGTGGCAGAGCCTGCTCTGTACCCTTGCTGTAGCTGTCACTTCTCGCCCCCACTGCCACTCTATTTCATGTCAAGACCCTCTTCTTGAAGAGGATCACAGAGTTCTGCATCTGAGGGGATGCTTACACATTTCCTGGAATCTTTAAGCTGCCAAGGATTAAATATAAAATCCCAGTAAAGAGCCTTTAGGAAGATATTCCTGGTGGAACTCAGAAGGAAAGGAGCCCAGGGAACAGCATCCTTATCCAAAGATCAAAATGAGGGGCAAACAGCCAGAAGTAATCAGAAGCTTCAAAGCAAAGAAAGAAATCAGACATTTTTGTTCTCCCTAAAGATAAGGGATTATTCGTTATAATCTTTTCCACAAGTATCTGGTTCAGAATTGGAGAATAAGTCAAAACTTTTGCTGTCTTCAAATATTCTAATGTTTTTATCTTCTTAAAGATTTACCTTTTATAATGTAAAGCACCGAAGACCACAGGGAAACGGCACCGTCTCGCAGTCGATTTCAGTATTTATCAAGACAGAGTGCTCTGCGGAGATGCAGATACATTTGTGAGTTTGGTCTTGTCGCTTATTGATCCTTACACAATTCTCTTCAATTGTAATAACAGCTATTACTTCTGACACTTCGTCAATGGGAAATGAGGATTGAGGACAAAAGGATGGAAGTGATGTGAAACAAGATCCATTTATTCATTCAGGCCTGCAACAATGGGTGGTGGGAGGCAGTGAGTGAAGACAAGGAGAGGTGACTGGCCATTTATTGAGAGAGCTTACTGAATATTCACCTATCACAAGGTCAAGAAAAGAAGAGACCTCAAGGGGATAGGAAACAGAAAACCTGTATCGCTTTTCATGGCCATGCTTCTCAAACTTTTGGTCTCCAAATCCCTTTATACCCTTAAAAGCTAGAAGGACACTAAAGAGCTGTGGGTTATGTCTATCTGTATTTATCATATTGGAAAATAAAACAAATATTAAAACATTTAATCTAGCTTTTAAATAACAGTAATAAACATTTTCTTATGCAAAATAACTCTATTCTCTCCAAATAAATTAGCTGTAAGAATTGAATTGTCTTACAGTTCTGAACATCCTTTAAAGGTCTGGCTTAACAAAGTTAGCTGGATCGTCATGTCTGCTTCCACATTCGGTCGGTTGTGATGTGTTATTTTGGTGGAAGTATGTGAAGAAAATCTAGTCTCACACATATATTGGGAAAAGGGAAGAATATTTTAATAGCCATTTTACATAATTATGATTGTGCTGCTTTTACACTACATCAAAATTCAAAAAGTGGTAGTTTCTTAGAGATAAGTTTCCATATGGGACCTGAATCCACGTCCGTGAACTTTTTTGCAGTCTGTCACACGGGCCTATCATGCACCTTGAATGGGTTTTTAAAATCAATGCATGATTTTTACCACATCAAATGTTGTTATTCAGAAGATATTGGCTCATTATTTTTAGTGTAGATCTTCCAAATGTACAGTGAAGTACTCCATTGCACACTCGTGAGAAAATGAGCTTTTATAGGCAAATAATATATGAGCATTATTACAAAAATTATTGGACTCTTAGACTCTCTGAGAAGGTCTTGGGGAGCCCCCGCAGTCCATCTCTTGGAGAACAGCTGCTCTGTGCTTTTATTTTTTTTCTCTACGTGGCTTAATCTCATCTGTTGCCCCTTATGCTCTTTGACCTTCCTTCGATTCACAACATTCATGTCACACTTCCCATTTCAGAATTTTTCGATAACTTACACGCAGCCTTTAGTATAAAGTTTTAATTTAGATGGTAGTTTTCTAAAAGTCCTACTCTGACTTTCCTTCCTCGGCATTAGGTGCCCAGTCTGATAGGTATTGCTCAAAACTATGGCCTGTTTACTTTCCTGAAATTTCTAAACAGACTAAAACCCTGAATGGACAAGAACCATGACTGTGTATATCAGTATAGAACTTATATTTTAATGTATCTGCTTTTATCAATTTAAAGAATAAAAATCAAGAAATAATGATAGAGGGTGGAAATAAAGAGAGGGTTTTCTGCTGCATTAAATTCTACTTCCTTCAGCCTAGTATTGGACTCCTGATATAGCCTGAGTATGTTATATGGAATTCTTGTAGGCAAAGATTATCTCTCTGTTAAATCTTCCCACTCTTCAAGTGACAGGTCAGGTTATCCCTCCTCTAAAAAAAACCCCAAAACAAAAGAAAACCCCAGTATACCTGCCCACTTCTGTTCAGCAGCTGTTGTTTATTCCTTTGAACATATATAGACCTAAAGTATTTTCATACTGCTCATTTGGCAGCTTACCCCACATTCATTACCAGGGGTTATCCAGGGCCCTTACTTTCCCAATAAGCAGTGAGCTCCAAGAGAGTGGCGGTCATGTCTGTTTTCTCCCTGAGCCTCCCTGTACCTGTCACAATTCTTAACACACAGCAGATGAGTAGTAATTGGTTTTGACTGATTAACTGATTTGTCATTGGGATCTCAGTCTTCTCTAAAGGACCATTCCAAAATAATATATCATTGACTTACAACTTGCTGTACAGCCTTATTTTACACTTTGAGCTAGAAAACCTACGCACTGCAAAGCAATAGCTATCTTTATAGGAAGAAAAGTACATTCTAGTTCAAATTCTTCTTCAGTAATACCCTCATTAAATTGGACAGGCCTGTGCCCCAAAGAATGTGTACTTTTTGTAGGCATCTTATTGTGTGAGCTATAGTTGCAAGTGGCAGAAACTCAAAACATCTTAAGCAAAGGGGAAATTTATTGGCTCATGCAATTGTTAGACCCATGGGTGGAGATGTTTGCATTTAAGCCTAATTAAATCCAGAAGCTCAAACAATAATAGAAGCTTGCCCATCTTTTGGATGTCTCTAAACATCTATTTGTGTTCTTGTCTTTCTTCCTCTTGGCCTCATTCTCTCATGCCTTAGGATTTCAAGGGAGCCCAGGTTCCCAATGCTTGTAGCCTTCAATCCACAAGGAACAGACACTCTTTCCATCATCTGCATTTGGAATCTCAGTGGAAGTGCCCTGATTGGCCCAACTTAGTTCATGTGATCATTCCTTAGGCCAATCATTATAGATAAAATGTTCGAGTTCCAGGGTGGGCCCATCCCCAGTCCTATGCCCACGGCTGTCAGCCTAGGGTAGCCATAACCAGACTGTGGGGCGAGGTAAAAGCCTAACAGATATTGAGATATTGGGCAGAACATGATTATAAATATAACTACATGAGTTTTCACAGATTTCTCTGCAACAATAGTAAATTAATATTTGGTCAAAGCAAGAAATATTTAAAGTTAGATACAAAAAATGTTATGTTTGGGTTATCAGATTAAAAAATTGGTTACTTGGGAAGAAAATAGTATTGTTTAAAAATAATTAAATTCTAATTTGGAAGAGATATGTACGTATTTTATCAACATATTAGTGAGTTGTAGGTATACATTTACCCTCTCTGTATTTCATTTTCCTTGCAGTAAAGTTAGAGAATTTTCTATTACATTTTTCTTTCATGGTTCTAGGGAGAAAATTAAATAATGCATTTGACGTGCCTAAAATGGACCTGGCAAGTGGAAGATACTCAGTGCATGTTCAATTCGTTATTCTTCACTCTTGTTTCCTTCCTCCCTCCCCCTGCCCTCTACTGCAAAGGATGAGGAACAAGCTGGCCAGCTCTAGAGCATCAAGGCCCAAATATGCCTGTGCCCCCCTGTCCTGTTTACTCTTGCTCTAAATCAGTGGTTTCTAACTTGGGCTGCACATTAAAATCACCTGGTGATAGCTTAAAAACCCTGACGCTTAGCTGCCCCTCCACAAAGGCAGC
Source organism: Phyllostomus discolor (assembly GCF_004126475.2). Lineage (NCBI taxonomy): Eukaryota > Metazoa > Chordata > Mammalia > Chiroptera > Phyllostomidae > Phyllostomus > Phyllostomus discolor. Next base: position 171,511,133 of record NC_040904.2, on the reverse strand, counting down.
CAGGGTCTGGTGTAGGGACTCAGAGCATTACTTATAATTCCCCAGGTGATCCCAATGTATAGCCACGGTTGAGAATCATTTCTCTAAATTTTTTCAATTCTTTTGGTATTATGCAGATATTAGTGGCAAATTGTGTTAACATTTACCAGGTTTGTCACTGTTTCTGCATTAACCATGTCTTTTATTTTCTGTTTAACGATGCGCTGGCATCTGGAGGGGGCACTTTGCTGACACTAGAGGGACCACTCCTCCCGGATTCAGCCAGTTCCTTGTCGATAAAGGGGTCGCCAGCAAGAGTGCTTCTCAAATACACCTCAACTGGAGCAGAGCGCACACCCCAGCCTCCCACTTCATCAGGCTGCCACACTCTGGCCACTGTCCGCTTGCCCTAATCACCCCTGGGCGAGGAGGTACCAGGCAACAAGGCACAGCTGTTATGTCTTAAATATGCTAAAATTATTTAAATTATCAATCCTAAATCCACTTACCCTGCCTCACCTGCTCCTTTATCATGGTTGCTCCGAGCAAACCATGATAAAGCTCTTGCCCACAATCCTCCCTCGCCCCGTCTCCTTGCAGATGTCTCCCTGGGGGTGGCGGGGGGGGGAAGATCCTCCTAGTATGACATGTCTTCTCCACTTCGGAACCGTGAGTAACAAGCTATCTTTGAAAATTTTATTTGTCTCCTGATCTTTTGGGCTTACTATACCTCAAAATTTCTACAAGTGCACTGTCTACATGAAGAGACTACATTTTGAGTTGTTTTAGTATTCTCATAGTACTTAATTTATTGTGGTTAGTGTTAGTTTTTCCATAAACACTTGTTACTGGATTCAATTTAGAAACTATGGATTTAAAATATTGTGCTAAATTGAAAATAATTCACTGGAACAATGTGGAAGATTAATATTAGGGGTTTCTAATTAACTCTGTCTAGTTTATTCCTTTACCACAAATCTCTCTCACTCATGTTCCTTCAAAAGGAAAGAAAAAAACAACTAGGCTCATGATTTGATGTTTTAATAGCCTTTTAAAAACAGGTTCTCACTTGCTTTGAAAACCAACATCTACATGCGGCCAAGAGCAGGCTAAAACCTGGTCACCTCATTAATTCCTGCAGTGGGGGCCAAAATCAGGTTAGGACTGGGTCACCTCATTAGTACTTTACTTAAGTACCTCTAATTTAGTAGCCAGGAAAGGTCTTAACGAGGTGACTGGGTTCTAATCCACTTTTGGCTCTAGCAAAGACACTGCATTAACTTGAGGCAGATTAGGACATGTGCAAATTTCTCGTTAGACATCAGAAGTGCACCTCAACTATAGAAGTAGTACGGTTGAAAGATTGTTATGAATAACATTAATTCCTCTTCACCATGTGTCAGACTTAAAGTAGACTGTCTTGCTGGCATTATGCCATTTCATGGACACAACAACTCTACGGAAGATTCTGTTACTATCATTTGACAGATGAGGAAACCGAAACTGAGAGAGGTTAAGTTCTCTAAGGTCAGGCAGCAAACAATGGTGGGTGGGGGGAGGAGCTGTCTGCCTGCCTTTAGTAGCACTTCCCATTCCCCACTCCCCAGGCCTGGCTTCATGGTTTGAAAACTCTCCCCAGGGGATTTTGATGCACAGCTGGACATGAGCAGTGTTCTATCAACTGTGGGTCATGGCACATTTGTGTGTAATGAAGTCAATTTGGTGGTTTGCAGCAACCATAAAGCTAAACAGAATGGCATAAAATGGAAACTATCAGAGCACATCGCATACAGTAAGGGTAAATATTTTTCATGATGCCTTTGCATACATATACTGGATCTGGATGAAAATGGGTTTCTGGTTGTGATTATGGGTTCAAAACAATTTGAACAACGCTTGTTTGGGGCTTAAGAATTAGCAGTAGAGGCCAAAGAAAAGCAGACCACACTGCTTTTGGAGGAGAGCAATTGCTGGAAGAAATTCCCTAACTATTTCTCATCGGAGAATCTTTGAAGGGTGAGGGCCCATTAAGAGTTGCAGGAATGGGACAGGCTTCTAGAGTAAAAACGGCTCTGTTTCAAAAGAGAATGTCTCTCTCTCTCTCTCTCTCATTTGTCCTTTAAATGTAGAAACCCTCATGGTTTTGTGGTTACACTTCTCTGCTTATTAGGCTGTAAGTTTTTCAGTTCACATGGCTCATGTAGAGACATGTGAGTTTGATTCTTACATGACAAACCTGAGGTCATCTGCATAAAGCTGGCTCCCTGTGAGTTACACTCTAATCCTCTCCTGGCTACAGACAAGATGTTTCCTTATTTTTGCAGCTGCCACTGACTGGTCTGAACCAAACCACTATCAGCTGCAGAACTGACACAACCATAATTTTTAATGCTGATAAAACAAATAGGGTTCAAGAAGATGGGCAAAATAAGTTGTACCAAATGTTGCAGTTTTGGTTTTTTTTTTGTGGTTAATATTCCCTGGTACTTTGGGAAGTTGTTTTCACTTTGAGCTTTACTTCAAGGAATTTGCATTATTCCCATTTAAAAGGGACACACTTGAACTGGTTTAACCTGACATACAGCCCACACTGTCAAATTTGAGGTTTAATGAGGTAGCTGTTACTTTAAAACAAGACAAATGCCAAATGCCTTTATTTAGCTCTTGGAAGAAAGGAGAAATTAGAAATAATTAAAAGTACTATTGGACAAATATTGCTGTCGGTATTTTCCTGAGAGCTCTATTGCAAGTTTATAAACATGTTGCCCAATACCTGGTCACCTTGCCAAAAGCTGTCTTCTAACCAGGTGCACACACATGTTCACTCTGACCTAATTGTTTTATTAGTGCTTGTGCCTTGGAATACTTCTTGTTTCCCCAGCAATGCTCCTCCTTGCCAAATAGATACCCATCAAATTCAGATTTTCAAGTGGTGTCACAATAGGGGAAATATGATGCCTTTTTCTCATATTGCAAAAATTGCTATTAAACTCAAAACATTAGGTTAAGGATTGTAGAGGTCAAAATTACTCTAACCTCTTCCCAGACTCCTCTTTAACCCCACCCCAGATGATACCATATAGTCATTGAAGTTTATGAAGTTATTCCATTCAGAATTGCACTCAAGTTCTGCTAAATTAACATGTAGTCATCGAAGCACTCTTTAGGGGAAGTCCCTGTTTGTGTGGTGGTCCCAGACACACTCACATACAACGGTGCCCCAGGGGCCCGGGCTACCGAGCTTCCACAAGTGTCTCTGGTCTTGCTCAGCATCTGATGATGTGAAGCCCCAAAAAACTATCTGACAGTCTAGGCCGGTAATCTTTTGATTATAAAAAGTAGATAAAAAATTATGAACTAATAAATTGCAAAGTGTTTTTTCTACCATTTTTCTCCTCTCTCCTTCTGACTTAAACATTTGTAATACAAATCCAAAATAGAATAAAACACTTAGAAGCAACAATTTGTTACTAAAAATATTAAGACATATCAAGGTGTCAATTTTTATCAAAATGTCACGTGTCAAAATAGCCCAATTATAGCCAAAGTTTGTTAAATAACTTGCATGTTGGTGGGTGGAAATTGCTGTTAGCATTTTGATCTTCTGCCACCATTGCCACTACACACGTGTTACATAGAATCATACCACAAATGTGAAATGAAAGAGGAGCAGGCCAACTCACTCCTCAGGGCTTATCATTAAAACCTCACGTGACACTATATTTATAAATGGAGGTCGGCACATGTATTGACAAATGACCTTGTTGAATGTAACAAATTGATGATGCCAGATGTTTTAATTAAATTGAATGCTCTTAGATCAGAAAACCTTTGGAAACAATGTACAGGTTCCTTCAATACCATTATCAAAAGTGCAATTTGTCCATCCAAGATGTATAAAATATATATTTATTGAGACTACATTGTGTGCTTTTTCTATACCTGGAATATATTGTGTTAGAAATAAAACTTAATAATTAAAAAAACCACAAGACAGCACTGTGTATATCAGGAGTCCAAGACAGAAGGGGATTGAGTAATATGTTCATGGCCTAATTATGGAGTAAAATCAACTGCTACATGCTTCTCTTGAATTTGCTCCTCCATTGTAACATTTATTCTTGAGTGTTGTCTAAAATATCTGTATTCTATGCATAACTCTGAACCAGTACCTACTACACAGTATCATAATCGCTTATTTATTTGATTCATTAATGTCTTAAAGACAGAGATTGTACCTTATTAATTTTTGCATCCAGTGACTGGTACATAATTATTTTAACAGGTATCTTTAGTCAATTAATAAGCTCAAACCAACACACATAAAATATACATTACATAAACACATTTATATATATGAATACATATATAATTCCATACCATTTACAAATAGATAGCCTATCAAAGGCATTGTCCCACCAGAGCTAAAATTCGTGTGCATTTCTCAATGAGAAAAATCACCCGCAATGTTAAGTTGCAGAGGAGGATGAGAAATCAATTTGGGATTGCTGAGGTCAGTCCCTTTGAAGGGGAGTTCTAATAGTCCTGGTTAAGAGGAGTGGCCCCAGCGGAATGCATGTGGTTGCCAGAAAGAAAAGGAGTATGGCTGTTCTAGGTTTACGAGGTGGTAGCTTCTGGAAATTTGAGCTAAAAGAGATGAGTAACTAAAGCTGTACCCTTTACCAGTGTCCCAAAGAAATGGAGTCATCCTTGACAGCAGTGGATCGGCATATCTGTCCGCATTCTCTGGGGAGAATAAGACGGCACGTGGCAGTGAGACACAGGGAAAGGTGGAGGGACCGCCCTCTACAGCAGTCCCTGGAGGGGTTTGACATTAAGAAGTGTGTGTGATGCTGGATTTCCTGCTGATATGCCACCTAATGACCAAAGACATTAATTTAAAAAATAAAATAATTGTGATTTTATTTGTGACTAAAAGTATGAAGCTATTCATATTGGAGATAAACATGAGAATATTTAACTTTAGTTACTAATAGTCAGAAATATACAAAACTTTGTGACTCATTATTTTCTTTGAAGAAAAAGAGCCAAGGATGATAGTTTTGAAAGTGTCTTTCTATATCATTGTATTTTAAGGAAAATGGAAAACATTTTATGGCTAAATGTGATTTTTGTTAATAACATTGGAGTCTTACTTTCTATGTGAATTGCTGGACCATCACTCGACTACTTGAGAAAAGTTAAATTTTGCCAAAGCAGAGAGCAAGTGGGGAGGAAGCCCGCCATGTGCTAGGAACCGTAACTTCCTGAGACAGAAGGGAGTTAAAGAGCTGTGCTCCTCAATAGGTTTGGCAGTCCAAGAAATTTTATAATAAAAGAGGAAGCAATTAATCTGTAAAAGTTACTTCATAAAGAAAAAAGCACTTATACTTTTCTCAGGGGTGGGGAAAGCTGTCAGACTCAACAGTAAATGGTCTGTGGATGAAGTAGCGCATCTGAGCAGGGGCAGGGAGGAAGGCTGGGCCCTGGGAGTGTGGTAAAGGAGAGCTCCAGGGAAGGCCCCAGAGCCAGGAGAAGGCGTCTGAGGCCACAACACGCCCCCCAAAGATGGGACCTGAGCGATAATGTCAACCAGACATGATCACAGTTGCCAACTGCTGCCTATGAAAAGCCAAGGCAAACTGAAACGTTCACATTCAAGAGTAAACCAGTTATCTTGCTTATTCCCATTTTCAATCTCCAGTTAACTCGGTTCTACTAAGTGAGAGGTAGGGGCGACATGTTCCATAATGGGAGTTCCAAATAATTTCAGATAAAATGATATATTTACAAAAAAGTGAGTGCTGAATAAGGCATATTCCTCTAAGTGGCACATGGATAATGAACAACAGGCACAGGGAATAAATTCAGTCACTAACAGTTGAGCAGAGGAAACAGATGGCTAAATATTGATGGACCTGCGCAGTAGAATGAAGAATGGGCTAACAAGGTCATGTCCCAGCTCTGTCCATTGCCCGCACACTGAACTTCCAGATGTTTTTAGCACTCACCCTTGTGGCAAAACAATTATTTGTTTGAGTCTTTCAACTAAAATATAACTTACAGAAAGGTAAATACTGTGATTAATTATTATCTCTATTAATGTATGATATGGTAATGGAGTATTCAATCTTTTGGCATTTCTGGGCCACACTGGAAGAAGAATTTTCTTGGTCCACACATTAAATACACAAACACTAATGAAAATTGATGAGCAAAAAAAAATGTTTTGAGTAAATTTACAATTTTGTATTGGGCTACATTCATACCATCCTGGGCTGCATGCAGCCTGTGGGCCACAGGTTGGACACCCCTGGTACTGTTATACATACATACATACATACATGCATACATAGGAGCTATTCAAATATTTAGTAGATTTATTTAATATTAAATGAATGTTTACTTTCTGTTAGTCCTGCCATACTGTTTGAAGTTACTCAAGTTTGAAGTATTCAGAGCAATCCTAAATTTCTTTCCCCTTCCCTCATTTCTTCTTCTCTTACCTCCCCACCCCTCTTCCCTCACTTTTTCTCTCCTCCCCCCTCTCAAAATTTGCTAGTACCTGCAAATTGAAAAAGGTTTTACATTAATCCTGCATTCTGTGAACTTGCTAAATTCTCTTAATTATTTCTAGAACTTTTTGTGAATTCCTTAGGATTTTCTACATAGATTACTATATTGTCTATGAATTATGACAGTTTTACTTCTACCTTCCCAATCTATGTAGGACTTCATGTACAAATTGAATAAAAGGAATGAGAGCCTGCCTTCTTGATTTGCTCCCAATTATATAAAGAAAACTTAAACTATGATACTGTAGGTTTGTTGGGTGGCCTTTATCAGGCTGAGAAATCTTGCTTGTATTCTTAGTTTACTAAGAATTTGTATCATGAATGAGTGCTGAATTTTGCCTGATAGTTTTTCTGCATTTACTGAGAGTATGTTTTTCTTCTTTATTTTTTTTTTAACATGGTCAATTGCAATGATTGGTTATCAAATGATACCACTACCTGGTATCCCTGATATGAACCCCACTTAGTAATAATAGATCATCTGATAAAACTTATTTCTAAATTCCATTTGCTAAATTTTCTTAAGAATTTTGCATTTAAGTTCATTAAGTGTATCAGTCTGTAGCTTTTGTTTCAGGCAATGTCTTTAAGTGGGTTTAGTATCTGGGTATTTCTGGCCTCATAGAATGAGTAGGGAAGTGTCCCCTCCTCTTATAGTTTCTCATAAGACCATTGGAAAAAGTAAACTCTACTAGTACTATAGATTTAGAGATAAACAATATAAAGCAAGATTGGAGTTCTGTGTCTTGTAATATATGCTTTACATTATACACACTCTAATGTTTCATATAAAAGATATATAAAAGCCATAATGTAAAATTACAGATGAACATTAAAATCAATAAAATATGTTATCTAGGTATTTTTTGTTATTGTGCCTTCTATAGAAATGAATTATAAATCAAAGCAACCTGAAGAGAAGCTCTCTTGTGTCAACAACTTAGTAACAATATTTTGAAACCAAACCCTATATTATATCAACAAATAATAGTAAATGGGCAGGGTGTGGGCAGGAAAGCGGAGATATGTTGACTTTCTCATCTTATACAGGGTGGAGTTCAGCTAAACTTTTTCATTCCTGGCTTTTACAATTATAGAAACAAGCTTACAGAATGTTTTTACAGTACTTAAATTTTATTACTAGTAGAACTAAAAGCAGTTTATATAACTACCAAATTTCTGCAGAGTTTTAAATAAAATAAAAATGGTCCATATGTTGTTTGTACATGTGTATATATGAGTGTGTATCTATGTCCACACACACGAGTGAGTGAAAAATTCAAATGAGAACTACAATCTTAAAAATAGAATTTATGAAAAAGTAGTAATGAATTTTACCCAACTAAATTTTAAAAATCACATTTATTTTTTTAAATCCGTATGCTTCAGCAGATATTCTAAAATCAAATGTCAGAATGTGCAACAGCCACCACAGTGAGAACAACAAAGGGATGCTCGGGAATTATCAAGCGGAGACGAGCAAGAAAGCTCATGTGGAAGTGAGACCGTGAGACAGAACACTGAAGGGGGACAAAGGAGACATACCAATAGAATGTGAACATAAAGGAAGGGAGAACAGTGATATATTAATAAATAACCTAATTTCAGGGTAATTTTTTTGAAACCTTAGAAAAAATTAAACAGTTTGTTACATACCAATGTCATGCCAATTACATTATACACCAATTTAAGCTGCTAACATATCAAACTGGCATAAAAAATTAATTAATATGTAAAATTAAAGTTATATAAATAGTGAAGTTAAAGATGTTTATGAATTTATATGTAACTTACTATATCACAAGTTATAGCCTTATTGCCTTTACCTTACTTAAAATACAGGGTCCAGTAGAAGTAACATCTACTTGAGTGTGGTTGCTGACATAATAATATGGGTGTAATAACTTACAATTTTAATATGAACATTTCAACCAAAATGCCATATGATGTGCTTAAGTGTGATATTGTTACAGAATTACATGCTTATGATTTTGTAATAAAATATTTTATAATAAAAAGGGGCATTATTTGTGTTGGACTCTGTATTTCAAACTTTTCATTAAAGAATAGTGAAATTAACTTGCATGTGTCTATCACTCATCTTCAATAGTTGTGAATTCATAAATTATATCACATCATCCCTGAATTATTCTAAATCAAATCATATCATTCCAGCTACTAATATCACTTTTTATTTCTAGAATATAATTTTGATAATACTACATTTTAAAATTAATTATTAAATGTGATCAAATACCTTTCTGGTGACTAAATTCCCCAATTGGCCCAAACACGAAAATAAAATATATTTGTTCAAATCAAGATAACTGCAAATCAGACTTCCAGCCAAGACAGAGGTGTAGGTAGATGCTTTGCCTCCTCACACAACCAAAAGATGAACAACAACAAATTTAAAAACAGAAAACAACCAGAACTTCTGGAAAATCAAATTGTATGGAAGTCCAAAAACCAAGGAGTTAAAGAAGAAACATTCATCAAGACTGGTAGGAGGGGCAGGGATGGGCAGCCAGGGTAGAGAGGACATGCAGCTAGGTGGTGGCTGACTAGTGGACCAGGTGGTCCCATATTTGCATGCAGATAAACCAGGAAGAACAACTGGGGAGTGAGACAGACCATGCAACCCAGAGTTCCAGTACACGAAAAGCTCCAAAACATCTGGCTGTAAAAAACCTGTGGTGGTGGTGGTGGAGGGAGAAACTTCTGGCCTCAAAGAGTTCATTGGAGAGATCCACAGGGTCCTAGAACACACACAAGTCCACCTTCCTCGGATTCCACACCAGAAGGGCTCAATTTTCTTGTGTGTAGTGGGGAAAGTGACTGAAACTCATCTGAGAGCCAAGCAAGCAGCATTGTTCCCTTTCCCTGTATGTGAAGGAGGGCCCTCACATACAGCACCACAACACAGTGATGTGGGTTGCCCTGCCCTGGTGAATATCTAAGGCTCTGCCATATATATATATATATATATATATATATATATATATATATATATATCCCTAGTGAAAGAACACATCAAAATTCCACAAAAAGAACTAAGTGTTGAAGAGATAGCTAACCTATCAGATGCACAGTTCAAAACACTGGTAGTCAGGGTGCTCACAGAAATGGTTGAGTATGGTTGCAAAATAGAGGAAAAAGTGAAGGCTATGCAAAACAAAATAAAGGAAAATGTATAGGAAACCAACAGTGATGGGAAGGAAATCAGGACTCAAACCAATGATTTGGAGAAGGAAGAAATGAACATTCAACCAGAACAGAAGAAAGAAACAAGAATTCAGTAAAAATGAGGAGAGACTGAGGAACCTCTCAGACAACTTGAAACGTTCCGAACTCTGAATCATAGAGGCGCCAGAAGGAGAAGACGGAGAGTCAGAAGTGGAAAACTTATTTGAAAAAGTAGTGAAGGAGAACTTCCCTACTCTGGCAAAGTAAATAGACTTCCAGGAAGTCCAGGAAGCTCAGAGTCCCAAAGAGGTTAGACCCAAGGAAGCATACACCAAAGCACATCATAATCACGTTACCCAAGATTAAAGATAAGGAGAGAATCTTAAAAGCAAGAGAAATGGAGAGAGTTACCTACAAAGGAGTTCCCATAAGACTCTCAGCTAATTTCTTCCCTAGCTGGGGTAGCTCAGTGGATTGAGAGAGGGCCATGAACCAAAGTGTTCACAGATTCGATTCCCAGTCAGGGCACATGCCTGGGTTGCAGGCCACAGCTCCCAGCAACTGCACGTTGATGTTTCTCCCTCTCCCTCTCCCCCTCCCCCTCCCCCTCTCCCTCTCCCTCTCCCTCTCTCTCTCTCTCTCCTCCTCCCCCCTTCCCTCTCTAAAAATAAATAAATAAAATCTTTAAAAAAAGACTCTCATCTCAGCTAATTTCTTAAAAGAAACCTTATAGACAAGAAGGGGCTGGAAAGAAGTATTCCAAGTCATGAAAAGCAAGGACCTACATCCAAGATTAGAATGTAGAGTATTAGAAGATAGAGTATCCAGCAAAGCTATCATTTAGAATGGAAGGGCAGATAAGGTGCTTCTCAAATAAGGTCAAGTTAAAGGAGTCCATCATCACAAAGTCCTTATTATATGAAATGTTAAAGGGACTTATCTAAAACAAAAAACAAAAAATATGAACAGTAAAAAGACAGCAAACAACCAAACTAAAAAAACAAACAAAGCAAACAACTAGAACAGGAACAGAATCACAGAAATGGAGATCAGATCACATGGAGGGTTATCAGTGAGGATGGGTAGAATGGGGGAAAAGGTATAGGGAATAAGCATAATTGGTAGGTCCAAAATAGACAGGAAGAGGTTAACAGTAGCATAGGAAATGGAGAAGCCAAAGAACTTATATGTACGACCCATGGACATGAACTAAGGGGGTGGGAATACTGGTGGGGGTGGGGTGCAGGGCAGAGGGGAATTAAAAGGAGAATAAAATGGGACAACTGTAGTATCATCATTAAAATATATTAAAATAAAACAAGATAATTGCAAATCAAAATAACAGCTGTAATGAGAAAACCAACTACCTATATACTCAAACCCACAGGAAAAATTCTAAGAGGAAATACATCAAAATACTAATATCTTTTTCTGGTGAAAATAAAGCTTTTGAAAGTGTCTCTTCATTCCAGCTAATGATTTTCTAAATTTCTTAATACCCGGGAGACCATTGCAGTCATTCATCATTGTGATTAAACTAAAAGTGTATTTGTTAAACAAGATCAGTTTAATCTGCTTAAGAACGGTAGCTAAGTTGTTAGTCTCAACTACTGCTATCTGTTTCCCTATCTATGTTCACTTGTCAAGGGTTTGTGTAAAGTACAAACAAAAATAGAAGGGATTACAAAAAAAAAAAACCCCACATTTTTTCCAAATATTATTTTGTTCCAAAATATAATTTTAAAGCATGGTCCCATTAGCCATTCTGTTTATGTAGCTTCCAAAGGTAGCTGTCCTTAACCAAATGCATTGTGTATTCACGTTCATTTCAAAGCAAAGTCCAGAAACTCTGACATTAGTAAAAAGTATGTATGTTTGTATTACTATGCTATTTATATCCAAGAAGTTAATTTCAGGAAATAGTTTAGCTACTCCATGGTATATTTGAACCATAGGTCTATTTTATACCTTGTTTTTGCTGAGCTGACGTTCTGGATGAAACTACTGTGTTTATTTTTTCTGTCCCTGGGCCCTGTCTGAGGCTTCTTAAGATACTGTTATGAGGATCTGCTCTACAGACTGTCTAAAGGTGTCTCTTGTTTCCATGGTGTTACGGGGGCAAAGTGATTTGGCAGCAGAAACTCAGGTGTGTAGGCCGGCAGTGGACCTCCACCCCTGTTCCTGCTTGCAAATCCTGCCCCCCGCCACATACGCACACCCCTTCTTTGTAAGACTTTCTGACGACTCCAAGGATCCAAGAGTATTTCTATCTTACATTGAGTTCAAAGTTCAGGTCAAGGAGACATACTTCAGGGCAGAAAATAGAGATATATCCCACATATTCCAAGTTCTTTGCTGGATGCCTCATTTTCTCACAATACTACTGGATTAATAGTATCTAACATACTGTCTTGCTCAGATGTTTACACATTTAAGATTTGGAGTTGAATTTTTATGACAAAGAGACATATTTAGTGAAATTTGAGTTCTAGAATTTGTGGTTCAGTCACAGACAGGTTGGGGAAGGAGAATGGGGTGGAGTTAATATGCTTGGGGCCAGCAGAAGGGGAGAATTCTGATAATTTCCCCTAAGTCAGGAAATAGTAGTAGTAGTCAATTCTGTTGAACATGGGCAGGGAAATATTTCAGCCAGCAGATCCTCTGGAACACTATTGTCAGTACATTCACTCACCCAAGTGCGCACACCCAGCATATGGCAGAGGTTTTACACAGAGGGGTGTGGGCGGCTTTCCACAGCCTGCTTCAGTGATGGCTCGTGTGCGTGATTTAAGGGGCACTGACAATAAGCGACATTAGAGTAACTTATTGGAGTTACGGCAGTTCAGTTCGAATGGAAAATAACATTAACCTATTAGAACCCACTAAAATATTTGTTTAGTTTAAAAGATCAGGTGACAGCCATCTAGAATAAACAGGCACAAAACAAACTTAGGAGGAGAAAAAGCCAAGTTGCTCATATTATCACGAGGGCTGTTACCAGGAGAAGCCCTAGCTGACCCACAGAGCATGAGGGTGGCGGCTTTCTTGAGAGAGTGTTGTCTGACTGATTAATTCAATGTTTCGCTGGCCTCCTTCTGGGAAATTCCATGTTGTGTTTCTCCCCAAACTATGTTTAAATTTTGGTTACATTGTTCTAGTCCCATTCTCCTGTGCCTTTCTTTTGGTTTCTCCGTTATGTTTCTCTAATATAGTTTATTTTTATGTTCTGGTGATTTCTACGTCTCAGAAAATAGTTTGAACATGAAATGAAGTAAATATCTTGGGTTGAACAGATTGTAAATATTTCCACATAAAAAATGAGATGCTTTCATGTTTTGTGTTCAAGTTAGATGTAAGCTATATAAGATCATAGAATAACCTGAATGTATATCATCTTTATTTATACAACTGAGCTCTAAAGTTTGATGTCTACAGAAAAACAGTTAGATCTTAGCTGAGCAAAGACTGTGTTGGCTGGTTTCTGGAATGTGATTCCCTCCAGTCTGTGTGCCCTGAGAGCATGAACCCGACTCTCAAACAAACCCCAAAGAGAAACATGTGGTGAGAAGGGAAAGTTAACCTCCTTGGTTACCTCCATTACCTCCATGAATTTTCATTGAGTGCGACTTCACACCTGATTACCAAATATATAAACCTGCTCCAGACCTTTGACACAACGAGGAGGGTGTCTACTTTAATAAGAAGAATCAGAAATGCAGCTTCACCAACTGGAACTCAAAAGAACGGGTTAAGTTCCCAAACCCAACTCTTTCCTTTGAGTTCCAGGTACATTGCCCGTAGATGTATACATTAAAGACCAAACTGGCATCCGTCCTAAGAAGTAGAAACAATGTATCAAAAACCTGAGTTAAATGGATAGTAACTGTATCTTTTTTGCAGCCCCAACCTTCAGGATCCTGAGTAGGCAGGAGCCTCAGAGGCAGCCCTTCTCTGTGACATGCCCACTCTCTGCACCTGACTCTGAAAAGCCTGGCAGAGCCCAGTCACACAGGCTTTAAATTGGGGTCATTGTATGGATTTTGGTCTTGATCTAATATGCAGTGCGGCTACACGGAGGGGTTTTAGGCAGAGTAGGAATGTACACTTTTAAATGATCACAAGGGCTGCAGTGCAAAGAGTGGTTTGTATAACAGCAAGAATGTACCTGAGGCTGCAGGGGACTGGGGATAGCACTGCGGACTGGGACAGGTGGAGAGAGGGCTTCCGGAGATAATCTAGGAGCAGGTGACATGGGGAAGCCATGACTAATCGACTGATGGGGGTGGCAGAATAGAAGTAAAAATAATAAACACATGCTTATCTATAAACGCGCTAATAACATGTCCTGGCCGGGTGGCTCAGTTGGTTGGCTCATCATCCCCTACACCAAAAGGTTGTGTGTTCAGTCCCCAGTCAAGTACATGTGGGAGGCAACTCATCAATGTCTGTCTTTCTCTTTCTCTGCACTCCCCTCCCCTCTCTCTCGCTTCCTCTCTCTGTAAAATCAATGAATATATCCTTGTGTGAAGATTAAACTTTTAAAAAATGCTAAAGCTGTGGTAAAATTATTTAACCCAATCCAATATCTCTTCCTATTTAAAAACAACAAAAATACAGAAAAAGTATATTAGGCAAGCAATAAAAGGAAGATTTCTTCTGGTGGCAGAAAAATAGCAATCTGAAAACAATAGCTAACCTCATAGAATATAGTTTCATAAAATATAGTTTGATGCAATATAGTTTCAATTCTAAGAGGCCAATTATTTTAGGATTTAATGTTTCAGAAATCAGGTATGTCCTACAGTTATGGGGAAACTTTTAACAACTTCCTGGTCATCAGTCAGAAAACTTTGTCAGGTGCTTATTTTAACTGTACAGAACAAATCTATCTTTCAGGAAAACTGTTGAGTCTCTCAGTATTTCCTTTTCTAGCTTAGATAAATTTCTTTAAAAGCAAATGCTCCTCTGTGAGTCTCCCAAGACTACTGCCTTTCCCATGGTATTGTAACTCTCCTGGTTAGTAGAGTCAGTCAGACAGATCCAAACTTCACCTTTTCTCCTTATTAGTTGCATCACCTTGATCAGAAGTCAAGCCTATCAGAAGTTTAGTCAAGCCTATCAGAAGTTTGGTTTCATCGTCTGAAAATGGGGATGCATGAACACGTATTCCAGGGATGTTTTAGTGTTTCAGAAGGATGCATTTGTGAAACATCTTGTGTTACAACTGACGAATTACAGCAGCTCAGTAAATGGTAGTCATTATTATTTCACCAGATGCTCTGCTATCATGCTATGCCATAGAGAAGGGAATGATGCTAAATTATATTAAAATCAAGTTACTACCTACCAAACTCTACTCATCATATCATCACCTCCACATTTTTTCCATGGCAGCTTCACTTCTGGACTGCTTTATTCCAGCTAACATCGCAGACTTCCCATCCTTTTTCGATTTGCCCATCCCACTAGAATTCCAACATCAGCTGTTGCTAAGTCTTACTTCTTCTGTTTCCAAAATGTTGCTTATATTTGTCTCTGTGTTTTCATTTTGATTCATTTTATTCAAGTCATCATCAACTCTTCAACCATCAGCAACTTTAACTCATTGCAGAGCCAGCTGACACGTTACCCCTTTCTGTTCTCTCATCCCCAGCCAGCATCCGATCTCCCACCTGTGGCCATGCTGCTTGCTGTCTTTGTTCTCTCTCAAGCGTTTTAGAAGTTTCCCAATAAACAGTCAAATTCACCATTCAAGCCCTTCCACATCCTGTGTACACTTGACTCTTATAATCTTATTCTCCATTCTTCTCCTACAAGGACTTCATAGCTCAACAACACTAGATAAACAGCTGCTTGACAAAAACACTGAGTTTTCTTCTGTTTGAGTCTTAGCTTTTATTTTCCTTCTGCCTGGACATCTCACTAGAACCAGTGATTGAAGTCCTTTTTCTTAAGGTTTGGCTACAATGGCCATTGTTCTATGATGCTTTTTTCCTCAATTCAGTCCGTTTGACTAACTGAATAAAAGTCTGTTTCCCTCTGAAGCTTCATAGCCCTTTTGGCTTCATGTGTACCCCACAGCCTGTAGGGTTTGCACTGTAACTATAATTTCTGTATCCGAGTCTGTGCTATTATGAGACCTGTAAGTGCTGCAGGAAGCTAATCATTTTATGCTTGTTCAAAGGTGCATTCTTTTTTTTCTTAATCCCTTCTCCTCTGAGAGCTGTCAGTCTGTTTTCTGTATCTGTGAGTCTGTTTCTATTTTGTTAGTTTAATTTGTTCGTTAGATTACACAGGAGTGAAATCATATGGTATTTGTCTTTCTCTGATTGGCTTATTTCACTTAGCATAATATTGTCCAGGTCCATCCATGTTGTTGCAAAAGGTTAGATTTACTTCTTCTTCTTCTTCTTCTTTTTTTTTTTTTTTAGAGCTGAGTAGTATTCCACTGTGTAAATGTACCACACCTTTTTTATCCATTCATCTACTGATGGGAAAAAAATACATTATTTAGGTAAATGTTTACCATTTATTTGGAGAAAAGTATGAGTGTTGCTCGGGGAATGGACAGAAGTAAAACATCATGATCCAAATTGTTAATGCTGCCTTGGATCCCCAAATCCTATCTCACTCCATAAACAAAAGTCAGCATATGCTTATCTTCAAAATACCCCATTGGGAGTGTTCCTCATCCTATAGCTAAACCATCCTATGAAGAGAGTCCCTTCTACCACTTAATACTTCTCTGTATAAGGATCTCTGGTGTACACATTTTAAAAATATTTAAAAATTGTATTACATGTATTATACCCCATTGGTGTTTTAGTAAAACCCTGCATACATGTATATCCTAGGCAAGTAGCTTATTTCTACTACATTTAGGTCTCTGGGGAACTTTCTGGTGCTGAAATAATCATTTCAAGAAAGATTCCAATTCTTCAAAGCAAAATAAATTGTCATAAATAATTGCTTGTTTTTACTATATATCAGTTCAATGAATGCCTATTTTCAGGGGACAATGCAAGTTAAGTAGACATCTAAATGAGATTTCTGATGGGGGGGGGGTGACGGAGGGGGGAAACCAAGTTCTCTGGGTGCCGATTTATTGCCTTCCTTGACAAGGTGTAGCCCGACCTGACACATCTTTCTCTCCTCACGGGCGGCTACAAGCTTCATTTTATTATTTGATTGTAATATTTAAATTTCCGCATGTGAACTCTCCGGCCAATGTTGCATGTAAAAGAACTCTTCCGAAGAATCGTTGACATGCACACATACAAAATATTTTAATTGTTGTGCTGTGCTAGCAGTGCAATACAAGGATGAAAACAGTTCAGATTAATGCCTCTCGTCTCCCATGTCGACAACCCCCCTTTCCGAAGCACCAGTATTACCCACTTGGAACGCGGATTGATGCCAGTGCTCAGAGCGCCGCTTCTTCAGTATCCAGATGGCACAAAACATTCAAAATATTTCCTACAACAGCTGTATCTTTGACAACAAAATTAATACCAGCCGAAATACCACTGCTATGTGAAGGGCATAATGAGCAGTCTGTGCAGCCTAATAAACTAGCTACGTTCTAGGGTAGAGTAAGAAACAAAAAAGAACACAAACCCCAAACCGATCTACTGATGATGCTAGATGTCAGTCCGGTGTCCTGTCAGGTATCAGAAACCAGAAGTGCAGCCCCGCGCATTTGTCAAGGAACATCTGCTCCTCTCCGGCTGTGAATTCCACCTTCCCCCGGAGCCACCATTAATCCGTTCACACATTTTCATCAGGATGCTTTTCCAAAGAGCATAGGATTTTTATTTTAAGCTCTAACTTGGAGGAAATAAATCTTTGAAGGAGAATTTGACTAGAAGTTAATCTTTAATTTTTTAGGTTGAAAATATATATTTTATTATAGGATTTCAATGATCTTGTGAAGAATATTAGGACATTGAGCCTTTTAAAAAATCAAGTATGAAATGTGTAACTGGAATCCAAAAGTTTGATGAACCTTACATCTGATTTGTGCGTAGCCACAAATACATTAAACATTATGAATTTAAAAGAGTCAGAAGCTAGAGATGATGATGTTGAGTATTTTAGTACCGATGCAAAGGTAATTAATTTAAAGTATTAATAAACACTATACAGAAGGTGAAATAATGGTAACAAGGGTATAATTCCTTTCCTTCTCTTAAGTGAATAAATTAACCCACTAGGCAGGTATTCCAAATGGTTGTAAGAAAATAAAGAATGCAAAATTCTAAGTTTTCAAAGCAACAAGTTAGATGGATACTATTAGCTTTTTAAGAGCCATTTTGCTTCAACAAAGGACTAACTTTTAGGTTATTTGGTGATCTTCTCTTATGAGTTTGAAAAATGCATGTCTCACATGAAGTAGAAGTGTGTTGATGTTGTACACTAGATTATTTTTAAACTGACTCATCCACATAGACTCTAAAGAGAGGAAGTTAAAGATTATGAAATGTCTTCATTTGTATTTTTATTCCTAAGAATTAGAGAAATCAGACTTCCTTAGACATACTTTAAATGATAATTTAAAAGCAGTCAGTAAAATGTTGTCGATAAGCGGAGTGAAGACAGCCAATTGCGGTCTTAAGATGGAGGTTTCTGAGCCTCAGCACTACTGATCTGGGGCTGGATAGTTCTTTGTTGTTGGGGGAGAAGGGCTGCCCTGTGCATTTAGGGCATTTGGTAGCATCCCTGGTTTCTCCACGCTAGATACTAGCAGCACCCTCCGACTCTGACTCAAAAAATATCTCCAGGCTTCACCAGATGTCTCCTATGATACAAAATTGTCCTCAATGAAAAACCACAGCTTTATGACTACAGTTTGTAATTCCTAGGTATGGGTTTTATTTAGGTGAATCAAAACAATGATGACACCATCCGACTGTATGCTCCTTGAGGGTGTGGACTAACTTCTTACCATGACTTAGTAGAGTTCTTGTTTTTTAAAAAAGGGGGCAATTAATGAAAAAATTATTCATTTTGTATTGGGGCACATGATATATAAAGGTGTGATAGTGTGACATTAACAGCCAAAAATGCTAGGAATGGAACTGTAAAAATGCAGACTTTTTGTATGCTACTGAAGTTAAGCTGGCATAAATACAAATTAGAGCATTATAACTTTATTTAGGACATTAAATCCTAAATAAAATTAGGATTTTATTTAGGACATTAAATAAAATCCCCATGGTAACCACTAAGGAAATAGTTATAGAGTATACACAAAAGAAAAGAAATTTAAACATTTTACTATAGAACAAACACAAAAGACAGTAACACAGGAAATAAGGAACAAAACTATAAGTTATATAAAAAACAAATACCACAATGACAGGAATAAGTTCCTTCATATCAGTAATTATTTCAAATGTAAATGGATTAAACTCTCCAATCCAAAGAGATTGGCAGAACGGACAAGAACACACAAGCCACCATTTGCTGTTTATGAGAGACTTACCTGGGACATCCAACGATTACATAAGTGCCCATGGCCTAACCATGCTCCGCCTCCAAGAGGGTAGGTCACAGGCTATTAAAACAAAAAGGCGGTAGGCTGTAGTTTGCTTACCAAACCCCCCAAAATAAGAATTATCTTCTGGAAGACAGGCTCTTTATAGTATAGAGGCTTTCTCTGCTAGCTGAGTGTTCTAGAGACCCATCTGTATCAGTGTACCAGCAGGCATTGTTGTGAGAGGCTGTGTTTTGCTTCTATGAATTTTTTGGAAGACTCTTTCAATGTGTTAGTCCATTTCATGATGTGTGATTTACAAGCGCACCTGCCCACACTGCACTGAGTGTTCAGCAGTTTTCGACCAAAAAATGGCATGACCCCTATGTCACACCCTCTCTATTCACCCAATCTCACCCCAAGTGACCTTTTTTGTTTCTCTGGCTGATAAAAGTCCTCAAAGTGAAATATTTTGCGATGTGGAAAAGTTGAAACAAAAAAATGGCAGAGGCACTAACAGGCATCAAATCAATGAGTTCAAAATTGTTTTGAGCAGTGAAAAAAAATCTTGGGTGTATTGCATCAAATGGAGAGTACTTTGAAGGTGACTGAAGTTTAAACATGCAAGAATAAATACACAATTTTTTATAAATAAATTCCGAATTTTTTTGTGTCCGTTCCATGTGAATGGAGCATGAAAGATATCCTTTTTAAGAACTTGCTACTGTGTGTTATGCTAATAAGAAAGACATAGAAATCAGTGAGTTTCTTTGCATTTTGGAGCAAGGTATATTACATTTAGGTATAAATAGAGCACTTTTACCTGTGATGAGGGCCAGTTTTGATTGGTTCCAGGGAAAGATAAAGTGCTCCAATTGGTTCAGGCTGCAGTGAATTCAGTTCTTCCACTCACCTGACACAGTGATTTCAGTGCTTCTCAAAATATTTCTGGCAGGTTAAAAGGCCATGTGAGACGTGGCATTAATCAGGAGAGGGATCATCATGTAGGACTCTGGGATTTCAGCCTTACATTCTTTGGCAACTATTTACTTTTGAAAAGCTTTACCTGGTCAATGTTGAACACTAAATGATAAATTTCAAGGTGCCTAATGTGACCTGGATGCTTTATAATCTACATTGACATGAATTCAGATGTTCCAAGGAGTACTTCACTAAAAGTAGAAGTAAAAAAAAGGGGTGGGCACTAGATCTGAGTTGCTCCTGTAGAAACAAGTTGCATGAGCCCATTGCTTATACCACCTGCCCTTCTCCACCTGCTGCTTTGCCAGTCCTTCTCCAACACCGCTGTGCTTTCATGGGGACATTTGCTGTGAGGAGATGACTGAAGAGGAATCATTCATTGGAATTATTTTACAAATATATTTTCATGATATTATGGCACCAGTTTGAAATGGCCTGTGGGTGCATTAGAGCCCCACTAAAGTGTGACCACAATAGATAAGAAAGAATATTTGGCCAGTGTAAAAAAAATCAAATAAAATACCTATTTTTGTTCACAGTGGAAAGAAAGATGGTGGTCTGAGATCACCTACAAATCTTAGGTCTGTGACTCCTGAATTTTTGGGAAAAGGTATGGAAGTAAATTCCCCAAATGTTCTCAGTGTGTCTCCTGTGAATGCCCCCCAAAAGCCCCTCTGGTTGAGAAGCTCTGTTTATATCCTTGAGCTTCATCTCTCGTCATTGCCTGTGGCCTCATGGCAGAGTAGCAGAAATTCTGAGTGTGCTAAGTAGAACTTCTTTTGCTCTGGACCCCATCAAAACTGACAGCATTTCAGGCCAAGGGTAAACTATTATATTTATACCTCCATCTAATATACATTGCCTCCAAGTGCAAAGAAACTCATCTATTAGTTTCTTAGTAGCAGGATACCTGCATGAAAAGCACCATATTCTCATGGGTAAATGATTTGCATGGACTCAACAAAATGGACTGGTTGCCACCTAGGTAGACTCAGCTACTGACTTCTAGTTTGCAAGCAACAGTAAGCCAACATGGGTTCTCATTATTTGAGGACAGCTAGGTAGTTACTGGTGGCTGGTTGATCATAATGGAATCCTTTCTTCATGGGCAGAAATACCTATTTCAATTTGTTCCCACTGGAAGATACTTATTTTAAATGTTTGTCTCTTCTGTCCACCATACATCTTCCAGCACCATTATCAGTGGATCTATAAATGCTTTATATGCCATTATGGTATCCCATGCTGCATGCATTCTCGCTTTACATCTAAAGATTCAAGGCCTAGAGTTAATGCCCATGCATTCACCATTCTAATGAAGACTCCATTTCCTCTAAGCAGCTGGCCTTACAGAATGGTCCAGTGCTTTGTAGAAGACTCATTTAGCCCACCATCCAGGAACCATGGCTTATGAGGTTGGAATGCTCTCCTACAGGAAGGGGCTTATGTTCTTAACCAGTGGCCAATATATAATGGTACTTTTCCTTCTGTATGCATAATGTAGGAGTCTGAGAACAAAACATAAACACGAGGAACTTCTCACAATCATCAAATTACCCACTCAAAAAATGTTTTTGCTTTTTGTTACCAAGATTCTTGGTTCTGGTGTTTATTAATTTTTTAATTACAGCTCACATATAATATTACATTAGTTTCAGGTGTACAACATAATGATCATTTATATACCTTATGAAGTGATCACCTTGATAAATCTAGTACCCATCTGACACCATATGTAGTTATTACAGTATTATCAACTACGTTCCCTCTGTTGTACTTTATATCCTGTGACTGTTTTTATCATTGGCAATTTGGACTCCTTACTCCCTTCACCTTTTTCTTCCATCTGGCAGCCACCACTTTTTTTTTTCTCTGTATCTATGAGTTTGTTTATTTGGGGTTTTTTTTTGCTTATTTATTTTGTTTTTTAGATCCCACATGTAAGTGAAATCATACAGTATTTGTCTTTCTCTGTTTGACCTACTTCACTTAGGGTAATACCCTCCCTCTAGGTCCATCCATGTTATCACAAATGGCAAGATTTCATTCCTTTTTATGGCCAAGTAACATTCCTCTCTATATATGTAGTGCATATTCTTTGTCCACCATCTACCAGTGAACAACTGCATTACTTCCATATTTTGGAAGTAAATAATGCTGCAGTGAGCGTAGGCATACATATATATGTCTTTTTGAATTAGTGATTTGAGTCACTTCAGGTAAATACTGAGAAGTGAAACTGCTGTATCACATGGTAGTTCTATTTTTAATATTTTTTGAAGAACCTCCATATTGCTTTTAATGGTGACATTACCGTTTTACAATTCCCCTATCAGTGCACAAGGATTCTCTTTTCTTCACCAACACCCATCATTTGTTAATTGTTGATTTATTTGTTGATTTATTTATCCTGAGAGCCATTTTGACAGGTGTGAGAAGTATTGAGTTGGCCAAAAATTCCATTACATTTTTTTCCACATGATAGCTCTAGTAGTGCTCAGTTGTCTTTAACTTCATTTGAAATAATTTTGTTAGGTTGTATTGTGACAGCTGTCATCAGCATGCATTTTTTGAAAATAAAAATTGGTGAATTTTTGTGTAGCCATTTTAATATTGAAGATAGAAATAATACTGAAGAAAATAAGCAACATTTTTTGGTATATTATGCTTTATTATTTCAATGAAGGTAAAAATGCAACTGAAAAGCAAAAAGAAAAGATCTGTGCAGTGTATAGAGAAGGCACTGTGACTGATCAAACATGTCAAAAGTAATTTGTGGAGTTTCTTGGTATTATTGAAATTTTGGCCAAGTAATTTGCTGTGGGGCTGTCTTATGCATTGGAAGATATTTAGCAGCACCCCTGGCGTCTACCGACTAGAAGCCAATAGCAGGAAATAGCTGATATACTCAAATATCCAAATCAATAAAGTTGATGAAAATGCAAAATGTGTCTCTTCTTATATGGAAAAAATGAAATGAACTTTTTGACCAATCCAGTGATATCTTATTGCAGTTTTAATTTACATTTCCCTGATGATCAGTGATGTTGAGCAGCTTTTCATATGTCCTTTGGCCATTTGTTTGTCCTCTTTGGAGAAATGTCTGTTCAGGTCCTCAGTTCATTTTTCAATCAGATAAGTTTTTTGAGTGTTAAGTTGCATGAGTTTCTTATGTATGGTGGGTATTAACTGCTTATGGGATGTATCATTGGTGGTGTCTTCTCCCACTCAGTAGGCTGTTTTTGTCAGGGGGGTTTGTTTTTGTTTTTTGATGGTTTCCTTTACTGTATAAAAACTCTTTAGTTGGATGTAGTCCCATTTCTTTACTTTTCCTTTTGTTTTCCCTTGCCTGAGAAGAGAGATCCAAAAAAATATTACTAAGAGTTGTGTCAACAAGTTTACTGCCTATGCTTTTTCCTAGGTGTTTTTGTGGTTTGGGTGCTTACATTTGAGTTTAACTATTTAAAGTTTACTCTTGTTCATGGTATAAGAAAGTGATCTAGTTTTTTTTTTCTTGCATGTATCTTCAATTTTCCAAACAACATTTATTGGAGAGAATGTTTTACTCCATAGTATGTTCTTGCCTCCTGTGTCATATGTTAATTGACCACTTAGACAAGGTTTATTTCTGGGCTCTCTTTCCTGTTCCATTGATCTATGTGTCTGTTTCTATGCCAGTCCCATGCTCTTTTGATGATTATAAGTTTCTGTTATAGGTTGACTTCAGATAGCATGAGACCTCCCACTTTGTCCTCCTTTTTCAAGATTGCTTTGGCTATTTGGAGTCTTTTGTGATTCCATGTAAATTGTGGGATTATTTGTTTAGGTTCTGTGAAGAATGACATTGGCATTTTGATAGGGATTGCATCAAATCTTTACATTTCTCTGGGTAGTACGGACATTTTTATGATAAGTCCTATCCTATGAGCAAGTGTATCCTATTTATTTTTATCTTCTTCAATGTCATAGTTTTCAGAGTAGAGGTTTTTGTCTCCTTGGTTAAGTTTATTCGTAGATATTTTGCTCTTTTTGATACAAATAGGATTGTTTTCTTACTTTCTCTTTCTGATACTTTGTTGTTGGTGTATAGAAATGCAAGCATTTCTGAATATTAATTTTGAATCCTGCTACTTTACTGAATTTATTTATCAGTTCTAATGTTTTTCGGTGGAGTCCTTAGGGTTCTCTACATGTAGTATCATGTCATCTATAAATACTGACAGTTATCCCTTTTCCATTCCAATTCATAAGCCTTCTGTTGCATTTTCCTGTCTGATTGCTGTGGCTCAGATGTCCAATACTATGTTGAATAGAAGTTGTGAAAGTGGATATACTTGTATTATTCCTGATCTTAAAGAGAAAGCTTTTAGGTTTCTCCATTGAATATAATGTTAGCTGTGGATTTGTCATATATTGCCTTTATTATTTTGAGATATGTTCTCTGTCCTTCCAATTTTCTGAGTTTTTATTATAAGTTAATGTTGGATGTGTCAAATGGTCTTTCCATATCTGTTAATATGATAACATGATTAGTATCCTTCATTTTGTTTATGTGATGTATTATGTTAATTGACTTGTAGATATTGAATGAACTTTGCATCCCAGGGGAAAAAACCCACTTGATTATGGTGTATGATCTTTTTAATGTCTTGCTAGATTTGGTTTGCTAATACATTTTTGAGAATTTTTATATCTATTTTCATCAAGGATATTGGTCTATAATTTTGTTTTTTTGTAATGTCTTGGTCTGGCTTCAATATCAGGATATTGCTAGCCTCATAAAATGAGGTAATTTTCCCTTTTCTTCAAATTTCTGGAATAGTTTGAGAAGAATAAGTTTCTTTGAATGTTTGGTAAAATTTGCCTGTGAAGCATCTGGTCCAGGGCCTATGTTTGTTGGGAGTTTTTTGATTACTGATTCAATTTTGTCAATATCAGTCTGTTCAGATTTTCTGTTTCTTCCTGAGTAATGCTTGGAAGATTGTATATTTCTAGGAATTTATCCATTTCTTCCAGGTTGTCTAATTTTTTGGCCGGTAATTGTCCATATTATGTCCTTGTAATCTTTTGTATTTCTGTGGTTCAGTTGTCACTTCTCTTTTATTTGTGATTTTATTTGTTGGGGCCTGCCTCTTAATGAGTGTGGCTAAATGTTTATCAATTTTATTGCTTTTTTTAAAGAGTCACATCTTTATTTTCTCTAGTATTTTAGCTTCTATTTCATTTGTTTCCACTCTGATCTTCATTTATTTTTAATTTTTTTTTATTGTTCAATTACGGTCATCCCCGTCTCTCTCCCATTGCTCTCCCCTGCCCTGCGTACCCCCTATCGCATTCAATCCTCCCCTGTGTTGTCCTTTCTTTCTTACTCACTTTCAGTTTTGTTTTGTTCCAGTTTTTTTTTTAGGTGTAAGATTAGGTTGGTTATTTGAAAATTTGTGTTTGTTTCTTGAGGTAGGCCTGCACTGCTATACATGCCCCTCTTAGCACTGCTCAGGTGGTGTCCCACAGGTTTTTGATCGTTTTGTTTTCATTTGCATTTATCTTAAGGTATCTTTTGATTTTTTCTTTAGTCTCATTGTTAACACATTCATTGTTTAGTATTGTATTATTTAGCCTCCACATGTTTGTGTTTTTCAGTTTACTTCTAGTAATTGATTTCGGCTGTCTTGCCATTGTGATCTTGAGAAGATGCTTGATATGATTTCAATCTTCTGAAATATATTGAAACTTGTTTTGTGGCCTAACATGAGATCTCTCCTGAAAAATGTTCCATGTGCACTTGAAAAGAATATATATTCTATTGTTTGCGTGTGAAATGTCCCAAAACTATCAATTGAATTTATCTGGTCTAATGTGTCATGTAAGGCCACCATTTCCTTGTCCATATTCATCTGGATGACCCACCCATTGAGGTCAAGAGGGTGTTAAAATCCCCTACTATGACAGTATTACTGTTGATTTCTCTGGGTATGTTGGTCAATATTTGCTTTATATGTTTAGGTGCTCCTATGTTGCATGCAGAGATGTTTACGAGAGCTATTTTCCCCTCACTGGACTGATCCCTTTATCATTATAAAATAGCCTGCCTTTTCTCCTGGTATAGCCTATGTTTTAGTCTATTTTATTGATGTAAGTACTGCTACCCCAGCTTTTATTTTCGCTTCCATTTGCATGAAATATGTGTTGTCCATCCCTTTACTTTCAGTCTGTGTGTCTTTCTCTCTGATGTGGATCGTTCATAGGCAACAGATTACACATTTTTTTTTTTTTTTTATCAATTGAGCCACCCTATGTCTGTTAACTGGAGCAGTTAGTCCATTTACATTTGAAGTAATTATTCATAGGTATGTAGTTAGCACCATTTTATTTTCTGATTATTTTTGTAGTTCTCTGTTGCTTTCTTTTTTAACTCCTATCTCTTGTATGTTGATGAGTTTCTGTGGTACTATGCTTGAATTCCTTTCTCTTTACTTCTTGTATGTATGTTGTAGATATTGGGTTTGTGGTTAAAATATATTCTACCTATATCAAGCTATTTTTATAGCAACTTATTTTATGGTCACTTAAGTGTGAGTATATTAACAAATCACTGTCATTTTTACTTACCCTCTCCATGTGTATGTTTTTGTCATTTTCTCCTTTTGTGTTTGTGCATATCCCTTAATTTATTATTGTAACTCTACACAATCTTCCTACTTCTATCTTTTCAGCTTTGTTCTAGCTTCATAAGTTTGTTGATCCACTAATTTTACTAATTGTTTGCTTTTGTCAGTGAAAAAATTTTCTTCCCTTTCTTATTTATATTTTTGATGTTTTCTTTTCTACTTAAAGAAGCTCCTTTAACATTTTTTGTAATGTTGGTTTAGTGGTGATGAACTTTAGCTTTTTCTTGTCTTGGAAATTCTTACCCAACTTTAATTCTAAATAATAGCTTTGCTGGATAAAGTAGGTCCCTAATTTTCATCACTTTGAATATTCTGAGCCAATACATTATTTTTAAAATTTTTTTAAAAGATGTCATTTGTTTATCTTTAGAGAGAGGGTAAGAGAAGGAGAAAGAGAGAGAGAGAAACATCAATGTGTGCTTGCCTCTTCTGCGCCCCCCACTGGGGACCTGGTCTGAAACCCAGGAATGTGCCCTGACTGGGAATTGAATTTGGTTCACAGGCCCACACTCAAGCCACTGAGCTACAGCAGCCAGGGTGACCTCCTTCTTTCTTTTATGCTATTATGGTTGTCCCAATTTTCCACCTTTGTCCCCCTCAGCCTGATACCCCCATTGCTACCAGCAATCCCCTCCTTAGTTCATGACCATGGGTTGTGCATATAAGTTCTTTGGCTTCTCCATTTCCTATATTCTTGACATCCCCCTATTAAGAATATCTAACAATTATGCTTCTTAATCCCTGCACCATTTCCCCATTCTCCTTCCTCTTCCCAGCTAATAACCCTCCAAATGGTTTCCATGTCTATGATTTTGTTCCTGTTCTGGTTGGTTATTTTTTTCATAGATTCAGTTGTTGAATTTGTCATTTTAATGTTCATAGATTTTATCTTCTTTTTCTTAAATAAGTCCCTTTAGCATTTCATATAATAATGGTTTGGTGATGATGAGCTCCTTTAGCTTTACCTTGTCTGGAAGCACTTTATCTGTCCTTCCATTCTAAATGATAGCTTTACTGGATAGAGTAATCTAGGTTGTAGGTCCTTGCTTTTCCTCTCTTTGAATACTTTTTGCCAGTCAATTTTTTTTTTGAGAAATCAGCTGATAGTCTTATAGGAATTCCTTTGTAGGTAACTGTCTCCTTTTCTCTTGCCGCTTTTAAGACTCCCTCTTATCTTTATTTTAATTTTGATGTGTCTTGGTGTGGTCCTTTTTGGGTTCAATTTGTTTGGGATTTTCTGTCCTTCTTGGACTTATATGTCTATTTCCTTCAACAAATTAGGGAAATCTTCTTTCATTATTTTTTCAAATAAGTTTTCAATTTCTTGCTCTTCTTTTTCTCCTTCTGGCATCCTTATGATGTTGGTACAGATGTTGGTACATTTGGATATGTCCCAGAGGGTCCTTACACTATTCCTGTTTTTTTATTTTTTAATTCTTTTTTCTTCTTGTTGTTCTGGTTGAATATTTACTTCTTCCTTATGTTCCAAATCATTGATTCAAATCTCAGCTTCCTTTACTGTTGGATCCCTGTAGATTTTTCTTTACTTTACTTAGTGTAACCTTCATTTCTTCCTCTATGTTATTGTCATACTCAGTGAGTTCTTTGAGTATCCTGATCACCAGTGTTTTGAAGTCTGCATCTGATAGGTTGGCTATCTCTATTTCATTTGGTTCTTTTTCTGGGATTTTGTTCCGTTCTTTCATTTAGGCCATATTTCTTTGTCGCCTCAATTTGATAGCCTCTTTGTGTTTGTTTCTGTGTATTAGATAGAGCTGCTTTGACTCCCTGTCTTAGTGGTGTGGCATAAGTAGAAAAGGCACCTGTAAATTGTGTGAGGCAGAGACTTAAGTAATCACCAGGGCAGGGCAACCATCTTCACCTCTTTGTGGCTCTGTGTGTGGGAAGGGCTCAGAGAGGGGACAGTGCTGCTGCCTGTCTTCTGGAGGTTTGCCTGGCACTTTCCCTGTTTCCCATCATTCCACTTACTCCCTGTATGCAACTGGTTCCCTTCTCCCTGTTGTCCTGGTGCTGAATTCCAGAGGGGCTGGGTCTGTGTATATTCTAAGTCCATGTGGCCCGTTAAGTAGAGTCTCCCAAAGTTCTGGCAGTTTCTTCTGCCACTCAAACCCCTGCTGGTTTTACAGCCAGAAGTTATCAGTATTTATCTTCCTGGTGCTGGAGCCCTGGGCTCTGTGGTCTGGCTTAGGGTGGGGATCACTGGCTCTCAAGATACCTCTCTCAATTTTTATCTGCCACATGTGAACAGGCCCACTGATTCCACTGCCACTGCCTATTTGTGCCATATTGCATCTCCATGCCTCTCCACCCACTTCTGCATCTTCACCCCTCCTATCCATCTGGATGAATGTGGCTTCTTTAAATCCTTGGTTGTTGGACTTCCATACAGCTCAATTTTCTGATGCTTCTGGGTATTGTTTTGAGGTATAGTTGTAATTTTCTCTGTGGTTGTGCAAGGAGGCAAAGCATGTTCACCTACACCTCAATATTGACCAGAAGTTTCTTGAGCCAATCCCTTCTGACCTGAAATGTTTCTGTTGAGAAATCAGATTGTGGTCTTAAGGAAACTCCCTTGTACTTGACTAATTGCTTTTTCTTGTTGCTTTTCAGATCCCCTTTATGTCTTTAACCAATGGCTTAATTTTAATAATAATGTCTTGGGGTAGGCTGCTTTTGGTTATTTTTATTTGGGACTGTGCACATTCAAGACTCGTGTGTCTATTTTCTTTACCAAGTTAGGGAAGCTTTCAGTCATTATTTCTTCAACTAGATTTCTAATACCTTGCTCTTTCTGTTCCTGGCACCCCTATAATGTGAATGCTGGCATGCTTGATGTTTTTGCAGAGGCCCCTTAAACTATCCTCATTTTTTTTGGACTTTTCTTTCTGCTGTTCACATTGGGTGCTTTCTGCTGTTTTGTCTTTCAGATCACAGGTTTGATTTTCTGCTTCATCTAGTCTGCTGTTGATTCAGTTATCGTGTTTACTTCTGATTGGTTGATTTCCATCTCTATTAAGTTTTCACTGAGATCATCTGTCCCTCCTCTAAGTTCATTGAGCATCCTTGTAAGCAGTGTTTTGAACTTTTGATATGGCAGATTGCTTGCCTCCATTAAGTTTAGTTGTTTTTCTGAAGTTTTGTCCTGTTCTTTCATTTGAGATATGTTTTTTTGTCTTTTCATTTTAGCCAGCTCCCTGTGTTTGTTTCTATGTATTAGATAGAGCTACTACATCGTCCAGTCTTGGCAGCTTGGCCTTAGGTAGTAGATGTCCTGTGAAGCCCAGTCACACCATCCCCCTGGTCACCTTAGCCGAGTGCTCCCGAGGTGTCATCCCTTGTGTGGGTTGTGTGTGGGCCATAACGCTGACTGGGTGTTAGGGCTGGCCTTGACTGAAGTGGAAAAGCTGTTGTATAAAGGCTGACCCCACAGGCATGAGGCATGTTAGCAAGATTCTGGTGCCAGCTGAGTCTACCCTCCAGGTATGTCACTTGTGGAGCTGGCTGAGTGATTCTCTTGTGTGGTCTGAAGCTGGCCACCAGGGATATTGGTTCTGTAAGCTCTTGGGAGGGGCTCTAGTGCAGGCCAAATTCAGCCAATATTTATGCCCAGCGTGGGGATGCCTGGTGGGAGCTTCAAAGTGATCTGTAGTTGGTTGCTACTTTTGTTGGGCTTGGAGACACATGGCAGGGGCCATGGTACAAACTGAAGCTGGCTTCCACTAGTGCCAGGCTATGGACTGTTTTGTGGGCACCATGATGTAAGCTAAGGCCAGCCACCATTTGTCCTAGGCTAGTGGCTAGTGGCTGCTTAGTTGAAGCTACATTCCAAGCCAAAGCAGCCATAGCTTATGTCAGGTTTGGGGCCACCTGATGGGAGTTGATGGGGAGAGGGCTCAGCAAAGGAATTGTGCCTGCTTATGCTCCCTGCCCCACAGAGAGCTACCCTGACCCTTATCCTTCCAGTCCTCACCTTGAAGCTGGTTCATTTAGTTCCTCCCTGCACGTCATTAGTGGTTTTTAAGCAGCTGCACTGGAGCCTAGAGTGAGTGACTATGTGAGTCCAAGGACAAGCCTCTCATGAGAAATGTCTGGGACTCCAGCAGCCCTCTGTCTCACTCAGACTGAGTTCCTCCTTGTTTTTGCAGCCAGATGTTATGGAGACTCCTCTTCCTGGTGCCCCATGCTGGGGAACCTAGGTGGGGCTTGGGTCTATCACTCCTCAGGAGAGACCTCTCCAGCCTAGATATCCCTTCTGATTCCTAATCCACATACTGTGGGTGTAAGGCCTGCAGACATGCCTATTCCACGTCTCCACCTCTTCTACCAGTCTTGTTAGGGCCTCTTTATATCCTTAGTTATAGGTCTTCTGTTCAGCTAGTATTCAGGAGGTTCTTACAAGTATCTGTTCTATAATTTAGTTGTAGTTTCGATGTGGTCATGGGAGGAGGTGAACACAGCATTTACCTACTCTGTCATCCTGACTGAGAGTTTGGCTCTGTCGTTTTATTTTTCACCAAGTGATACAACAATAGCTTTATTGAATAGGAAGATAAAACTGCCAGGTTGTCCTTGGGAAATTTTCACACCATTGGCTGAATGGGCAAAAACAGATTTATGATGCTTGTTGAAGTTACTGATTCTTACTGTCAGGGACAGGTGGGTTTCCTGGTATTCAGTGAGGGCTGGATGGACTATGGATGGAACACAGGTGATTTCTGGGGATACTTCTTTTTATTGCCATGTCTGGTACTAAAAGTTGAAGAATACACAAGAGGGTTAGATTCCCAAGCCCATGAAATTATATCAAGGTTAAAGGAACTGGAATAGAAAGTAGAGAAGAAAAAGGAAGTCAAATATGCAGCAAAAACTGACATACTATGAAAAGACAATTATAATCACTTCTTAAGTATGTCTATATATTTATATACATACATTTACTCACAGGTGTATTTATATAGTCATGTGTAGGGATGTGTGTATGTAAGTTTATATACAATGTGTGTGTATGTATAGATATGTATATATAAATATCTATACATGGTGTATGTATGTGTGTGCACACAAAAACCTTCACATTCTCCCCTCTGTCAATATTGTGCACAGGGTACATATTGGGAATGTTATTAACTTTATAATGTTGTCCCTAGATGGTATGATATTTGATCAGAATCTTGACTTTACTAGAGGAAAAATAAACATCTCCCTCAAATTCTGAACATGAAATTGAGCGCAGCCCCTAAGGAGTCACTGAGATGCTCCATTTGTTGAGAGAACGAGAGTGCTGGGGTTCGCATGAGCAATGGTGCATTTTGCTTATGAAAGAGCAATTTTTTAAAAATTTGAAGTATGAAGAAAAAATAATATTGTGCTAGGATAGACTGAAGTGGATCTTTGTTGGCTCTTTATAGGGAGAGAGGAGTTAACTGTGCCCCTCTATAGACATAATGGTGGCACATTCCTTTGGGGACAGTGCTGTCCAAATAGTGTTCCGTTCCTGGGAGTGAAGTGGCAGGAGGTCCTCAGTGACGGGTCACAGCCAGAGCTCAGCTGCAGTGAGGTAGGCTGGCCACCCAGTGCTCGATGGCTCCTTCTCCTCCTGGCCTGCTGATGTAGCCCTGTAGCCCGGTTTGCCTGGGGCTCCAGCCACACAGCCTGCCTTTCATTTTGGAGCCCAGTTCTCTAGCCTTCCATGTGATTTGGCTATCTTTCAAAATATTTTAAATAAAGTGGTTTTTTTTCTTTTCTTTTTTAAATTTTATTTTAATCGTTGTTCAAGTACAGTTTTCTCCCTTTTACTCCCATTCCAGCCCACCCACCCATCCCTCCCCACTTCCCTCCCATTACCACCCTCCCCCTAGTTTTTGTCCACATGTCCTTTAAATTTGTTCCTGTAAACCCTTCCCATTCTCCCCTGAAATTCCCTCTTCTCTCCCCTCTGGCCACTGTCAGCCTGTCCTCTATTTCAGTGTCTTTGACTGTATTTTGCTTGTTTCTTTGTTGTTTAGGTTCCTGTTAAAGGTGAGATCATATGGTATTTGTCTTTCACTGCCTGGCTTATTTCACTTAGCATAATGCTTTCCAGCTCCATCCGTGCTGTTGCAAAGGGTAAGAGCTCCTTCTTTCTTTCTGCTGCATAGAATTCCATTGTGTAAATGTACCATAGTTTTTTGACCCATTCATTTACTGATGGGCATCTAGGTTGCTTCCAGCACTTAACTATTATAAATTGTGCTGCTATGAATATTGGGGTGCAAAGGTTCTTTTGTATTGGTGTTTTAAGGTTCTTAAAGTGTTTTTATTGCTGTAACTGAACTGAATTACTGAATCAATTTCTGTTGTTTGTCTTTGGACCTTGATGAGCATAACACTTATTATTTTTTTAATCTTCACCTGAGAATGTGTTCATTGATTTTAGAGAGAAAGAGACACTGAGAAATATTGATAGGTTGCCTCCCATACACATCACGACCAGGGATCAAACCCTCAACCTAGGCATGTGCCCTAACTGGGAATTGAACCGGCCACCTTTCAGTGTACAAAATGATGCTCTAACCCACTGAACCACCCAGCCAAGGCAAGTACAACAATTCTTTATTCAATAAATTCAGTCCCCTCCTCAGCAAATTTCTTTCATAAAAGTGAAATCACACAAGAATGTATTTGGGTTGTTTTCCAGTTTTCTAGAATAGACTTTTATTTTCTGCCTGGTTGTACTGATGTATTCAATGTAACATTTCTATTCAAACTCCATTTTGACTCACAATGAAAATCCTTCAAAGAGGGAAGGATTTATATGGTTCAACTTAACTTCTGTGTCACAAACAAGAAATGTAAAGTGTGAAGGCAAATAGTATACTTAATGTATCCTCTACAAACCATAAATCTACTTGAAGTAAAAGTATTTATTAAATTATATTTGGCAAATATTGTATTGTTATTCATTTTTTCTGGTTTCTGGAATTTTTCTATGTCTCATTAAAAGAAACAAAAATTAGTAGGAATAAATTAATTCTACAGTTTAGCAATTAAAAAACATGCATTGCTTCAGTAGGTGGTCTGAGATTAAGCAAAACAAGCTACTCACTTTTCAAAATTCCTGGCAGAGTTTTTCTTTGACTGCCAGTTACAAATAAATAGTAGCTCTTCCTGTCATCTGCTTTAATGCTCTTGTTTCCAGGGTCCTTGTGTTGTTTTCACGGAGGCCCTAACTACTTTCTTGTCATCGAAGGGGTGGAAGTTGTCAACATAGACCTATCTTTAATATTGATGACTAGCAGCTTTGTGAGGACCTCAGCACTGATAGCATGCTGATTTTGAAATCCAGGCCGTCGTCATTATCCCAGACCTAATTGCTAGGTTTAAATTATTTTCCATGAATGTGTAAGATGCCATTCTCAAATTTTATGGGTTTGCACCAGTGACACAAGAATAGACTGAGCACTTTCCAGCTGGAGGATAAAGTGCCCGTGAGAATAACACTTGCACACCTGCTCTCCACCCACCCATCCAGACCACAGGCACTCTTTCCAGGCTCACTGGGGATTTGAGACAGAGTTGCAAAAGCTGAGGCAGAAATGAAGACATTATTCTTTCCCACAGTGCATGGCATTTGACAGTGCAGGTTCAGGTGAAAGATGTAACACACACACACACACACACACACACAATCTTTACAGCAACTCAACAATGAATGTGTGCTCTCTAGCTACTGTGTTTTTATAGCCCTGCTCATTGAATAGGTTGTGCTTCTCTTAACAAAGACAAAAAGACAAGTCCATAAAATGTGACTGCTAAGTGCACAGATGGTAAAGAGAACTCCATGCGTGGTACCACTGGAAATGATTTGTTTTATTTCAACAAATACAGTAAAAGGGAAGAAATTTTACACCACCAGTTTGCTTTTCAAATATTTATTTTGCCCTATTCTTTCCTGTTTTTAATCAGCTTACAAATCAGTTGTCTTCCTACTTCAGTAAGTTTTAGGCAAGGGATCGTGCAGCATTTGGGCTGGTAAGTCAGCGGACAGGATCCAAACAAAATGTGTCATCACATAAGTCCTCATCCGCTGACTCTTCTGTAATTGCATATGAGTTTATTTACTGTGAGATAAAACCATTGTGGGATTTGGTATTCTGTTCCTGAGATATATATACAATCCAGTGAAGAGTGAAAGTTGATATTTTACAGTTGATCTTTTCATAGACCAGACTAATTTGATGTTGCTAGGTGTGGGTTGGCAACTACTTTAAACTTAAACACAACCAAGCCGGGAATCTACATCATTCACTCAGGTAGGTGGGACAGCTTATATTGGGGGAAAACAGGCAACTATGTATGATTTTTTAAATTGGCTTATCAATTTCTTCAAAAATGTCTATTAGGAATAGGATTGCATTGACTCTGTAGATTAATTTAGGGAAGATTGCCAGGTTGACAAAGTTGAATATTTTAATTCATAAAAATGGTCTTAAAATTCACGAAAATATATCCCCCACCATTTGTTTAGGTCATCTTTATAAGTTTATTTTTCAGTTCTAGAGTTACATTTGGTTCTGTTTAAGGTTTCTATTTCTTTGCTGAATTTCCATTTCTGCAGTGAGACTTTCATCCATTGAAACATATCTTTTGTAGTTTAATCTTTCTTTTTTTACATTGTTGAGGATAATTAACATATCACTTAAAATCCTTCTGATAGTTCCAACATGAATCTCAGGTTCAAACCGAATTTTCTTTTCTCTTGAGAATGTTCCCTCCTCCCAGTTTTTCCTATTTTGGGTAATCTTGTATCCTAGACATTACAAAAAGTAATTTTGTTTTAGAAAGTAATTTTTCAACTTGTCTTGAACTTCAACTCTTCCTGGATTTCTCTCAAATCTCAATTCCATTATTTTGCCTTACACTGGACTGTTCCGAGTCTGCTTTGTGTGTGCATGGTTCAGGGATCAGTCAAAAACATGAATAGACAGAATTTGGGGATCCCATTTTTTTTTGTTTGTTTGTTTTTTTACCCTTGAAAGGTTTACCTGCTCTCTTCAGTGGGTTGGGTTTTGTGGCTACACGTTTCTAGTTTCCTTGGCCAGAAGTTTGGGTCTTTCCATGTGAACCCCTTCTGTGTGTAGCCCTGCACTGTACTTAACCCAGAGTGAAAGCAGTAGAACGTGGAATTTACATGAGGAGGGCTCCCCTTGTTCCCTTCTCCAAGTGAGCATGAACTCCCCACCAGGTCTGTCTCCTGTTCACCACCCAGTAACTCCAGGTAATTGTTTTATGTGTTACTTCCAGGTATCATAATTATTTTATGCAGGCATTTTTATTTTGGGCACTGATTTCTTGACTCTCTTCGGTAGGTATGCCTTTTCTTTAGCATGCATTATGGTTTCATTTTGTTTTGGGTAGGGACTTAGTTTATCATTCTAAGAAATAGAACACCTTACCTAAAAAGCAATCTTACAAACTACAGAAATGTCATTGAATCTATGAATTCAACTTTGGCTTGAAATATATTCTTTACCTGGCTAGGGACAGCTCCCTTTGGTGTGAGTCATGCCTGAGTAAACTCTCTCAACCATTCAGTGTTGGCCATTCTTGAATATTCCACAAGTCCCTCACATTGCCAGTATACCATATTCTTTCTTTCATTGTTATGGCTATTAACCTACAACATGAAATATTACAATTGAAAGAATAAACTCCTAGTCATTGCTCTAAAAACAAACAAACAAAGAAGCAAACAAAAAAGAACCTGGACAATTCTGACTGCAGTGAGATTTAGGAAATTCTGCAGAACCTGTCTTACCACGAGCCCTTGCCTGTCTCTGGTTTAGGGGTACAGCCTATGCTTTCAACTTTTGTTTTGAAACTGATTTTAATCTGCTTTTACTAGGTGGATTCATCAGTTTATTCACTGTATTTTTTAATTCTTCTCAATTGTATTTTTTTCTCACCACTTATCTCTGTTCCTCATGTTTCCTTCTGACTTAGTGGGCCACCCACCAGGCTGATAGCCTGCCCTTCATATAACTTCTTAATCGAGCAGTTCTTGTATCTTTCTTTTATTTTCAAATTTCTACACATTTGTGGCAGAGACAGGTTATAAAAGCCTACATGTCTTTCTTTCCTTGCCATCATCCATTTTCCTCGGACAACTGACTTAGAGTTGTTCTTGAAATAGTGTAAATATTTGCTTAGGATTTCATCCTAATACCCCACTCAGTGAGACATCAGTGCTAATAAAACAGCAGGAACAAGTCACAAAGAATTTTCTACATTCTACAACTGAACTACTAAAGGGAATCTTTATTTAATTAAAATTTTATATCTGTC
This sequence comes from Phyllostomus discolor, assembly GCF_004126475.2. Lineage (NCBI taxonomy): Eukaryota > Metazoa > Chordata > Mammalia > Chiroptera > Phyllostomidae > Phyllostomus > Phyllostomus discolor. The sequence continues at coordinate 171,473,925 of NC_040904.2, read as the reverse complement.
TTATTTCTACTCATAAACAACACTGAATTTCTCAGGGCCCTTATTTGCATTTTCCATTTCCTTTATATTAATGATGCCTTGAATTTTTGGCTGGACCTCTTTAGGAAAGTCATTCTCCCCTGAGCTGAGGAACAAACAGAGTACACCACTTAGACATGGCCTAGATGTCCCAGCAGTCTCAGAATGAAGCAGGTCACTTCCAGGGCCATTATCCAGAAGCACCTAAAATGCCACGGGTCTAGATGTTTAATCAGAGAAGTCAGGGAAAGTACTAATTAGCTGTCAATTGTTAAATTTTTTTTTACCTGTAGCTTAAAAGAAAAATAATTTGCCTTTCTGTGTGGATATAAAAATAGTTCTGCAGTTATTACTGTGTCAAACACTGTTCAAGCACTTCACCAATATTTACTCAGCCGTGGTGGTTTCTCTTATCCTCATTCTGCTGCAGTTCAGGGATTTGTATGTGTTATGTTATATCACACCCCTAGGTTTTGGCTGAGTGGGAGTTTGAACCCTGGTATTTGGCTCTAGAGTCTCTGCCCTCAACCACTGCACAACACTGCTGTTCTAGTAAAAAATGTCCTTTATGTCCTAATAAAAAAGAGTACTCCAAGAAAGGACTCAAATCCAACAATAAATAAAATAGAGATGCCAGACTCAATTAAGTGGCCTAAAATATCGTAGAATCTGTAGGCAAATATAAATGAATGCAAAGTGAATGGGAATGCATTATATATTAGATTAAACCATATGAAATTGCCATTTTTTGTGTATAAAAAAATCAATATCAATGCTTTCAAAGGGTTCAGTCAAATATTAAATCAGACTTAAAGGGAAACCCTAATAGTAGTAGGGTGATACGAAAAACATTAGCTGGTGCAATAAGGTCTATAGGCTAGTGAGATCAAGCTGGGTGAGAGAGCAGAAGGAAGCTATTCTTACAGGTCTCAGTTACTGAAGAAGCACAGGGAATTATTGGGTTGGTCAAAAAGTTCGTTTGGATTTTTCTGTAAGATGGCACTAGTAGTGCTAAGTTGTTTTTGACTTCATTCAAAACAACTTTGTTAGATTGTATTGTGACAGCTGTCATATCAGTGTACATTAAAAACTTATCAAACTGATTAATTTTTGTGTAGCCATTTTAATATTGAAGATGAAAGAAAATATGCCCACATTTTTGGCATATTATGTTTTGTTATTTCAAGAAAGATAAATGCAAAAAAAGGTAAGAAAAAAACCCACAAAAAAAGATTTGTGCAGTGTGTGGAGAAGGTTCTGTGACTGATTGAAGGAGTCTAAAGTGGTTTGTGAACTTCTGTGCTGGAAGTTTCTCACTGGATGATGCTCCACAGTCGGATAGACCAGTTGAAGTCAATAGTGATCAATGGAGACATTGAGAACAACAAACATTATCCCATGCAGGAGATAGCCAACATACTCAAAACATCCAAGTCAATAAAGTTATTGGTGAAAATGAAAAATGTCTTTTATTTTACAAAAAAAACTTACAGGACTTTTTGGCCAACCCAATAAAAATACACTGTAGGTCTTAATGAAGACACACAGCTGGAAGCAAGAATGTCTTAGTGTGGTGGGCAGTGGGTCAGTATCTTATTTTTGTAGAAGAGTGAAGAAATGTGTGTTTGATTACAAACTTCAAAAAAGGAAGAGTGTTTCTGGGAAACTGACCTTCACTGCAGGCGTACGGCCCAGAGCCTGAGGAAGGGGGCAGATCAAGAAGGGTGGTGGGTGTTAGGGATCCCACCCCATACAAACCCCTTTGGGAATGTCAAAAGGAATTTCTCACACCTGGTCAGAGTCTCGCTCTCTGTGGGTGGTATCATCCACAGCTGTACATAATCTAAGTATGCTACTGTCTTTTATGAGCTGACTCTGGTGGAACACAACATGAAACTATTGTGACCTAAAGAAATTGCCGTAACTTTGAACTCTAGGCAAAGCTGTAAACATTGCTGACATTTCTTGATGTCATTTTGATTGTCCTTTCTGGCATTCTTTCTTAATTAGTTTTGACTGGACTGAGGAAGACTTATGTTTAAAGTATTCTTAATAATTACATCTACAATTGTCCAAAAGTTTTCTTTAATGGTGCAGTAGTGTTGACTTTTTTTTTCATTTTTATTGTTGTTCAAGTACATTGCCTCCATTTCCCCCCACCACCCCCAACCCCAGCCATCCCCACTTCCCACCTTCTTCCAAAAATTTTTAAGAAATTAGAGCACACTACTAAAACCGCTTGAGATAAAAATTTAAAAGTGACTTTAATGCTCATGAGCATGAATAATTAGTAGAGTTTTAGGTAAAATCTAAAGAGCTGTATTTCCTGTGATAGCACTTTCATTTCTTTTGCCTCTTGAGCCAGGTGCCGTCTGAGTTATCAGGCACTTGATGCGTGTGTAGTGTTTGGAGTGCACTTGGAGAGAGCTGGGATTTCCTTTTTTCCCCACACAGAATTACCATATTTCATGCAATTGGTATACCTACGTCCATCTCCAGGGTTATTGAAAAGGGAAATGGAGCATTCAAAACTGGGGGAAACACTAATTTGAACACATCACTTCCTAGGCCTATTTTAGCATGGAAGACCAAATTTAATGCAAGGAGGGGAAATGTATAAACCCCTACATTGGAGCAAAACAAAAAAGAAACATCCTTGAATTGGAAGAAGCTACATGACTTACAACCTTCTGAAAAAAGATATTCATTGGAATTGATTGAGCCTGTAGTAGGCTCCATGTCCATGAGGATGCTTGAAAAAGACAACAAAAGACAAAACAAAATGAAACCATAAGGCATGCTAAAGAAAAGGCGTACCTGCTGAAGAGAGTTGAGGAATCAGTGCCCAATTTTTACTAAACAAAGTGGCGGTTCAGAGAAGACAAATCATTCTATTAATAACAATGACCAATACTTCAGTATGTCTCATTGATAGATGATGTTGTCCTTCCTATGCTTTTGCTGAGATATAGAAAATATTGAGGAAACAGAGATTAAGGAAATAAAAACAATGAGAAGGAAAGGCCTGCTGAGTTGACACAGACAGAGTGTTCAGCCCTGGAACAAGGAGAAAGGGCTGACTCCAGGCAAACCAAAGCCTGACTCTGCTGAGGAGCGCTCTGGGGTTTTGAGAAATTGAGCTTTGTTTTACCCAGTATCTCAGTAAACATTCTGGAATGTGCTAGAGTTGTTTATATCAGCCACTTGCTTCTGATGAGCAGGCCTGTCTTCAGAATAGCCAGATAGGAGGGAGAGCTAGAAAAAGCCATCCACAGAAGGTGGTCCTTATGCCTAGTGGAATCCTCCCCCCTCGTTTGTGATAATCATTCACATTCCACATTCTTTATCATTAAAGACATTTTGCATTTTCTTCTGTTGGAATCTCTCCATCAATTACCCCATCATCCCAGGGTAACAAACATGAGAAAGTGTATTAATAGAATTGATAGCACAATTAACTTGTAATTCTGCTTTTAAAAATTTAATATCAAAGTCAAATATGCCAATAAAAAGAAGAAACAAAATCAAACATATTTGAAAAAGTAAAAGTGATCAAGATTCATTTTCCTCTTGAAAGAAAGAGACTGGGAGATTGGGTTTTAAAAAAATAAGCACCTTTTTTTGGTGAAATGAGCTTAAAACTTAGTAATAATGAATAGATGAAAATCATGAAATGGACAGAAAACTATCTGATAAGTATTAAAAAGAAACAGAAGTGGCAATATTGATAACAGAGAAGGTGGAATTTAGAGTTAAAATTATGAACTAGGATAGTGACACCATGTGCTAAAAGTCATAACCCATGTATACCCCAAAATAGAAGATAAATATGCAAAACAAAATATCAAATATATGGGTAGAACTTGATAAAAATGAACTTATAATGACATTTCATACCACTCTTTCAGGATCAGATATATTTAGGAGAAACCAAAAAGGAAATGGTGTGAGGTAAGTTTTTAAAACGCCAGCCTACTTGATTTTGTGTGTGTGTGTGTGTGTGTGTGTGTGTGTGTGTGTAGGGAGAGAGAATATTGCTTACTGATATTAGATAATTTAGTTTTTACATTTTACTGATATAGACACAAAATCAATTTACTTTGCCACAAAGGAAGCCTAGATGAAATCAGAATAATAGAGATTTTACAGGCTCCAACTTCTGATCATAAATCAATAAAATATAAAAAGGTAATGGGGAAATAATTATGAACTACTTAGAAATTAATAATCTTTCTAAAGAAATTTAAATCACAAGCTAAACACTGAAATTATAAAGCTATGTTCAGTAAAAGAGAAAGTATTATACCAAAGCCTATGATATAAAGTTGAAATACCTTTGAATTTAAGGAAGGAATACAATGTGAATATTAGAAAAATACCAGCAAAGTTAATGAAAGGAAATTGCATAAACAAAATTAATAAGTTTTGGAGAAAGAGAAATGAGAAACAAAATACTCAAGATAGTAGAGATATACCCAAGTTGCATTATTTGAAAGGTCAATAAGAAAACAACAAATCCTAGCAAGCCTGATTAAGGAAAAAATACAAGAAAAAAAATGATAGAAGTTTAGAAATGAGAAGACATAATATAGTTGGTAACTTAAGAAATATGTAAGAATGCCATCTATAATTTATGGTTGGCATTTTTAAGGCCCAGAGAAAATTGATGATTTCTCTGCAAAACATAAACTCATTTGCCCAAGGAGGAGTAGAATGCTTGCATAAACTGATTCCAAAAGAAAAAAATTTTAAATGGGATGTGCAAGTTCCTCGTGCTACGTGTACCCACACTCTGGTGATGTGCACTCCTTTCCCTCTTGACTTCAGCTCAGCCGTAAGACTTTCTTTAACCAGTGATAGTGATACATGGGTGAAGGGAGAGTGTGATGGTCTAAGCCTTGCCTTTCAGAGTCTTCAGGTGTGCCTTTGCTTCCTTTTTTTGTCTCCAACACAACCATGAAAATAATGCACTCTGGCTAGCCACCGTCTAAGGAGGATGGAGGAGACGCTGTACAGAGGGACCAGCCAAGCCGGGCAGACATCAGCAGTCCCCACAGATGGACAGACAAATAAACAAGGTCAACTGAAATAAGCAGAGCTGCCCCCAATGGTCTGCAGGCTTATGAGAGAGAATAGAAGAGTTCTGAATCTCTAAGTATGAGGTTGGTTTGTTATTCAGGCAATAAAAGCAAATAGCAACGTTCTTAAAGTTCTTCTATCATAAAAGGCACAAATGCAAGAAGGCTTTACAGCTAAGGTTTTACAGTAAAAGAATGTAAAGCTGCTTCTTTTACTTTATCAATTCAGACTTCTTAATACCAAAAGCTGATACAGTACCAAAAATGGTGAAGAAAGAGACAGACAAAGAAAGTGAGAGTGATGGAAATAGAGACTTGAGAGAAGAGAGGAAGGGGGGGAGGGAGGGAGAAAGAAAACTATAGGCCAATCTCATGTTTTAATACAGGGCAAAATTTGTAAATAAAATATTCCTTTTGAAAATATGATTAGTAACTCAAAAAATTAACATTTCTTGACGAAGAACAGTTTGTTAAGGAATGCGATATTAGTTCAATTCTCTGTTCTTCTGACAGCGATTCTGTGTTCATTAGACTGGCTAAAATTGCCACACAGGTTTTGAATGCCCTGATGTATTCTTTTCAATCCTTTTTCTCATTGGGTAGCAGTTTAGATAATGTCTCTTGACCTACCTTCAAGTTCCCCAGTGCTGTCCTTAGCTCATCGAGTCTACCACCGGGTGTCCTCAGAGCCACCCTTCTTTTCTCTTATCATGCTTTTTACCCTTAGCATTTTCCTTTGATTTTACTTTGACAAGTGCACCATGTATACTTGAAGAAAATGTGATTGTGTTAGCTGTCGTCCTCTGTGTGTATAAACCACCTCTTCTTTACCTTCCATACCTAACTGAGGAAGGTGCGTTACAACCTCCCACTAAGTTTGCAGATTTGCCTGTCTTTTGAAACTACATTATTGGATGCTTTCTGCTGTAAGATATCCTTACAAAATGTTCTTCTTAATCTTCAAAAATGCTTTGTGCCTTAAAGTCTGCCTTGTCTATTATAAGTATAGTAACATCAGCTTTTTTGGGTAGTGTTGGTGTGATACAATTTTTTCCCCATGGTTTGCTTTTTGAACTTTCTCTGTGCGTATATTTAAGAGGATTCTTGCAAACTGATATAATTATCCTTTGGATCTTTATCCAGTCTGACAATCTTATACTTTTGCTTGAACTACATAGCCCATTTGGTGATAGACACATACATGTATTTCCCAGATCTTCAAGAAAGGACTCCTTGCCCTGCTGTAGGGAGTGTTACCAGCAGACAGCCTCCTGCTCAGCTCCATCAGGGTCTGCTTCAACTTCAGAAAAGAAGTTCACCCCATGTGTGTCCACTTTTTCTAGGGCAGCATGCATTTGGTCACTGAGTAAGTTCTACAGACCCGGCCCACTAGATAGCTGTAATGCCAATACCTGCTCCCCAGCTCCCTGCCAGATAAGCAGAGAATGTATTGGGCCTGAATTTCAACTTCTCCCTCTGCCCATATAATCTGCCCATATAATCTACCCCTGGGTCTCCTGCATTCCTAACAGTTGGCCTGTGATGGAAGCCCCACAGGTCTCTGTCACTTCAACCCTGACTGTTGGAGATCCCGCTCTGGTGTTCAGAGTTGGGTGCCCTCTGCCCAAAGCAGCTTCAGCATCTGTCCACTGTCTTGAGGGGGAGGGCTTTGGAATGGTTGAAATCAGGTCTTTTGTTTCCTGAGTGTTAAGGTGCTGCAGTGCATTCATTCTGCCCTGAAAGTCTGTAGGCCTAGCTCCTGGCCTCCCAATAGAGCAGAATTTAGCGAAGATGCTCTCTGCTTGGGTAAGCCCTAAGTTTGCCTATGGCTGGGCTCAGCATCAGCAAAATCGGCTAGTAGAAAGGAAGGAAATAACTATAGATCACCAGCTCATTTCAGGAAGTTCCTTCCCCTGAAATTTTAGGTGTTCTAATAATTCTTACTTATAGAGCCATCTGATGCCTTTAAAATAGGATTTAAGAATCACCCAGCTTTTCTAGTTGTTACAGTAGGAGTGTCAGTTTTCTGTGACCTCCTACTCCTGGCTCAAAGTGGAAGTCTCTGTTACCTGTTAACCATCCCTTTATTCCTCTCTGTCCTCACCCATTCAGCTGCCAAGTCCCCTTGGCAGACTGTCCCCACAAGGCTGCTTGGATCTCATCCTGTCCTCTTCCTTCCATGGCCACTGTCCACCACTGTGGTTTGGTTTTTCCAACCATCCCACGAGACCCCTCTGTGGTCTCACCATCATTAAGCACAATTCTCATCATATTAGGTCCCAGCTAGAACTTTCCTGCGGCTGTTTGCCACAGTTCAATATCAAATTTTGTCCCAAGATATCTCTTGTTTTATGATTCGTATTGCTTATGCTTCACCCAAACAGGACTATTTAGTGCTGCTTTAACTCGCTTCACAAATTGCCAGTCTGTGCTGTTGTCCATGCTGCATCCTCTGCTTGACACATTATATTTAATCATTTTCCCTTTAGACAGCTGCTTGTAGAAATGCTGCCCATGGTTCAAATCACCATTTAAATGCTGCCTCTTCCACGAAAACTTCATTCATGCTCCAACAAATCTCACAATTTTGTCTGCCTCTTACTCTTCCTCTTATATAGTTTTGGAGCTTATATAGTTTTGGAGCTTACTGAATTCTATCCAAACTTGTATTTTTTGTGTGTATCTCCACTACTAAAAATGTAAAATTTTGAGGTCAGGTACCTATTTGTCCCATCTAGTAAAGTGCATGTTTATTGAGCACATTTTGCACAACAAGGTATGAACATTTGCATATGAACAAAAGAGTCACAGAGATGATCAAACACATGCTTATGTTCAGTTGTACGGAGAGATTCTCTAATGTAGGAACCTGGTCTCTCCCTTCTCCACTTTGTTTTCCATCCCATGTCTGCACTGCTGGGTGGGGCAGCCTTTAGATTGCCTGCCTGTAACACATGCTTGAACCGCCGTCAACCTCCTCCTCGTCTTCTCTGTTTTAGCCTGATCTCCTTCAAAGCTATTGTGTAGAGAGACATGACTTGGACAAAATATTGCTCTAAGCAGAATAATATATTTGTTCATTCATTTACAAGTCAATTTTAAAGTTTAAAAATGCAGTATTTGTCCATAGAGTGCTTTCAACCACTTAGAAGAAAAATATAATTCAAATATATTCAAAGTGCCATTATGTTGTTATCTTCGGCTGCTTGGTTTATGAGATCATGCGTGTTACTCATGTAGTTGGATACTTTACATTTCTACAAATCCTTCCCAGAAACAGTCCTACCCTAGCTAAAACAGTTCAAAGTGAAGATCCTTAGTTTTAGAGTAAAAACAAATACATGATGTAACTGGGTAAAATGATCTGTTAAACCCAAGTTGGAACAAAAGAGCATCAATGAGAAACTCTGTAAATGATGCAGAACGACATTTATTTGTGTGTCAGTTAACTCCTTCCTCCATCGCCTGCAAATTGGCAACTGTCACGCTCTAGAAGACCCTCGAGGCGTGAGTTTCCAGCACGCACTTACCACTGCCCATGGTCGGCCCACGTGGACTTGGAGGGGGGAGGGGAATGCGTACAAGGTGCTCAAGCTTGAACTGACTCAAAAGATGGTTGAAAGAGATTAGGCAAGGAGGTATCTCTACTATCATTGGATAATCTGATATAAACTATTTTGGTTCTATCCACATAAGAAAAAAATAAAAGTACTTAATTCAGTAAATCTGGTTTAGAAATGGGTAAATTAGTGGGTTGTAGAAGCAGTGCAGCCTATATTGAATGCATGGAAATAATGTAACGAACGTAACATATATGTTGCATTATGCATAATTTTAAAACACACTAGCTCCAAACTCCAGGATTAAACTGAAAAGCAGCTGAGGGTTGAGGAGCAGGGTTGAGGGTGAGGACTCCATACAGACTACCTAGGTTCTAATAACCTGGGTCAAAAATTAGCAAGTTAATTAAAATCAAGATTTCTCTATATCACTTTAATTGGGGTATTGGTTACTGGGTATATTTTGTCAAACTCCATTTACTTGAACACTTAAGATCTGTGAATCTTATATAAATTATATTTAAGTAAAAATTATTTGAAAATCAGTATTCCTGTAAGAAGGGAAAATCACAGTAGTTATTGCATATATTTGTTGTATGGATTAAATAAGATAATGCATATAAAATGCCCCACAAGTCATAACTATTATCACTTGAACAAGTGATCAAAATTTTTCAAGGTAAATATTACTATCTTTGTTTGTTTTAAGCTAGTGAGGACACAGAATCTCAGAAATGTGTACTAACTTGCCAAAAATTTGAGGCTGAGCTTTAAATCCTGGTCTGTTGAATGTCAAAATTTTCTCCACTGTAAGAGAAAATTACAGTGTGGACTTTTTAAAGGAAGTTTAGCTGGGTTGAATGAATATTTAATGTGGATCCTGTTCTTATCTTGTAGTTTAGCCAGGGTAAAAGAGCTCAAATGATTCAAATATTTTAGTTTTCAATATTCTACATTTCAGGACTGGGACATTTCAGACTGACAGCCTAACGGGGGTACTATAACACATATGAGGAGATGCTGTGTATGTATGTCTTCCTAAGCATGGGAGAGAAATACTCATGAACATATGAAATTGGCTGGAAACATGTTGGCTATATGATTTGAATAGAAAGGAAACCATTATGAACTATATAGTTTCTGTGTACTATTTCCAAATGACTTTGTAGGTTATAAAATATTTACCTAAAATTATTATCATTTCTATGTAAAAATTTTTTGAGTTTTTTCTATGTAAAAATTTTTAATTAAAAATGTTTCCAAATTTCTGCTAAGGCCCAGTTGAATTTAGTTCCACTTTTTAGCTTATGACCTTTGTCATAGAATGAATGCAATCTTGAGAACTAAGTAATATTTTAAGTAATGAATTATTAGCTTTGATTTTTTGTATTATGAACTTAGTCATATTGTGTGATTCATTTCCTCTGATTTTTGAAATTCTAATGTTTTAAAGAAATTGTATAAAAGGTTGACTATTCTTTTGGAAACCTCATTTAAAATACTTAAGTAGCAAGCATCATCTGTATATTAAAAAATCAAGAAAAAAAATTTAATTTATTAAAATAGGACTAACAGTTACATTCAGAAAGAAAAATCCTGTACAAATGTGGTTGCTATACAGAGGCATTCTCAAGGAACTTTCAGTGTAGCAAAGGGAAATTAAAATTTATGCTGAAGTGACCATGAGGACATCTTAAATATTGTTCTAAGCAGTGGTTCTCAAAGTGTGGTCTGGGAAACCCTGGAGGCCACCATGAGGCTTTCAGAGAGTCCCTGAGATCAAAATGGTTTCATAATAATACTAAGACATAAAGTGGCATTTTCCATGATGCGCGACCTAACAAAAGATGGACTGCAGAAGCAATACAAGAAACCAGGTGTCTTCTCTTAAGCCAGACATTAGAGAGACTTATAAAAACATAAACAGATGCCATTCTATTCAATAACAATGTTTTTGTTTCGGAGAATAATTTTTTTCATAAAATATATTATTTATATTAACATGTAATAGTTATAGTTATTTCACAATAAATTACTAAATATGTTTAGAAGTTCTCAATTTTATTTTTAATACTATATATGCTATTACACAGGAGTGAGCAGAAGTAGATTAAATTACCAGCCATCATTACCTTAAAGGTAGATCATAAGTAAGGATATGAAATAATAATAACAATAAGACAATACAAATAAATAATAAAATAATGACTGATAATACAAGAATAAACTCGGTTTCACATACACACAACTGGAATCCCAACAATGCCTGCTCCTGTACAAATCTGTGTCTGCTAGCTCTAGCTCTCAGCAGATAAAACTCACCTAAACAAAAGTTCTTCGGGGACTTCATTAATTTTTCAGGAATTTAAAGAGATCCTGAAACCAGAAGGTTTGAGAACCATTGCTTTAATAATAATTTGACCTTGCTAGAGACTCAATCATGACCTCTAGTGGATACATCCAACAACTTTGATTTAGTCAGTTTTACAAAGACATCATTTGACATTCATTCCACTGTCAGTCCTTTTGGAGACTCCATTCAAGCTCTTCTTGTAAGAGGCGCTAAATCCCGTTTCAGCTGGATTGGCTTGGGCCAGAGTCTCCCAAGGCATCCCTGGGCTGCCTGCTCCAGAGTCACCTGTAGAGCTGGCTGCAAAGGAAAGTTCTTGGGTCTTACCCAGAACTTCCAGTGATCTTTTGTGGCAGATCCCATCTGCTTTCTATTAAGAGTCCCACGTTGTTCCTATGAACACTGCCATTTAGGTTTCTTGTTTGAGTATATTTGTGGTGTACTTAGAGTTTAAGAAGAGGCATCATAAAATGGTGGGTAAATCTCACATGGAGTCAGATATTTCCACTCAGCTGGAATTTCTGTTGCTATAGACGTAGGTACTTTTCCATTAGAAGGTATCCTGTTTTTCGGGCAAAAATTGAGAACCTTGATGTTTATGGAGCTTGTCCAGGGGAAAAATGCTCGTGGGTCCCTGGTGAGACCTTAATTCATCAGTCACTGCTCTGCCTTCATGGAGGAGAAAAGCATGGATTAAACCTGAGCTTGTTAAGACTTTAATGTGTGAAGGGATCACCAGAGAGTGCAAAGTTTAAAATCCTTACTATCTGGCCATTTACAGAAAAAGTTACCAACTCCTGTTCTAGATCAGTACTTTTTCAACTTTAACAAATTCATCTTCCAGGAACCTCTTAACATGCAAATTCAGATTCAGTGGATCTGGGGTCTAATTAGGTGCCAGCAAATGCTGCTGGCCCACTGGCCACGTCAGAGCAGGTTTGAAGTGCAGAACGTCAGGCCTCACTGTAGTCCCACTGAGTTGGAAGGGACATTTCACCAGGATCCACAGATGATCCTCATGCCCGCTCATCAGTACACCAGAAGCTCTGGTGTAAGTTATGAATAAAGAGTGAGACTTTTGGCTACAGGCAAAGCTGGATGGGAATCCCTCTTTCTTATTTATTAGGCATGGGAATGTCAGCATGCAGTTGAAGCTCTTCCAATCTCTTTACCATGATCTCTAAAGGGTGAAGAAAATACTTTGTTCACTCACAACTGTTGTGAAAATCTAATGAAATGAGAGAAATCATTTATAAATAATAGCTAACACATATTGAGGGGTTACTAGATGTAAGCAATTGCAGTAAATAATTTATAAAGAAATTGAGGTTCAGCAAGATGAAACAGCTTGTTCAAAGTCACATTGCAAACTAGAGAAGGGTAGAACTGGCTCGTGGTTGCCTGCTTCTGAACTTTTCTGCGACCATGTAATTGCGCCACCTTGAGGATTTTCCAGCCCTATTCAAACGTCTGTGTTGATGACCTCTTGATGTTGTGCAAACATATTCCAACGCTTCTCTACGTGTAAATGAGAGAAATGCACAATCTGAGCCAATAGGAAAAATTCTTTAACCATAGTATACACACTTGACCTTGTCAAAATGTTCAAAAGCAATGGAGTAAATGAAAAGTTGTCTTAACCCATATCCCATGTTTGAGCAATGTTGTTTAATTAAGCTTCCAGAAATCCAGGAATGGTCCACTCTATGATGACTAGATCATATATTGAAGGAGATAGCATTGTACAAGTGCCTCAATTATATAGTTTCCTTGTCTTTAAAATCACCTTAGAAGAGTATTCCCAGGACAGTTTTGGCACCAAAGCCTGCATCTGCTTATAATTTCCCTTGCATTTTCATAGATTTTTCAGTCCTTGCTGTTTTGCTCAACAGGAAGTCAAACTGCATGTATCATTTCGCCAGGCAGCCCCATCTCTGCAGCTCACTTTCATTTTCCCTTCTTGCCCTCACGGGAGGGTCAGAGCCCTGGAAAGCCTTTTTTGAAAGGACGCTTCATAAAAGATGCAGCAGCGTCCTCTGCTGACAGTGGCTCATAGTGTCGAAGGGCGCCAGCTCACTCAAGTGTTTGAATAGGGTTTGGACGCTCCTAGAATGCACTCATCAGTGCTTTTGATTTCCTTATCTTATGCTCTTTGGGAATAAAAAAGGAAATGTTTGTGTTTAAACTAATTTTAACATTATACATACTTAATGTATACATCTTGATGAATTTGGGAGTATGAAAACATCACCATGATTTATTCCATAAACATATCCATCACATTCAAGGTTTCCCTTCTGCCTACTTTATTTATTATTATTTGTGATAAGAATACTTAACATAAGATCTATTCTCTTAGAAAATTCTCAAGTATGCAACACAGTATTGTTAGCTATGGGCTCTGAGCCGCATGGCAGCTCTCTAGGAAGTACTCGTCTTGTGAGAATGACTTCGTGCCCTTTGACTACCGCTGTCCAGTTCCCCCAGCTTCCCCCAGTCCCAGCCCCCCGGCCATCACCATTATACTGCTTCTGGGAGTATGATTGTTGTAGATTCCTCAGAGTGGTATCATGCAGTATTTCTCTTTCTGTGTCAATTTTACTTTGTTGGGTTGGCCAAAAGGTTCATTTCTTGTTTTTGTTTTTGTTTTTTCAGTAAGGTGGCTCTAGTGCTTAGTTGTCTTTAACTTCATTTGAAACAATTTTGTTAGATTGTGTTGTGACAGCTGTCGTATCAGTGTGCATTGACAAAAACCATCAAAATTGGTGATTTTTTGTGTAGCCATTTTAATATTGAAATGGGAGAAAATATGCAATCTTTTCACCATATTGTGCTTTATTACTTAAAGAAAAGGAAAACAACTGACATGCAGAAAAAAGATTTGTGCAGTGTATGGAGAAGGTGCTGTGACTGATCAGATGTGTCAAAAGGGATTTGCAAAATTTCATGCTGGAGATTTCTTGCTGGATGATGCTCTAGGGTCAGGTAGACGAGGTGAAGTTGATAGTGATCCAATCAAAACATTAACTGAGAACCATCAATGTTATCGCACGTGAGAGATAGCCAACATGCTCAAAATATCCAAATTAATAGTTATTGGTGAAAATGAAGAATGTGTCTTTTATTTTATAGAAAAAAACATATGGACTTTGTGGCCAGCCCAATACTTACCATAATGTCCTCCAGGTTCATCCACGTTGTTACAAATGGCAGAATTTCCTTCTTTTTAATGGCCGAATTAATATCCCATTGTGTGTGTATATCACATTTTCTTCATCCATTCATCTGTCAGTGAACATTTAGATTGCTTTCAAGTCTTAGCTATTGTAAATAATGCTGCAATGAACCAGATGTCTTCACTGGTGAGTTCTACCAAACATTAAAGAAGCATTAATAGCAATCCTTAAACTCTTCCAAAAAATAAAAGAGAGGAAACCTCAAACATTTTATGAGGCAAGTGTCAGTCTCATATCACATCCAGAGAAAGAATCACAAAACTACAGGCTAATATCCCTGTATCTTGGTTATTGTAAATAAGGCTGCAGTGAACATAGGGGTGCATATATCTTTTTGAGTTAGTGTTCTGTTTTCTTCCGATAGAGACCCAGAAGTTGAATTGCTAGATTGTAAGGCAGTTCTATTTTTAATTTTGGGGGGGGAACCTCTGTACCATTTTCCACAGTGGCCATTCCAGTCTGCATTCCCACCAGCAGTACACTAGAGTTCCCTTTTCTCCATATCCTCTCCAGGGCTTGCTATTTGTTGATTTATTAATGATAGCACTTCTGACAGGTGTGAGCTGATATTTCATTGAGGATTTGATTTGTATTTCTCCGATGATTAGTGACATTGATTGTCTTTTTATATATCTACAGGCCATCTGTGTGTCCACTTGGGAGAAATATCTATTCAGGTCCTCTGCACATTTTTAAAATTGGATTGTTTGGGGGTTTTGTGTTGTGTTTTTGTTGTGTTTTGTTTTTTAAATGTTGAGCTGTATAAGTTCCTTATATATTTTTGGTGGTAACCCTTTATTGGATGTATCATTGGCTAATGCCTTCTTTAATTCAGTGGGTTGTCTTTCATTTTGTTGATGGTTTCCTTTGCTGTGCAAAAACTTTCGAGTTTGATGTAGTCCCATTTTTTTTTCTGTTTCCCTTGCTTGAGGAGACACACCCAAAAAGATATCACAAAGAGCAGTGTTAAAGAGTCTGCTGCCTAAGGCTTATTCCAGTTTTATGGTTTCCGGCTTTTGCTCATTTTTAAATCATTGATTTCTAATTGAGGTCAGAGAAGATGATTCTAAAATATTGATCCTTCAAGATTGTTGAGACTTCTTTTTTTGGTGTATATGTGGTAAATATTGGTAAGTGGTCAGTGTACACTGCAAAAGAATGTATATTCTAATTGTTGAATGCATACTTTATTAGCTAATAATTGCTAATGTGCAGTTCAGATTTACTGATATAATTTTCATGACAGCTCAATTGGTTTCTGAAGAAAGTGTTACGTTTCCAGCCACCATTACAGATCTTCATATTTCTTGTCAGCTGTTGCTCTTTATACAGGATCTGGCACAAATGATGCCCCTTTTTTATTACAGAATCTTTTATTACAAAATCATAAGCATGTAATTTTGTAATATAACAATACCACATTTAAGCACACCGTATGACATTTTAGACAAATTGTTCAAATTAAAACTATAAATTAATTAGACCCATATTATTACCCTACCAACCACACTCAAGCAAGCCTTACTTCCGCTGGACCCTGTATTTTAAAGCAATGAGCTTTGGTGCCAAGTTTCAGAGTTGTAATATCTTTCTGATAAATATTTTGTGTTATTTGTAATAACTGTCTTTACCTTTTGAAATGCTTTCTGCTTAAAAGATATTTCTTTAACCATGGTACTCAACTTTGTTTTGGTTAACATTTAGCTGGTATGTCTCTTCTCAACCTCTTATTTTGAACTTTTACAGTCACTGTATTTTAGATGAATCTTTTTTAAAGTTTATGAGCTGGAGTCTTTTTTTTGTTTGACCTGAGAGCTCTTGCTATTCAACTGTTCATTTAAGATCAGTTAAATCACTATAATTAGTGATATATTTTGATTCAATTTTATCATCAATTTTATCTTTGCTATACTTTGCTTCCTTATTTTCTTCCTTATCTTCCCTCTTGATAATGATTTGTTTACTCTATTTTTCCTATCTTAATTTAGAAGTTAGGACTTTAAATAGTTGCCCTTATGTTAAACTTGTCTACATAACTAAATCTAAGTTTTGTCTAAACTTTCTCCCCAAACAAAAGGAGGTTTTCAGAAAGCTTCAGCCTCAAATCACCTTCCCACCACTTTTAAGCTCATTGTTGGTCTGTGCTTTAATTTTAAAAGCAAGATATTATTTTTATTTTATAACAATTTTTCCAGTTTTATTGAGATATAATTGACATGCATCTCTGTAAGTTTAATGTACTGCATAATGACTTTACACACGCTTATTTCCAAATGGTTACTACAATACTACAACACATCTGTGCTTTAGTTAACATCTGTCTCGTATAGTTACAAAAGATTTGTCAGAGTTTTTCAAGAAATATTATTAACACAGATGAAATTTCTAATTTTCCTCAATCCTGTTCCCCACTTCCTTAGAGGAAGTCACTATCTAAATTTGTGTATAACTTCCCATGCAAGATTGTATACCTTTATTATGTATGCATTCATCCATAAACAATATATAATGTTTTGTGTACTTTTTAAAATTTATTTTTATTGAATTTATTGCACATATCTGTCCAATATTCCCAAAACTATTTATTGAATATAGTCTTTACGTTATTGTGTGTTTTTGCCTCCTTTGTCAAATATTAGTTGACTATAAATGCATGGATTTATTCCTGGGCTCCCTATTCTGCTCCACTGATCTATGTTTGCGTTTTTATGCCAGTACCATGTTGCTTTGATTACTGTGGCCTTGAAGTATAGTTTGATATCAGGTAGCATGATTCTTCCAATTTTGTTCTTTTTCAAAATTGCTCTGGCTATTCAGGGTCTTTGTGGTTCCTTGTAAATTTTGAAATATTTGTTCTATTTCTGTTAAATACACCATTGGTATCTCAATAAGAATTGCATGGACTCTATAGATTGCTTTGGGTAGTATGGACATTTAAATGATGTTAATTCTTCCTATCCACAGCTATAGTTATAGTTAATTTTGCTATTTGTGTCTTTTAACCTTCATCTTAGCTTCTTAAGTTGCTAATTTATTATGTTAATTCTATATTTGACCTTACCTGTGAGATTTGTTTTTCTTTCTTGTATTTTCTTTTTCCTCCTTATGGCATTTTCTTTCCTTTATACTGAAGACCCTTTAACATTTCTCGTACATTGTTTTAGTGGCGAGGAACTCCTTTTGTTTCTGCTTCTCAGAAAAATTAAGTGATTTTTCCAAGGTCACAAAGCTTACATGAGCAGTAGAGCTGGAGTTTAGACTCCCAAAGCCCACTTCTGCCTATATTGCTTTCAAAGATATTTTTTATATTTAAAATAAGGTAACATAGCTAATCTGGCACTTTCTACTAATCAAAACATTTTCACAAACAGTCATTCATTTAAGCTCATTAGTTTTATTTTAGGAAGGTAAGCAGGGCAATTTTTATTCTGTCCATTGTAACATTTACCATGTTGAGGTTCAGATTGTGCATTTCGTTATGAGAGCCCACAGCTAGAAAATATCAGAGCATGTAAAACACTCAGGTGTCAGGCCTTTTCAACTATGAAACACTTAGGTATTAAACTGGGAAAGAGCAGAGTGGTGACCTACACCCTCCAAGAACTGTTTCTACTGAACATTAAATACTAGATAACAAATACTAACTGCAAAATAACGCACCAGACACAAATTAGGCATATAAACTTTTAGAGCTGAAAAATAGCTTAGAAGTTTTGTTTTTCAAATCTCTAATTTTGCAGCTGAAGAAACAAACCAAGTTTAATATTACACTATTTAATAGCGTTTTGTCTAAAAAGCTGGGTGTCTGCAAGCACTTGCTCTTAATCCACATTTCCTTTATAGCATCACGATTATCCCCCCCAAATTATCGTACTAAAACAACTGCTCTATTTGGTCTTGAAGACCAAGGAAGGTTTTATATTGTCAAGAATGTTCTCAGATTGGAGTAGTAAAAAGACCACATCTGTGTGTGTGATAGTGAAATAGATACTGAGATGATGGATATCAGTGTTAGTATTTTCAGTTGGATTAAGGAAAACTCGAACACAGATCGCCTATTGCATTGCAAGCAGCTGTTCCTCATGTTCTTCAGAAAATTGCAGAGAAAAGTTATTTTCAGTTTTTTCTTTATCCTACTGAGGAATAGTTAAGATTGGCCAGCAGATGCCACTGTTGTCAGTCATAAATCATTTCTCCTGTTTTAAATAAAGATGAGTCATTACAGAAAACATGTGGCAAGGGTGACAAAAATAATCATGTCATCTTAAAATAAGTGACCAAAATAATGCACACTTGGATCTTTTTATCTTTAAGCAAAATGTTTAATTAGATAGATGGCAACTAAAAGACAAACTAAATTATTAGAAGAAATAAACAAGACTAGTCATCTATGTTTGAAAATAATGTTCACAAAACAGAATGTTGAGTAAAAGCTATATTTAACTGCAAAATATTTCCTATTTTGATGAGTAGCATCAAGGACAAATAAATGAAAATCAATTCTGTTCTTTTTTAATTATTGTGGCAACTTATGGGACAACATAAGACTTCTGTATTTATCACAGCTATACTCAATTATGAACGAGTTCTCATTGCAAAGTTTGTTTCTATCTTCTATTTTCATCAATGTTTGCAGGTGTTAAGTCTTTTGAAAATAACTTAAAACATAAAAATTATTAAAGTAGATCTACAAAACTAACTCCTTGAGAAAAAGTATGCATAGTGGCTATTGTTTACTCCTAGTCTGACCTCACAAATTGCACTCTGGGGCAGGACTAGACTCTCCAGGACTACATGTATCTATATATACATCAAAAACAGACAGGGAGAATGACATAGAAAATGTGACAAAATGTTAAAAATTTGTTTTTTAGCTAAAGGACATAGGGTATCTATTTGACTGTTCTTGCAATTTTTAAAATTATGTCAGCACTTATAAAGTTTTAAAATATGAAGGTACATTAAAGACATTCTGCTAAATGAAAGCTGGATTGGTGCCAAAAGACTCACACTAGAAGAAATAATAAAACTCTTCAAGCTAGAAGTTATAGAAACTCAAATCTGTAAGAAAGAATAAGGAGAGCAGGAAACTATAAATATGTGAGTATATATAAAGGATACATTATTTTGTCTTCACCCAAGGACATTTTTTCATTTCTTTTAGAAAAAGAGGAAGGTGGAACAGGAGAGAGAGAAACACTAATTGGTTGCCTCCCATACAGGCTGGAACCAGGGATCAAACCCACAACCTAGGCTTGTGCCCTGACCGGGAGCAACCTCTCAGTTATAGGGCTGCCTCCAATCCACTGAGCCACATGGGCCAGGGCTTACTGTAAAACACACTTGACAAAACTTTATATGAAAATGTACTTGGAGTTTATAACATTTGATGTAGATTGTGATAGTTAAGGATATAAAGATAGATGAGAATTCCTAGTGCAAACAAAGAACTATGCATTATGTGTGTGGCTGGTCTGGAAAAAGTCCAGCCATTGTTAATGAGAATGGTTTGCACAACATTGATGTAACCTGGCAGTCAAGGAGAGTGGGCTGGAATGCACATGCATAAACCATGACAACTTCACTGTACTAGTCAGTGGGGGCGGTAGATGCCATTGGGTCAGCATATGTACTGTATGGCCATCACATTAAAAATGACTGAGCAAGTAGGACAACAAATCTGCATCAGATTTTGCATTAAGCTTGAACATTCCTCAAAGGAAACTATTTGGATGACTCAGAAGCCTGCAGCTATGGGCAGCTGATGATTGGCAGCTTCAAGCTTCATCATGACAACGTGCCCGCTCATGCATCATGTCTTGTGAAGAGTTTTTTGGTGAAACATCAAATCACCCCAGTGACTCAGCCCCCATACAGCCCAGATTTGGCACCCTGTGACTTCTGGCTTTTCCCAAAACTAAAATCACCTTTGAAAGGGAAGAGATTACAGATGTCAATGAGATTCAGGAAAATACCACAGGGCAGCTGATGGCGATTGGGAGAACTGTGTGAGGTCCCAAGATGCCTACTTTGAAGGGGACCGAGGCATCATTGTCCTATGTGCAATGTTTCTTGGATCCTTTATAAATGTCTCTTTCATACTACATGGCTGGATACCTTTTGGAGAAACCTTGTATGCATGGTGTATACATGTATGTGCATGTAAATATATTTAGTATATTGTCCTGCCCCACTAAGATTTGGTCCTGTGATTTGATTTGAGCAATTAAATATGAGTAGACATTGGTAACCTACATCCTTGTATGAACAGAAGCTTTTAAAGGCATTGCAAGTTTTGTCAGCCTCCTGCCCCTGTTCTCTTTGCCTTTCGAAGGGTGAACACCAGGCAGCTGCAATAATTTTAATACAAAATTCCTAAAGTAATTTTAGAGTCACACCTTGTTTTTTTAAGGAAGGAAAATTAAAACAATGTGTTAATATCACACAAATATGTTTATTATTTAAATGTTTATAAATTTAAAGATTTTAATTACAAATGAAAATATTTCTAGAGAATGTTACACATTTGATATTAATGTTTATAACTGATTTAAGGCACATAGTGCAAAATACTTCATTTCTGATACAGAGATCCCTAAATGTTTAACCACATTGGCACAAAATTGCTTTAGTACCCTATATGGTACAATATACCCCTAATAAATGTTTGGGAAAAAACTTTGTGGGTAAAATGAATATACTATCATTTACTGGCAAAACTCTATTAATAGAATGAATTTTGGTTTACAAAGTAGGTTTCCACAGAAAAATATTATTTGTCTTTAATTTAGTACCACATTCTATAATACACAATTATTCACCTGAAAAAAACTCAATACCTGAGAATTTGTTCATGAATAGTTAATTTTACTACCTCTTAGGTTCTGACTTTGAAAAAGCTAGGATATAAAATAACTTGAACATCTGTAATAAAAATTTTGCACATGTAAAAATAATTTTACTTATTAAAACTTCAAAATTTCAATAATTCTCATTTCTCTATTTGATTAATTAAATACAGTACAAACCTTTGAGAAAATAGATTTTTAAGAGTAGATATATACATATGTAAGAGTTATAAAAACAACATATTGCTCTTATAAGTACAATTAGAGGTAGGTGTTTTAAGTCAAAATCTGCTGTGTTATATCTTCTGTATTATACCCACAAAAGTTCTTATTTAGTATTTAACCCAAGCACACATTTTTAATACAATATTATATACCACATTTTTAGAACTTTTAAACTTGAAGCACCATAATCGACAATTAAAAATAAAAGGAAATATAAAACAAGGTATCTGTGCTGTATCAGTAAGTATAATGGCTATGTGCTTTTTCAAAGTAACTATATTTACTATTCACCTGACATTAAATAATGTTTGTGGTAGTTTTAAATAAGTGCATTTTCCTCATTTTTACTTGCTCTATTTTAACAAGTAGAATAAACATTTCATTGTAAAGTAGGATACCGAGTAGATTTACAGGTGTTTATAGGAATAACTGTGGTCCAGTTCAAGCTGTTAACTGCAACATTATCTTGGTATAATTCATTCAAACATACCTGTATATCCTACCATAAATTATATCCTTTAAGAAAAGCAGACTTTGATTACAGTCATACACTTGCTAAGTTTATTTTGAAGGCCCTGAAAAAAGCCAAGCAGGGATTTGACCCCCTGATGAGCCCTTGAACGAAAAGGCACAGACAGTTTGGACATGGACATCTCAGGAAGGAAAGAGAGAAGAAATGAGCACCGGTTATCTGCAGGTTCCTCTCTGGGACACAGTGTCCTCACTTCTGAACGTTCATATCACTTGAATCGGGAGGCCAGTAGTCAGGTGAGGAACACACTTGCCACAAAACCCCCCACATCTGCCGTAGACTTTGGTTCCATCCTGAAAAGGGGAAGAGGCAGAAACATAGGAGAATCTGAGACTGCCTGGTATCTGCAGGCCCAAGGCAGAAAAAGCAAATGCTTTGAATCATGTGGCTGAAATTATTAGCCAGGATTTCCTATAATGAATACATTTGAGATCAAAGATCATACCATGTTAGCATTGGTTGAAATTTATGGTTATGGTAATTAGAATACCTAATATTCATATTAACTTCTTGATGATACAAACCATACCATAATTTAGACAAGTCATTTCAATCCACACATTTTATCCAGGTATCTATTTGCTTTAGTTTTTTAAGATTTTCATCAACTAAATAAAAAAAGATATTATACAAACTTGATTTTAACTGTATGCAAGTCATTCCACCCCATTAACCTCAAACATCACACTGGAGTATTAGAAACACAGCCTGAAGAGATGTATAGAAGGGGAAAAGTTGGACTGAAAGCAGTAACTATAATTAGAATAGAACTAAAAGGGGAGATTTTCTTTTCTTTCTTTTTAGAAAAGTAGAGCGCATTCACTAAGGCATGGATGGTCAGAGGTGGGTGAAGGGACCAGTTGGGCAAGATGTCCTTTCTGGATGGCCTTCCATCTTTAGGTCCAAAAGTAAAAAAAAAACTGAGAACATTTGATAGGATGAAGCAAAAGTAGTTTGACCTCCTTTAGTTTTTGGAAGGGTTATGCTGTTGTTTTTGTGGGTTTTCTTTTAACCTAAAGAGGAAGGGTTCCTGGAACATTTGAGGACCAATGTTTTGCTATTAGGGGCTTTTGAAGTTGACTTTTCTTTTAGAAGTTGTTTTTTTAACTCTCAAAAATCTGAGTAAGCAGGAAAGAAGGGAATGTCAGTAAAACTTCTAATTTACATACATCCCTACCCCAGATTGTTTAAGTTAAGAAAATACATTGATTACATTTACTGGCAAATGAAAATACATTCGCCTTTCCAGGAGTACACTTGGGTTTCCGTTTTATACCAGCCATCAAACTTCAGGAAAGATTTTCATATACAACATTTTGATTAAGGTGGAACTTCTCTGCCAATGAAATAATTAATTCCTCTTTAAACTAGGACTTAAATAGATCAAAGGAATGACTGTATAAGATATTCGTATCTACTGGTGACTTTAGCCAGAGTTCAGTCTTTACATTTAACCAAAAGATATCTAAAAACTGGGTAAATAAGGTCAGAATATTTCATGGAGCTCTCTGCATGTATACCTGCTCAGAAAAGTAAGTAAATAATTTATTTCCATTCTTCTACCAAAATGGATTGGACCTAAATATGTCAAATAAATATTTAAAAATAAAGTCATTTGTTTTAAAAGCCTACTGCTTACCCATATACAGAACAAAAATTAATTTTTTATGAAACTGTTTTAATACTTTGTCTTCAGAAATGCAATGTTTTAAACACTATCACATCAGAAAATTGAATTTTACTTACAAATATGAGCATAGCAGAAGGCATTTTTATCAAAAGAAAGCCATCATAAAACAGAGTGGGCAGATGTTGATGGTGTTGGTTTATGTACAGATGAGAACAGTTATAACAGATTCCAATTTACTATAATATATATTGAGTCATGCTAAGATACAATTACTCTAATAAGAGTCACCTTTTAAAATGTATGTGCTACTAAGCCACACAAGCAGCAAAACTAAACATTCTGCTTTACATAATATACAAGGTGAGACAAAAGTAGCTTTTATGCTTGTGAGTACACAAAACAGAGTTTACTCTGGTGTTTTCCATTAGAACAACTGTGAACCTGCTTTTGCCCCATCCTGGATGTGTGAAAGGCAAAGCCAAATTACATTGTTTTCCAGATAGAGAAAAATATATGTGAAACTGTAAAAACAGTTCTAATTATTAAAGAAATCAACTATATAAAAAAAACTACTTTGTCATTTGTATTTTGTTAAATGACAAATGGCTTTCATGCCATCCCATCACTAAATCAAAGCAGTGAGGTAAATGAACCAAATTTTACCTTTCACTCTGAAGTATTAAAACCTACAAACCTCTACTACCTAAAGTACAGCTAAAAGTACTACCTCTTTCTGAGGTACCTGCACTTCAAGTCATTAGCCGCAAACAAACATGAGCCAGGTAAAGTTTAAATGTCCTGGCACTTGATATTTCATGTTTAGATATCTATAGCCTGCGCAAGAATTTTTATGTGTTTAAAACCATCATCTGCACATAAATAAAAACCCATAATTTCATAAATTAGTGCTATACCCCATTCTGTGCAGTAACTCATTAGTCACTAACCTGACAACTAAACGTAAGGCAGAGGACCTTTAGGGCTAGTTCACAGAGCAGAAATATTTCAAACAGGTTTGGTCTGGCTGGACTTACTTGGGATCTGTGTATGATGACCGAGGCATAGCTCCCCTGAGCAAGCCACTTGGCTGTGCTGGATATCTTCATCCCAGTGCCGGCCAAGTTAATGCTGAACTGTCCCTGGATGGTAAGCAAGACAAATAAAAATAGGTGGAATTTATAAAATATATAAGGATGTGCTTCAGCTGGAAACACCTGAATGTAAATTATATATAAGAAAGGGCTCAATGTTATTTAAGGGTCTTCCTTTATAAAATGAAGGAATATTGATACAACCTTGCTCTAAAGAAAATGAACTAGCTAAAAAAGTTTTTAAATTGATTACAAATAAGTCTTCTCATACAAGAGACGATAGAACTAATGCCACATAACTCAGCATGTAACATTAATTCAGTACAACCTGAGGACCCAGACGTGGTAGCGAGGCCCCGTTCCGGCAGCAGTGGGCAGGCCCTGATGGAAGGAAGGGCTGTTCGAAGGGACTGATAACCAACCAGTCTTCGACATTTCTCCAGTTTCAGTTTTTGACCCTGCTTGCTAACTTCCCTGATAAGTTACACTTGAATCTTCTGTTACTGTGCCTCTTGTGTTACGAACATTAGTTCCTAACCTACCAAACAAAACAACTGAAGGTGGTATTAGTGTCTTGAAGTGTGTGTGGCAGTGATGCCCCGTGATTTACGCACATGGTGTGTGAGCCCCCTAGTGGCTTTATGGTCTAATTCTTTTCAAGACACAGTCATTTAAGTCAAAATATTTCAGACTATCTTTATTAAAATTTAAACTTTAAACATCTTAACTGAGAAAATGCATGAATAAAGTGGGTAAATTTTGTGTCACATTTTCATGATCTTGCCATATAAAATTAAACATTGAAAAGGTAAGGCATTCTCCAATCACATCACATATCCCATGGCTAAGACTCAATGATTGTTGAGCAAGACTGATAAAACACTAAGGGTTATATTATGTAAATGAAGATATTACCTTTTTAAGAAAGCAAAGGGTAAATGTATTTTAAATATATTTATAATACAAAGTATTACTATTGCTAAAAACAACTACATATCAATTTAGTTTATTAATTTAGATTTCTGAGCAATTTGACATATTTCTTGTTTAAAATCCAAATAGAGATTCAAATACATTTAATACAATGACAATATGTGGAGAATTTTCCCCATAACAGAGATAATTTGTTTTAGATAAACTCCAAAGAAAATGTCTTAATATGTATATCATATGGTTATGAAACTTAGTTTCTGACCTGCATGATTGTTTTATTGCTGTATTCTTGGAGCCCAGAAGAGGGACTAGGTACGTACTCAGTGTTTCTGAATGTATGAATTGAGTGCAGCATTAGAAAATCATATTCATACACACCTAAACTATTTATACTCCATAATGATTGACAATGACAGTACACACATAGATACTTTATATTGATAAATACTTGAATGAGGAAAACTGAAACTAAGGATACATTCTATTATTTGATACTTGGTTAAGCGAGACAGGTTTTGCACTGTCCTCCATTTGATGTTAACTAATAAATAGGATTCTCACCAAATAACATTTCCTAAAAATGGAAATATATTCTGTGATGTGGGTTTCCTCTCACCAGCCACTTAACTGAATGTCCCAGTTGTGCCATGTGGTGTTTTCAAAACCAAATATTCTATTCTTCTATTTATTATTTACCTCCTGTTCAAGGCCCAAGGGTTGCTTGGAAGCATTTAAGTATATATACACTGGAAGTGCAAGGAAAAAAGCCAACTAGCTACTGAGAGACTGAGGTCATCAGTAATACAATCAGCTGGGTCTAGAAATAGCTGTTTTTCTACTTCCCTGGACTAATTTTCATGACCTTTACTTAGGCCCTTGCAATATAATACGATCTCAAAGAAATGGTAAAGACATTCATCTAAAACTTGGAATGATATTGCTAGAGTTAAAAATCCTATTCACTAATTCAAAATTCTGTGAGTGGCAGACACGGTGTCAAGTGCTGTGGGAGTAGAGACAGGTCTCACCATGAATCTGATAGCGGGAAGCAGATTGCTTGTTACCAGGGGCCGGGGTAGGGTGGGAGAAATGGGCAAGGGTGGGCAAGAGACAAACTTCCAGTTATAAGATAAATAAATTCTGGGGGTGTAATCTTCAGTATGATGATTGTAGTTAACAGTACTGTACTATGTCTTTGAAAGTTTCAAAGCAAATAGCTCTTAAAAGTTCTTATGAGAAAAATTTTGTATCTGTGAGGTGATAAATGTTAACTAAGCTTATTGTGGTAGTCATTTTACAATATACACATAATCAAATCTTTATGTCATACACCTTAAGCTAACAAAATGTCATATGACACTTTTATTTCAGTCAAACTGGAGAAAGGTGAATGATAAGTAAAACAGCATATGTGTGTAAATAAATGCAATGTAATGTAGAGAATTATAGGTGCCATGAAGATACTGGTGCGTTCCTATGGGACTTAGTGATTGAATAAATGTATTATGTAATTACTTCCATTCCAAATACTCCATTTAAGGTTAAAATGTAAATCTCCTTAAACCTAATCTTCAACTTGAAAAATTAGTTTGACATAGGAGCTGCTTAAAAAATAGTGTGAAGTTCACCTCCTCTTCTATTCTTGATGCTTTTTAGAAGAGGCCACTATAAGAAGTACAATTTTTTACATTGTTAAAATGTCCATTCTACCCAAAGCAATCTGCAAACTCAGTGAAATCTGTATCAAAATACCAATGGTGTTTTTCACAGAATAAGAATAAACCTAAAATTTGTATGAAACTACAAAAGACCCTGAATAGCCACAGCAATCTTGAAAAAGTTGGAGGTATCACACTACCTGATACCAAACTATACTCTAAGAATACAGTAATCAAGACAGCATGATACTGACATAAAAACAGACACAGAGATCAATGGAACAGAATAAAGTGTCCAAAAATGAACTCACACCTATATGGTTAATTAATCTATGACAAAGGAGGCAAGAATATACAATGGGATAAACACACTCTCATTAATAAATGGTATTGGGAAAACTGGCCAGATACATGCACAAGAATAAAACGATCATTTTCTTGCAACACATACAAGAATAAACTCAAAATCAATAAAAGACTTAAATGTAAGACCCCAAACTGTAAAACTGCTAGAAGAAAACACAGGCAGTAAACATGTTGATTTTTCTCCCACCAGTATCTCTTATGCTATGTGTCCTTGGGCAAGAAAAAAAAAACAGATGGGATTACATCAAACTAAAAAGTTTTTCATGCTGAAGGAAAAAATTAACAAAACAAAGACAATCTACTGAATGAGAGAAGATATTCACCAATGATATAGCTGATAAGGGGTTACCATTCAAAATAAGTAAGGAACTTGCACAACCTAACGCTAAAAAAACAAACAATCCAATTAAAAAATGGAAGAGGACCTGAACAGACACTTCTCCAAAGAAGACATACAGATGGACAACATGTGAAAAGATGCTCAACATCACTAATCATCAGGCAAATGCAAATTAAAACCATGATGAAATGTCACCTGATACCTGGGGGAATGGCTGTCATCAGTAAAGAAGTGCTGGTGAGGATGCACACTCCTGGCAGGACTGTAAACTGATGTAGCCATTCTGGAAAATGGAACTACTGCATGACTTAGCAGTTCCCCTCTGGGGATTTATCTAAACAAATACAAAATACTAATTCAAAAAGATAATGCTGCAGTGAACATAGGGGTGCACATATTTCCAACAGTCAAGATATGGGAGCAACCTACATATCTATTGATAGATGAATGGATAAAGAAGAGTTGGAATATTACTCAGCCATAAAAAGGAAATCTTGTCATTGGCAACAATGTGGATGAACCTAGAGAAATAAGTGGAGTCAATCAGTCAGAGAAAAACAAATACCATATGATTTCACTTATATGTGGGATCCAAGAAACAAACTCATAGAAACAGAGAATGAATTGATGGTTGCCAGATGGGAGGGGGTTGTTGGAAGGATAGGTGGAAAAGGTGTAGGAATTAATAAGTATAAATTGTCAGTTATGAAAACAGTCACAGGGATGTAAAGTACAGCATAAGGAATATAGTTAGTAATACTTTAAATACTAGTATAGTTTCAGATGAGAACTAGATGTACCCATGATCACAATGAAAGTTATAAAAACATCTAATCACTATGTTGTATACCAGAAACTAGTATAATATTGTATAACATTGGGTTGGCCAAAAAGTCCATTTAGTTTTCCCCATAGGATGGCTCTAATAGTGCTTAGTTGTCTTTTGCTTCATTTAAACAATTTTGTTAGATTGTATTGTAAAGCTGTCATATCAGCATGCATTAAAAAAAGCACATCAAAATTGGTGCATATCTCGTGTAGCCATTTTAATGTGGAAGGTGGAAGAAAATACACAACATTTTTGACATGGTATGCTTTGTTATTTCAAGAAAGGTAAAAAACACAACTGAAACACACAAAATAGATTTATGCAGTGTATGGAGAAGATGCTGTGACTTGTCAAACCAGTGGTTTGTGACTTCACAAACCACTTTTTGAACTTGTCAAAAGTGGTTTGTGAAGTTTTGTGCTGGAGATTTCTCTCTGGACAGTGCTCCATGGTCGGGTAGACCAGGTGAAGTTGATAGTGATCAAATAGAGATGTTGATTGAGAACAATCAGTATTATATCATGTGGGGGATAGCCAACATACTCAAAATATCCAAATCAATAAAGTTATTGGTGAAAATTAAAAATGTCTTATTTTATGGTAAAAAACACTTTTAAAAAATTACGTTATTGTTGTTCAATTACAGTTGTCTGCATTTTCTCCCCACAGCTGTCCCCGAATCCCAGCCAAACCCACCTCCCTCCCATTTCCACCCCCCCCCCTTGTTATTGTCCTTGTGTCCTTTATACTTGTTCCTGTAAACCCTTCCCCTTTTCCCCTGAAATTCCCTCCCCTCTCCTCTCTTGTCACTGTCAACCTATTCTCTATTTCAGTGTCTTTGGTTATATTTTGCTTGTTTGTTTTGTTGTTTAGGTTCCTGTTAAAGGTGAGATCATATGGTATTTGTCTTTCACTGCCTGGCTTATTTCACTTAGCATAATGCTTTCCAGTTCCATCCATGCTGTTGCAAAGGGTAGGAGCTCCTCCTTTCTTTCTGCTGCATAGAATTCCATTGTGTAGATGTACCATTGTTTTTTGATCCACTCATTTACTGGTGGGCACCTAGGTTGCTTCCAGCACTTGGCTATTGGAAATCATGCTGCTATGAACATTGGGGTGCATGGGTTCTTTTGGATTGGTGTTTCAGGGTTCTTAGGATATAATTCTAGCAGTGGAATTGCTGGGTCAAAAAGCAGATCCATTTTTAGTTTTCTGAGAAAATTCCATACTGTTTTCCATAGTGGTTGTACCAGTCTGCAGTCCCACCAACAGTGCACTAGGGTCCTCTTTCTCCACAACCTCTCCAACACTTGTTTGTTGCTTTGTTTATGATGGCCATTCTGACTGGTGTGAAGTGGTATCTCATTGTGGTTTTAATGTGCATCTCTGTGATAGCTAGCGATACTAAACATCTTTTCATGTGTCTCTGGATCCTCTGTGTCTTCCTTTAAGAAGTGTCTGTTCAAATCCTTTGCCCATTTTTTAATTGGGTTGCTTGTCTTAGAGTGGAGTCATGTGAGTTCTTTATATGTTTTGGAGATTAAACCCTTGTCTGAGGTATCATTGGCAAATATGTTTTCCCATACAGTTGGTTCTCCTTTTATTTTAATACTGTTTTCTTTAGCTGTGCAGAAGCTTTTTATTTTGATGAGATTCCATTTGTTTATTCTTTTATGTCCTTTGCTCCAGGGAACATATCAGTGAAGATGCTGCTGCATGAAATATCTGAGATTTTCCTGCCTATGTTCTCCTCTAGGAATTCAATGGTGTCATGACTTATATTTACATCTTTTTTCCACCTTGAATTTATTTTTGTGTATGGTGTAAGTTGGTGCTCAAGTTTCATTCTTTTACATGTAGCTGTCCAGCTCTCCCAACACCATTTGTTGAAGAGGCTATTTTTACTTTATTTTATGTTGCTGCCCCCTTTGTTGAAAATTAATTGACCACAGAGACTTGGATTTATTCTGGGCTGTCTGTTTTGTTCCATTGGTCTATGTGCCTGTTTTTGTGCCAGTACCAGGCTGTTTTGATTATGGTGGTCTTGTAATAGAGTTTGTCACAGGTATTGTGATCCCTCCTACTTTGCTCTTCTTTCTCAAAATTGCAGCAGCTATTCGGGATCGTTTATGGTTCCATATAAATTTTTGAAGTGTTTGTTCTATGTCTGTGAAATATGTCATTGGTACTTTAATAGGTATTGCATTGAATCTGTAAATTGCTTTGGGTAGTATGGACATTTTGACAATGTTAATTCTTCTGATGCATGAACATGGTATATGTTTCCATTTGTTTGTGTTTTCCTTGATTTCTTCAGTGTTGTGTAGTTTTCTGAGTACTGATCTTTTACCTACTTGGTTAGGTTTATTCCAAGGTATTTTATTTTTCCTGTTGCTATATCAAATGGAATTTTTTTTTCTTGATTTCTGCTTCTGATGTTTCATTGTTGATATACAAATATGTCTTTGATTTCTGGATATTGACTTTGTATTCCGCTGTTTTGCCAAATTCATTTATTAGGTTGAGCAGTTTTTTTTTTTTTTTTAGCAGAGTCAATAGCATTTTCTATGTGCACTATAATGTCATCTGCAAACAATGACAGTTTTGCTTCCTCCTTTCCGATTTGGATACCTTTTATTTCCTTTTCTTGTCTGATCGCTGTGGCTAAAACTTCCACTACTATGTTAAATAGAAGTTGTGAAAGTGGACAACCTTGTCTTGTTGCTGATCTTAGTGGGAAAGCTCTAAGTTTTTGTCCACTGAGTATGATGTTGGCTGTAGGTCTCTCATATATGGCCTTTATTATGTTGAGGAATGCTCCCTCTATTCCCACTTTGCTGTGTGTTTTTATCATGAATGGGTACTGTACTTTATCAAATGCTTTTTCCACATCTGTTGATATGATCATGTGTTTGTCTTTCCTTTTGTTTATGTGATGTATTACATTTATTGATTTGCGAATATTGTACCATCCTTGCATCCCTGGGACATACAGACTTTTTGGCCAACCCAATACATCAACTGCGATTAAAAAAAATTTAAAGTAAAATCCTAATAGCCAATTCAAAATAGTAAATAACCCAATCCTTTTTTAATACTCGTTATCATAAATGTATCATAACCAAGAGAGTGCTGTGTTGGTAAGAAGAGAGATATGTAGATCAGAGTAAGATAATAGAGTCCAGAAATAGATCCACCTATATATGACAGTTGATTTTTGACAAACGTGGAAAGGAAGTTAAGTGGGGGAAATATTGTGTTTTGAACAAATGGTGTTAGGACAATTGGATGTCTAGATGCAAAAACTCCCTCAGACTTCAAAATTAATCATAGGTCTAAGTATAAAACATAGGAGAGAATCTTTATAATGTTTAGGTAGTCAAAGAGTTCTTAAACATGATACTAAATAATAAATTTGATTTCATTAGAATTTTAAAAGTTTTCCTTTTTGAAAGACACTAAAAAGAAATAAAAGACAAGGGTCAGACCAGATGAAAATATTTACAAATGTCATGTCCAGCAAAAGACTTGTATCCAGAATTATAAAATCCTCTCAAAACTAAACAGTAAGGAAACAATCTGATTTTTTAAATGGGCAAAAGATGTGAACATACACTGAATGAAGGAGGAAATATGGGGATGACAAGTAAACACAAGAAATATGCTCCACACCATTAACCACCAGTGAAATGCAAATTAAAACCACAATGAGATATTACTGAAGATGGGGAGATAAACTGAAGATGGGGAGATAAACAAAAACTTGGTAATACTAACAAGGAAGCAAAGCAGCTGGAACTTGAATCTTTGCTGGTGGGAATACAAAACAGTGTAGCCACTCTGTAAAAACACTATTGCAATTTCTTACCAAGTTAAACATACACATACCATGTTATTTACCTTACACCCCTACTCAAAGGTGTGTATACACATACCATGTTATTTACCTTACACCCCTACTCATAGGTGTGTATCCCAGAAAAGTGAAAATGTGCATTCACACAAGAACCTGTACATGAATGTGCCTGCCAGCTCTATTCCTAATCTCCAAAAACTAAATAATGCATTTTCTTCCAGTGGATGAATGGACAAACTGCAGGGTAACCATACCACATCCATATGACAGGATTATTCTCAGCAGTTAAAAAGGAACAACTTACTGATACATGCAGTGACACTGATGGATCTCAAAGGCATCCATCATGCTGAGTGAAGGAGGCCAATCCCAGAAGGTTCCCTACTGTATGATTCTATTTCTACATTTGTATGACATTCCAGAAAAGGGAAAGCTGTAGCCATGGGGAATAGGCCAGTGCTTGCCAGGAGCACGGTGGGAGGAAGAACTGACCCCGGCTGGGAATGTGAGGGGCGGCACTGCATTCTGACTGTGGTGATGGTAACGTGAATCTGTACCTATGTTGAAACTGTATACCAAAAAAAGGCAATTTTACTATTTTTTAAAAATGTATTTAATGTGAATGGCTATGACATTTATTAAAGACAAATATTTTCCAATTGGTTGGTAAACAAAACCCAACTACACACTACATGATAGAGACAAAGTGATTCAAAAGGCTATAAACACCCTAGTAAAGGGAAATTTTAACATATCACTTTTAGTAACAAGACAGATCAAGTGGGCAAAACTAAGGAGAAAGATGATTGAAATAATTAAAAGGGTAGATCACAAAGAAAACACATTCAAAATACTTAACAATGGGCTCTGGGTATTCAAAATGAATGCTGGCCATGATCCACTGGCACTGGTTGAATGAGGTTGTTTCTCTTGCTCTTATGTAATCAATATTAATTACAAAATAGCTAAAAAAGATACATTGTTTTTATTTTTGTGGCTCTGTAGAAAGTACCAAATACTTGACTTCGCTTTTGATATATGTATTCTAAATTCACATCACACTCCTTAAACTTCATCTTACGTTGCAATGTGGCAAAGTTTATTTTCCCTAAAGAGTGCCATATGTGTCCCTTCTCTTTTTAGCATTCATGTCCTGGGGTGCCCTGTCATATGCAAACACAGAGGATGTGGTTTTGATGAATCCCAAACAACAGAATAAGTTCTTTCTCTGACATCAAACATCTGGAGAGTATTCATGCAAATGTTGTGTAACTTAACACAGAATCTGGTTTGTATATTTGACAGAACATCTCTTAGAATACATGGCAGTGTGTATTTTTTGTAACACTAACCTTAGGCAGTTGAATACAGACTGAATGAGCATACTTCCTTTTGGCAGAGTACACCTAAGCCCGATACCATCTAATTTAAATAGAGCTTTGTGTTCCACAAATGGCCAGAGAATGGAGGGAAAGAGGCCTTTTGCCTTACTGGTTCTGCCTCTAACTTTCTCAAGGGTCTTGGACAGGTTGTTAACATAGAGAGTCTGTTTCTCCAACTAGCAACTAGAATCACACAGGTTACAACAGTGTGACTTTCTCAAGATACTGCAGGGGAAATACAGGCATATGGAAATTGAGGAAAAGGAGTTAGAAATTAATGGAAAGAGCTGTCATTTAAAAACCTGATTTTACTAATATGTCTTATTCAGATTCCATGTTCATGGAGAAATATTCTGTTTATAATAATTAGCTTTCTGTTAAGATATTCTTTTAAGGCAAGTTCACTAATGAGATAAAAGGAGTCTTGATTCCTCTTGATTCCACTTCACAGTTATGTGATTTACTTGTATATCAGTCTCCCATGAGTTTTGTTGATGTCTCATTGACCAGACCTTACTCATTTCGACATGTGATGAAAAGGACCAGAGTCTCAGAACTTGATGACATTTCCAAAGTACTGGTATCTGTGTGACCTTGTAGCAAACTCTTCACACCCCTAGGTGGCACTCTCAATTTACTTCTAATTACATCAGGTGAATGACCAAAAGGCATAAATTAGAAGGATAAGATTGGATAAAGTTGACCACCCTTGACATGGGTTGGTCTTTGGGGAATGAATATTTTCTATTTAAGAGGATCAAAATGATAGTGTTACTGTATTTGAAAACCCATATGTGAGGGGAACAATTGTTTAGAATGCTGGAAGTTTTATACTGCTCATCCTTGACTTTAGAACAGATGTCCAAAGAGACACAGTATAAGACTTCAGAAAGGGGAGTTCAGAGGGAAAGGACAATCTTTGGAAGGGAACTGAATAGAAGGTGTAGATCAGAGTCACCATCAGAATGTCAATCTTCTGGTAGACCAATATGATCGAAGTAGGAAAAGAGAAAAATGGACACGAATAGAGCTAATTAGCCTAAAAAATTGAATGAGATTCCTTTGAAAAGTTAGCTACCTTTAAAAATATGGCTAGTTAAACAACCATAACTGGTAACAATGATAAGATACAACAACAATTTAATGTTTCTGGAAATTGTCCTAAGGTTACATAGCACATAGAGAAATATTTATGCAAATAAAATCTATGAACCTTAGGTAGGAACAGTTAACCTCTGTTACATTTGAACAATAACCTGTCCTCTCCTCTCCACTTCAGCAAGATGTTTAAAAAAGTAAAGGAAGGTAAGATAACTTCTCATCAAATAGAAAATATCAGTGAAAATATCAGTGAAGAGATAGAAATTACACTTACAAGAGCCACCAAAGGACAATTCTGAACTTGAAAAGTACAATAACCCAAATAAACATTTCACTAGAGCCAACAGTAGATTGGAGTTTGCAGAAGAAAGAATCAGCAAACATAAAAAAAATCAATAGTGACTATTAAATCTCAAGAACAGAAAAAAAATAAAAAATAAACTCAGAGAAACAGACATCATGATGTGTACCAACATAGGCATCATGGGAGTGTGGAACAGAGAGGAGAGGGGGAGGAAAGTATATTTGAAGAAATAATGGTTAAAATTTCCCCAAATTTGGTGAAATGCATTAATCTACATATCCAAGAAGCTCATTAGACTCCAAGTTGGGTAGACACAAAGAGACCCACACCCAAATATGCCCTAGTAAAGATGTTGAAAGAAAGAAATATCTGAAAGCATCCAGAGAAAAATGACCACATAAATGAGAACCCCAGGAAGATAAATAGTTGACTTCCATTGTTTATCTATAAGCCAGAGGACAGCGGATGACATATTTAAAGTGCTGAGAAATAAAAACTGTAAATCAGCAACTTTATAACAAGGAAATCAATCTTTCGAGAATGAAGGCAAAAGACATATTCCCAGATAAAGAAAAGTGAGATGATCTGTTCCTAACAGACCTGTCTTACAAGACACAGGAAAAGAAAATTTTAAGATTGTAATCAAATGACACCAGGCATTAATACAGACCAACACAAAACAAGCCCAGAGTACTGGTAAAGATAATTATGAAATATACTATAACTGCATTTTTTCTCTTAACTGACTTAAAAAGCAATTATATAAGCCAATATGATTCCCTGGCTGGCGTAGCTCAGTGGATTGAGTGCGGGCTGCGAACCAGGCATCGCTGGTTCGATTCCCAGTCAGGGCACATGCCTGGGCTGCAGGCCACAGCCCCCAGCAACCACACATTGATGGTTCTCTCTCTCTTTCTCCCCTCTCTAAAAATAAATAAAATCTTTAATTAAAACCAATATGTACATTATTATATTATTGACCTGTAATGTATATAAATGTGATACATTTGATTATAGTGTCATAAATGAGGTGGGTGAAAACAAAGTTGTTTTAGAGAAGAAAGTGATACCAGCTGATATCAAATCTACAGGAAGAAATAGAGAATCAAAAATGTTTAAAAAGATTCTTTAAAAAACTATGGACATATTTGTTCCATATCTTCTCCCACATTCTTTAAAAGACATAAATTCATAAGTAGAGTAATATTATAAAAATAAATTCATTCAATTTATTACATATGTAGATAGTACATGTTTAACAGATATAACACAGAAAATGGAAGAGGACATAGAGCCTATATAGGACTAATGCTTTGATATTTCACTGAAATTTTATAGTATAAATCTGAAGTAGATTTTGATAAGAGGTATATTGTAGGCCCTTGAGCACCCATTAAGAAAACAATTCAAAAATATAGAAAAATTAAGGAAATTAAACTGTTACATTAGAAATCATTCGCTGAATAAAAAGGAAAGCAGTAAAGAAGGAACAGAGGAGCAAAAACAACACAAGACATACGGGAAACTGAAATGAAAATGGCAAATGTAGATCTAGAGATACCAATAATGACATTGAACAATGCAGTCAAAATGCAGAGATCCAGGAAAGTGCTCCCTGTAGGAACAGAGATATGTATTCTGTCCAAATAGGTTAAAGTAAGTGGGATGAAAACATACATACCATGTACTATCAGCAACCTTGAATTCTAATATCAGATAAATTAGATTTTAAGAGAAAAACATTACTACAGTTTAAAGAGGGATATTATGATAAATGAAAACTATATCAGAAAATTATGGCAATTATAAGCATGTAACCATGTACAACAAAAACTCCAAAGTAAATGAATCAAAGACAAAGTAAATAAAGCAATAATACTGAAGTGTGAAACCAACAATTGAACAATCTCAGCTGCAAAGTTTCACCGTGTAGAACAATGAGGCAGAAGATCAACAAGGAGATGGAAGAGTTAAGTGGCAGTTCAACTAGGCCCCATGGACCTCACTGACAACAGCACATAGGCTCTTTCCCAGCACACACTGCACATTTTCCAGGACAGCCATATGCTGCACCATAAAACAAGCCTCCCTAGATTTAAAAGGATTAAACGTTACAAAGTGCGTTCCAACCACATTGGAATGACAGTAAAAATCAATAACAGAAGGAAACTTGGGAAGTTCACAAATATGTGAATTTAACACCACACTCTAAAATAACCAAATGGGGCAAAGAAGATAAAAGTGGTAATAGAAAATACTTGAAAAAGAATGAAAATAAACACACAACATATCAAAACTTCAAGGATACAGCAAAAGAAGTGGAGTTGTGTAGCTGTAAATGACTATATTAAAAGAGGAACAAAAGATCTCATTATTAGTAGCTTAACCTTTCACCTAAAGACACTGAAGAAAGAAAAGCAGAAAGGAAAGAAATGATAAATAATAGAGTGGTAAAATAGAATCAAGATATTTTAAGACATTGATAAAAAATAGAAAACTAGATAAAATCAACAGAATCCAAAACTGGTTTTTTGAAAGGAGCAAAACTGACAAACCAAGAAAAAAGAGGAGATTCAAATGACTAAAATCGGGGACGAAAGAACATGACTGCAGATTTTATAGGAACATGTAAGGATTATAAAGAGAATGATATGAACAACTGTATGCCAACCAATTAGATAATTTCAATGCAATGGACAAATTCTTAAAAAGACAAACTACCAAAACTGACTTAAGAACTAAAAATATGAATAAATCTACAATAAGTAAAGTGATTGAATTACTAATTAAAACAACTCTTACCAAAAAAAGCCCAGGCTCAAATGGCTTTGCTGATGAAGTTGTGAAACATTTAAAGAATTACTTTTTTGAAGAGTTTGAGAAGAATTAAGAGAAGAAGAAATGCTTTTCAGTTCATCCAAGGAGGCCAGTATTTCCCTGATAGCAAAACTATACAAGGATATCACCAGAAAACAAAATGGGAGAGCACTATCACATGAATATAGATGAAAAATTTCAACAAAACAAACCAAATCTAGCGATATATAAGAAGGGTTGTACACCATGACCACGGGAGAGTTTCCCCGGGAATGTGAAGTTGTTATTCAATCAGTGTGATGTACCACAGTGCAATAGGCAAGGACAAGAACCAGGAATCATCCCAGTGGATGCAGAAGAAGCCTTTGACAAAATTCAACACTCTTTCATGACAAAACCACTTAAATTATAAACGGAAGGGCATTTCCTCAACCCAGTCAAAGACATCTACAAAACACTCTCAGTTAACAGACTTTATGATGAAGGACTCAATGCTCTCCCCCTAAAATTATAAACAAGACAAGATTGCCCACTCTCACCACTTCTATTCAACACTCCACTGGAAGTGTTACCTATGGCAATGAGGCAAGGCAGAGAAATAGAAGGTATCCAGATTGCAAAAGGAAAAGTAAAACTATCTTCATTTGTAGATAACATTATCAAGTATATAGAAAATCCCAAGGAGTCCATTTAAAATACTACTACACCTAATAAATGAGTTCAGCAAGGTTGTAGGATACCAGATCAGTTTATAAAAACACAGGCAAAAATTAGCGGTTTATTTGTGCCTCCAATTTGGGAGTCTCTTTGTGGGCAACCCTCCCTGTCAAAAGCCTTCTTTACCTTGAGCTGGAACCTGCTGCTCTACTAATACCTCCTGATGTAACACACACTGACCTCGCTCCTGTTTCTGGGAGCTCTTTAATTATTTAAAGATGCTTATAGCCCTCTACTCCCTTTCTGGCCACCTCTTTTGGTTTCTTTATGTGACATGATCTAAACGCTCTTCTTCCCCCCTTGGTTGCCACCTCCTACTTCCAGATAACATAAAAAAATTCCTAACAGAAATTAAATATAATACAAAGAACTCTTTTGATCTCAGTGTGGTTCTGTGGTACCACACTGATTGCATTAGGTTGTTTAGGAATAACCCTGCTCTACATGAGTTAAAATGAACTAACTCATGGTGCATGAAGAAAACACCTAAGTCTTTCCAAACATTGCCAAGCTCTATTGGCATTTCTGGGCCTAAGACTTATATGTTTATTCCAATTACATTTTCCATATTTGGTTCAGCCCATAGCTGTAGTGTCTTTTTTATCTCAAGTTGTCCTCTTTGATACAGAAAACGCCCTTTCTTTCTACCATGAGCATGCCTCCTGTGTGTCACCTGATGAAAACTGTGACTGGAAAATTCCAAGAACAGAGTGCTATGACAAGCCACTCGTCACTTTTATTCAAAATGATATCAATATTATAATTACTGCCACTGTGCATGACTTTTACAACTAGCTAGGAGTCTACCTAGCAATGCTATACTCATGTAAGCCATACCTCTCTTCCCCTTATCATAAGGATGTTGTACACATGGACTTATACAAATGTCTTAAAAAATGAGTTAGTGTGATTTTGTCTAAGAAAAGCATATTCTGTTCTGGAAATCACAGATGCCATAGAAGGGTGTGTGTAGAGAGCTAAAGGATGCGGAAATAAAGGATTAAAACAAGAATAAAGACTTGGAAATGTACTATTTCACAGGGGATGGAGGTTATTCTGGGAGTGTCACAGACCCAGGTCACTAGCATAACCGACAGTGGCCATGGTGCAGACTGTCACATGCTTGTGATCCATTCCTTACAGAACATGCCCGTCCATTTTCCACGGGCCAAGTGGAAGGACTAAAAATAATAAAGCATTTCTTAGGCCCAGAAATGCCAATAGAGCTTGGCAATGTTTGGAAAGACTTAGGTATCATCTTCTATTTCTCCTGGAAGGAGAAATAGAATCTGAACAATTTAAAATTCTTATTATTATACCTTTCAAACAAACCTAGTATTGTCACACAATGTTTTTCCTCCAAAGCTTACTACAACTTTTGAAATAAAGTTCACGTACAAAGTTTGTATTTTCCATTTACAAGTTTCTTGTGATATTACGATCAAGAAAGT
This sequence comes from Phyllostomus discolor, assembly GCF_004126475.2. Lineage (NCBI taxonomy): Eukaryota > Metazoa > Chordata > Mammalia > Chiroptera > Phyllostomidae > Phyllostomus > Phyllostomus discolor. The sequence continues at coordinate 171,433,603 of NC_040904.2, read as the reverse complement.
GAATGAAGAGAAACAGTATCAATTTTTTTTCCTGGTTAGGGAGTAATAAGCAGACATGAACTACCTGTGGGCATCTGGCAGCACTGTAGCAGTCTCCAGCTGTGGCAAATGGAACTGCTTTTCCATATGTTGTCCGAGCAAATAGGAGGTCTGTAGCTAGAATATCATAAACAACATTCTTTATCACTGAGATATGTGTTTCCAAATGTCTTTGTAAAACATGCGCATATTATATTCTTAAATACATTTATATAATTCAAAATGTAAAGCAAAAATGCTATGTAATTGTAATACATAACATAGATGAGGCTGTCAATAATTTTTCTTTAGTACAAAAATGTTAATCTCTAAGTCAATTTTTTTAAGCTAAGTAAGTGCTTTATTATATTTCATATCATAGTGAACATCTAAAATAAAGTGAGGTCAGATACAAAATTACAGGAAAAAACATTATCTAAAGGTAAGTAAATTATTACAAAGCAACATGTAATTTCAGGGTAGCGGTCCAAGTTGGAGATAAACATCTGGGTCTGTCATCTAAGGGGTGGTATTTGAAATCTGCAAATTGAATGAGACCCTTAAGGGAATGGTGAAGCCTGAAAGTGTTTAGCACTCAGTGTTGTGGAAGATGAAGAGTAACTAGCCAGGCTGAGAAACAGTGAGAAAGATGGGAGAAAGAGTGGCCAAGGAAGGAAAGAAACAATGAGTGTGGTGTCCTGAAAGCCGAGTGCTGCTGATGGATTCAGTTAGATGAAAACCAAGAATTTGTTATTGGATTTAGAGAAATGAAGGAAGAATTGGTGATATGAGAGAATGGAAAGTTTGCTGAAATAATGTTCTGGTATAGGTAAAAAGTGATGAGCCTAGCGAGGGCAGCCTTACAGGAGAGCAGGGATGGCTCATCCACAGCAACCGGTGAGAAGGCAACGTCTGTAGTGAGCATGTAAGATAGGTTAGTGGCTGTGGCAGTAGTAGTGGTGCAAATTCCCTTCTGGCTCTTATTTTCTCAGTGAGATAAGAAGCAAGGTCCTTGCAGACAATTCTACTTGAACAACAATAAAACAATTTAAGAAAAAGAAACAAGATCATTAGCAAGGAGTGACTTAAGTGGAGCATTAGAAATTTGAAGTTTGAAGCTAGAAGAAAAGATGTGAGTTAGACAGGAGAGTGGGGGAGGGAATAAACGAGGGAAGTGCGACAGGATTACGTAAGAGTGTGAGGGCCCATGTAAGCCCAGTAGTTATGCATGTAAAGTGAGATCAGTCATAAGGGCAGTGTACTGTTTGTCATAGAAATTCAAGGTGGAACTGCAGAGCAGATGAAAAGTTTAATCAAGGCTGGGTTTTTGTCACACAAGTTTGAAGAAGGAAAAGAGAGGCCAGAAAGCTGAAAAGGTATACATTAAACATCATATCCTCAGGGCCCAGCCCAATGCCTGGCAAAATGTCAGGTTTCTTTTTTCTTTTTTGATAAATTCATGAACACCAGCACCTTAATAGATAGCAAGGAAATTATTGGGTGCCCATCATGTGCTCAGCAATGCAAATTACCTGACACACACACGTTATTAAATAATGATTATTTATAGAGCATTTACTGTAAGATATTTACTAAGTGTTTTACAAGTATTATTTCTTAATCCTCACTATCTTCCCCCCCCCCCCAAAAAAAAGCAGGAAACAGAGGAGGGAAAAATGAAAAGAGAAAAAAAAACAGGAGGGTTTTTTCTCATTTTACACATAAGGGAATTTAAGCTTAAAGAGATATATCCAAGGTCACATAACTGGCAAATGGACACAGAGAATTTCCACCCAGTCCAACTCGAGTTCATGATCGTGACTAATAGTGTAATGCTTCCCCACTGCAGTAATGGTGGGGTTTCAGTAAATGGTAGCCATTATCACTACTAATAGTAGCCATTATCACTACTAATAATAGTCATTATCATAGAACTAAAACAGAGATTATCTATTCATGCATTCACTATCTCAAAAACATTTCTTGTTTCTTTTTATGGCTTATGCACTCTGGTAGGCATTGGTGATTCAATGGTGATTTAGAGTTTGTACTTCTAAAACTGGTGATTCAATGGTGATTTAGAGTTTGTACTTCTAAAACTAACTTCTTTGCCTCTTCCTATAGATAATGTAACCTCCAGGATGGTAGGCTGCTCAGCATATGAGGTCTGTCTGGAAAAAGTCCAACCACCATTAATATAATGAGAAAGGCTTGCCCAACATTGATGTAACCTGGGAGGGGATAATGGGGGGAAGTGTTTTCAGGAACTACTATAAAGGACACATGGTCACAATCAAGGGGGGGGGGGCAGAAGCAAGGGAGAGAGGTGGGGGATAAATGCAGATAACTGTAATTGAACAACAATAAAATAATTTTAAAAAATTGATGTAACTTGGCAGCCAAGGAAAGTGGACTGGAATGTACATGCATGAACAATGATGACATCATTGTACTGGTCAGTGGGGGCAGTAGACATCATTGAGTGAGAATGTGTACCGTGTGGCCATCACACTCAAAATGACTGAATAGACCAATAAATCTGCATTGAATTTTGCATTAGGCTTGAACATTCCTCCATGGAAACTATTCTAGTGATTCAGAAAGCCACAGTTATGGACAACTGGTAATTGGCAGATTTATCACAACAACGTGCCCACTCATTTATCATGTCTCATGCAGAATGCTTTGGTGAAACGTCAAATTACCCAGGTGACTGAGCCCTGCTGCAGCCCAGATTTGGTGCCTTATGACTTCTGGCTTTTCCTCAAATTAAAATCACCTTTGAAAGGGAAGAGATTTCTGACCATCAGTGAGATTCAGGAAAATATGGTGGGGCAGGTGATGGTGTTTGGGAGAACTGTGTGAGATCCCAAGGTGCCTACTTTGAAGGGAAATGAGACGTCATTGTCCTGTGTGTGATGTATCTTGTATCTTCTTCAATAAATGTCTCTATTTGTCATATTCCATGGCTGGATACTTCATGGACAGAGCTCACATTTTAGGTTTCATAAGTATGTTTTGACCATATTATAAGTTGCTTCCTAAAAGGCAGCAGGTCCTTAGTCTGGAATCTGCGAACAGGACTTGATCTTCCTGCAATGCCATTTACCAGCGGTATGAATTTGGGCAAGTCACTTAACTGCCATAAGTGCATCTTAATTTCATCATTTACAGCAGTATGATGCAATTTGCCTCAACTAATTGTTAAAAAGATCAAATGAGAATATTTATGGGAAAATACTTGACAAGTTGTAATCTGAAATTACCTTAAGCCCTGAAATAGTTTATTAACCTCAACAATTATGTTGAGATATTAACTTTATTCTTAATGTAACTGGGGATTTGAAGGTCATATCTTGGAAGGGCACTATGTATCTTATCACTATCATTACCACTACATTTTTAGTAAGGGTCCCCAAGGTCCATGTAATTGCAGAGGGAGTATGCAGCTAATAACTTAAAAAAAAACACAATTTAACTATTGCCCAGTGTTTGGCCCTTGGCTGTATCCTAGCTATTATATATACCAGCATATTGTTGGACTTTCATTGGCAAAGAGAAGCTTTTCATTTTACAAAGAAGAGATTCAGCACTCACTTTTAATTTGCATAGATGTGAGATCAATTCGTATTTTGCTGAAAACAGTGTGTCCAGCAGCCAGGTAGTCATTTGTACATTCACAGTCTTGCCTCCTACTTCCATTAAAAGGACATTCATATGGATTTTGTAGTCTGTAACAACATTAGAATATTTTTAGCATTAGGTGCAGCTGTCAGCCCACAATGCAGGTAAACTTTGGAAATGGGAAGGTAAAAGATCCACTCTTCAATATAGGTAACTATGTCTACAAGTTATTAAATGAGAAAGAAAAATCACTCAAGGTGAATATATGAAATTATCCATGGGAAATTCAAGACCAGTGGAAAAATAATTCAGCTTCAGTTCTCCTAGCTTTTGTTACTGGAATTAGTATAATTTCTATAAAAATACACATGTATCTTAAAGTCTTCCAGTGCTCACCCACAGTATCAGTTTTAGTCCATTTCTCTGTGAGTACACATGATTACTCAAGTCTTTATGACTGAACAGGCATGGGCAACATCTAACTTAAGTCCTCATATGTCCACCTGCTTCTAAATTACTTGTGGATGGATTGCGTAAAAAGGACTGGTGGACACGGACAACAGTGTAGTAACTGCTGGGAGGTAGAGGGTTTAAGGGGACTAAATGGTAGTGGAAATGGAAAAAATACAATAAAGATTAAATTAAAAAATAAATGACTGGTCCCACTTGCAGGCTATTCAAGTATCACTCTAAATGCTGGACCTTCTGATTTTCTTGAAGAGACATTTAAAAATGCCCTATTTAGCCAAAACACATCTCATACCTAAAACCATAGACTTCAGAAAAGTTGTCTTCTTCTCCTTTGACCAATGATATGTACTCCCTGGGGTTCTCCGAGTGCATCCCTGCACAATAGACCTAAAGGGAAATGTAAATATCTATAAAAGTTTTCTCAGAGTCAAAGGTCAGTGTTAAAATCAAATAGGAACTGTTTTCTTAATACCTTTATTATTCTTCCCTCGATGTTAAGGTAATAGTCACCATCCTTGGTGATATTGTTTTTCCCTTGGATTTCTTTGCAGCTGGTAAATGTTTTACCTTCAAAGATAAGTGAAGACAACTTACTGACAATGAACAAATTACCAACACAGCATGAATTCAATGCAATCACACAAATAGTATTATACTCCTAAAAAATAGGCACTTCATTTTATGTAGCATATGACTACTATAAACATTTTCAAATTTTAATGAAAACTTCTTAGGAACACTTAAGTACTAGGTAGACTTTTAAGTCTATTACTTACAGTCATTGACATAACATTTCTTATGAGCATCTGGCTTCAAACGCTTTAAACATACGTCACTGGACCGACCGTTTTCAGCCATGCATCCCACCCTTCTCTCCATTATCCCAGCTCCACAAGTCGCTGAGCACTGCAAATAGAGTAAAATTTGAAGGTAAAGTATGTAATGGATCACAAAGCCAACAAATCCTTTTCTCTTCCGGATTAGGTCCTTTGGTAACAAACTAATGAGCAATGGTAGGTAGACTGACTGAGGGTACAAAAATAGCCTGGAGACTGGAATCCTTGCGCATGAGCCTGAATCTTGTTTCTCAGTTACTGGCTTCTTGTCATTTCTTTTGTATATTTATATCAACAGCATATTCTAATTACTTTAAAACATTAATTCATGTTCGTGCTTAAGACCATTTAGTTTTTTCTCATTGTTATTTGCTGTTTGTAAAGCAGTGTTTACTTGTTTTCTACCCATTACATTGGAAAAGGAATATAGTGCAAGTAACTTTTATTACTCACAGATTAGATTTATTTACTTCTTCACTTAACCACTAAGTATTTAAGTAACTGCTCAAAATGCAAACCACTCTGTGAGGCTCTCTGAGCAATAGCTATAAGTAGGTTATAGTAAGCATAGAAAAAGAGAGAAAGTATTTGCACAATTAACTGATAATGTGATTTTTAGACAACAGCAATATGAAATAATTCTGGGATCTAGTTAGCCATGCAGCCACACAGGCAACCCACACTTAGAAAGTCTCATTCAGAAGGTTTTCAACTCATAATTACATACTGACCTTGCTCCATTTTCCAACTTTCCAAGTAGCCATGTGCAAACAGCTGCTAAAATTGCATCTGTAAACCTGAGGCGAAGGCAGCACAGGGCATTCTGGATAGTCTATAGGCCAAAGCTGATGGAGCTTATCTATCTCATTAGATCGAATTCTAATGCAATATGTAATCCTTCGTGGGTAACTAAAGCCACAGTTACTGGAACACTGAAAAACATAAGAGGGAGACGATATCCTTAATAACCAGGGCCTAATATTCACCTTTATATATATATTTATATATGTACACATGTATGTGCATACATGCACATGTAAATGTGTACACATATAAATATATATACACATAAATATAAATATATACACATTATGCATTGTTTTCCCCACAATAATACTATTCATTAGCTTCATTTATAGATAAGTAAACAAAGGTTAAGGGATATTTGGTAACTTTCTCAGGGCTGTACCAATAAATGGAAGGGATCCATTATCCAGGCTAAATTAACTATTTGTACTACCTGTGTTTTTTTGTTTCATTTTTTATTTGCATTATACTACTAAAACTATCTTAACTGAGTGAAAATTTATGTCTCAAACAGGCACAGCTTTGGGGAAATAAAACATATGTGAGGGTTATTATCTAAAATAAAGGACATTTATTAGGGAACAGCAGACTGACTAGTATGTACATGCATGTGAGGACACCAACTGAGACTGAGAAATGAACCAATCAAAAGACACAGAAATTACCTTATCTGGTACTCACAGACTGGCAAATCTTATATGCCTGTATTCTACAATATATAGAACACTCAGAAGGGTCTTGACACAGCAGAGGGGGATAGATTAACCCTAGACTAAACAAACAATGCAGTAGCCTGGGGTAACGAAGTTTAAGAGTAAGACAAGAAAGGATCAAACTGTCTCCCTACAGATAACTACATTCAAGAATGAGGATCAAAATACATAAATAGGGATAAAAAATATCCAGTAGCCAAAAAAGGTAAAAGTCATGTCTGGCATGCAATAGAAAGTTAACTGGCATACAAAGAAGCAAGAAAAGCCTACCACGAGAAGAAAATTCATCTACTGAAACAGACCAGAGGGGTGAGTAAAAATGGCAGAGGACAGGTCTCCGAGAATTCCCTCCTTCATAAAACCATGAAAAAACTGGCAAAATTTATCAGAATTAACTTTTTCAGAACTCTGGAAGTAAACCAAAGGCTTGCAGCAATTCAGGAAGCATTTATTCAATAAGTCTCAGAAGAGGGAGCTCTGTGAGGTTTTAACTTGCCCCATCCCCGTACTCCACTCTCCAGCTCCACAGCAGCCTTGAAAATCAATAGCCCTACAAACATGGTGGAACCAAGGGGCAGGACAGGGTTGGCTGTCTTTCAAAGATTCCATTACAGAGGCTTATTATTTGAATTGTTTGGTGGTTTTCTATAAGAACCCACTTGCAAGGCTCTCCTTATTTAACTGAAGCTTACCCAGTGCTAAAAGACTTTTCCCTCCAGGGATAGTTGCTGAATTGTTGAATTAAAGGCCATTGTTTAACTTTGCAGAGATCACAGTTGGCATAAACAATAGGTTAGCCAAAAGAAATTCGAAAGGAAAAGCTGGATAATGAGATGTTCATATGGGCTTTGAAAACTTTCAACATATTCCTAGGACTCTAGAGGGTCATGGACACGCACAGGGCTGGACACATGTTCAGGAAGCATCTGAAAAGGGCCTGCACTCCCACCTCTGGTGGCTGTCAAGGCTCCGTAGAAGCAGGATCTCAAAGTTAAGAGTTGTCAGCTGCCTGCCTGAGTGTTAAAGGTGCCTGCACAGGCACACAGAAGTCCCTGGCAAAAGCGGGAGATTATTGGTTCCAGAGTCTAAGGGAATCACTGTCCAATCAATCATTGAAAACTAAACTAATCAAGCAGAGACTTCAGCAATTACATGTGCAAAGGACACAGACTTTACAGTGAGTTTGGGAAAGTTACTCAACAAGCAAACAGTAACAAACAACAACAATAAACCCTGGCAAGGAGGAAAAATCTGAATAAACTGATAAGAAAATAAAGAGATTGAATTAATAATCAAAATATTTCACACAGTGAAAATCCCAGGACTGGAGGCTTCACTGGTGAGGTCCACCAAATGTTTAAAGAATGAGCACCAACTTTTCCAAAACTCTTCCAGAGAAAAGAAGAGTAAGGAACACTTCTTAATTCATCTGATGAGGCCAGTATTTCCCTCATACCAAAACCAGACACAGGCATCATAAGAAAACTCCAAACAATATCTCTTATGAATGTAGATGCAAAAATCCTCAACAGAATACTAGTAAAAATGTCTAATAACATATAAAAAGGATTATACACCAGGACCAAGTGAGGTTTAACATAGGAATGTGATATTTAAAAATATGAAAATTAATGGAACACATCTTATAGACAAAACCCACATAAGAATCTCAAGAACTGAAGAAAAACCATTTGACAAAATACAACACATTTCATGATATAAACACTAAGAAAAACAGGAATAGAAGGGTACTGGTAAAGGGAATCTCCAATAAAAACTATAGCTAACATATGTGTTCAACTTACAAAAATCAATTCTATTTCTATGCATTAGCAATGGACAATCGGAAATGAAATTAGGGGTACAACTAGGGGTACAGAAGCATAAAATTTAATGTTTAGGAACAACTTTAGCAAAAGAATTAGAAATTCACTTGTACACGTAAAATTACAAAACATATTAATAAGACCTAAATAAATGGAAAGACAATACATGTTCGTGGACTGGAAGACCTGTTAGCATGGCAATGTTCCTCCAGTTTATCAGGATTCAGTTCAATCTCTAACAAAATCCCAGCTGGCTTTGCCACAGAAGGTGACAAGTTGATACTAAAATTCATGAGGAAATGTAGGGGACACAGAATGACCAAATACTCTTGAAAAAAGAAAAAGAAAAGTTGGTTCCATCACACTTACTGATTTCAAACTTACTGTAAAACTACAGTAACCAAGTCTGTGGACCTGACATAAGGATAGACACGTAGATCTGGGGAGGAACTGAATTCAGAAATACATTTATGACCAATAGCTTTTGACAAGGAAGCCAAGATAATTCAATGGGGAAATAGCAGTCTTCTCCACACATCAAGCTGCGACAACGGGGAAGCCACATGAGAAGGATTAAGGTGGATCCCACCTCACATCATACCCAACAAATCTATTTGAGGTGTTTCAAAGACCTAAATGTAAGAGCTAAAATTATAAAATTCTTAGAATAAAATACAGGTGTAAATTGTGACCTTGGATAGTCAATAGTTTCTTAGATATAATACCTACAGTACAAGCAAGAAAACAATAGGTAAATTTGACTTCATCAAAATTGAGAAAGTTTGTGCATCTAAAAACACTATAAAGAAAGTGAAGGGCAACCCACAGAATGAGAGAAAATACTTGCAAATCATATAACTAATAAAACTTGGGACCCCAAAATCTATAAAGAATTATAGCTCGACCATAAAAAGAAGAATCACCCAATTTAAAAACAGGTAAAGAATTTGAATACATATTTCTCCAAAGAAGATAATGCAAATAGCTAAAAAGCATAAAAAGATGCTCAACATTATCAGTAGAGAAATGAGATTCAGACAGGCAATGTGACACCATTCATAACCACTTGGATGGATATATTCAAAATGACAGACTATAACAAGTGTTGGTGAGGATATGGAGAACACAGAATCGTTACACATTTCTAGTGACAATGCAAAATGATGCAGCAATTATGGAAAACAGTTTGGAATTTCCTTCAAAAATTAACAGTAGAATTATCATAATATTCAGGAATTCTACTCCTATCTGTAAGCTCAAGAATTGAAAACATATAGCTGTACAAATACTTGTACACAGATGTTCTTAACAGCATTAGTCATTGTAGTCAAAAAGTAAGCAAACCCAAATGTCTCTCAACTGCTGAATAAATGAGCTGCTGTATCATAGCCGTACCTACAATGAAATATTATTCATTCATAAAAGCAGTGAATTATATATGCTGTACTAAGGAGGAACCTTAAGAATATCATGTTAAGTGAAAGACGCCAGATACAAAAGGTCACATATTATATGATTCCATTTATATGAAATGTCCAGAACAGGCAAATCCATAGAGGCAAAAAAATGGTTATCTGGGGTTGAGGAAGAAGAAAATGTGGAGTGATTACTAATGGGTATGAAGTTTCTTTTGGGTGTGATAAAATGTTCTAGCATGAGATGATGGTGGTGATGTACAAACTTGTGAATATACTAAAATTCCCTAGTTGTAAGTGCACACACGGATGTTCAAATTAGCAGAGAAGGACATTAAAAAGTTATTAGTAACTCAGTATGTTCAAAAAGTTAAACCCTGATGGGTGTGTCTCAGTGGATTGTGTGCCAGCCTGTGAACCAAAGAATCACCAGTTCTTTTCCCAGTCAGGGCACATGCCTGGGTTGTGGGCCAAGTTCCCAGTAGGTGGCACATGAGAGGCAACCATATATTGATGTTTCTCTCCCTCTTTTTCTCCCTCCTTTCCCCTCTCCCTAAAACTAGATAAATAAAGTCTTTTTTAAAAAAGTTAATAGAGACATGGAAAATACAAAAAAGTGTCTGGAGAGCATTATCCTAAATGAAATAAGCCAGGCAGTAAAAGACAATACCACATGATCTCACCTTTAAGGGGAACCTAATCAATGAAACAAACAAGCAAACAAAATATAACCAGAGACATTAAAATGAAGAACAAACTGACAGTAACCAGAGGGGAGGTGGGAGGGGATAATGGGGGGAAAGAGGGGGAGGGTTTCAGGAACAACTATAAAGGACTCATGGGCAAAGCCAAGTGGGGATGGAATCAGGGGAGGGAGGTGGAGGCTTTGGGGGGGAGTGGAGAGGGTAAATGCAGACAACTGTACTTGAACAACAATAAAATTTTTTTAAAAAGTGTCTTCAGATTTCTAAAGATGAAGATTACACACCTGAGGTGAAAAATAGACTGGATGTAGAATAATGGCAAATCAGACATCACAGAAGAAAAGATTCGTGGACTTAAAGATATGCATAAGTGAAATATTTAATAATAAATAAGTTATTGATACATAAAAGTTGACTAAATCTCAAAATCCTTATGAGACATCAGACAAAAATAGCATATACTGTATGATTCCATTTATCTAAAAAAGAATGTAAATTAACATAGTAACACACCACTAAAATAAACAGATTAGGTTACCTGTGAGATGGGGGAAGGAGAAAAGAAGCGGAGGGAGGAATACAAAGGAATATAAGAAAATTTAGAGGGATGATAGAGACGCTCTTATTTATGGTAATGGCTCTATGAGTGTATCCATACATCAAAACTTCTCAAGCTGTACACGTTAAATTTGTGAAGCTTACTGTTTGTCAGTCACCCCTCAATATAGCTGTTCTGAAAAAGCAGGCAACTCCGCAGAGCCAGTTGGCCAAACTGTTCCCAGTAGCTGATTTCCCAGTTGGCACTGACCGACACTTTAGACCCGCACTGTTTGACATCCACATTGCTGTTATTCTATCTGCACCCTCCAACTGCCAGTGATTTTATTCCTTAGATTAATATGCACACTGTTATCTACCCTCATTATCAAATTTACTCAGTTCCTACTGCATCAAATTTTAGATGCAGACATTTGGGTGTTCCCCCCCCCCCCCGCCCCCCGGAAGCAAAAATTCTCCACTTCCTTTCTTTGCCTTACCTGAGATGAGTCCCCAGTTACCACGATATACTTGCAGGGAAGGTTCTGGCACTTTTTGATTGAAAGAGGTCTGGTGGAAGGATCACAGAAGCTTTCATTCACTTGAATGTTTTGTGCGTCAGTGCACTGCACTTGCCGATGTGTCTCTCTCTTCTTACATGATGTTGAACACTAGAAATGCAATGACAGAATGAGTAGCACGTGCCTTTATGCAGTGTCTTTGAAAGTTTACTTGTGGATACTCACATCCGACCACGCTCCTGCCACCCACTGGTACTGTGTGCAGTCCTGGTGCCAGCACTGCCTCTGAAAAGAAGGCCGGGTGGACCGGTCACACATCTCCTCAGCCACCGGGCCAGCGCCTCTCAGCCGGCAGTACACGTCCCTCTGCTGAACCCCAGGGCCACAGGTCACGGAGCACTGCAAAGAAGCCCAAGTGATTTAAACAATTCGCTAACAAATATCCAACCATGTAAAAATAGCAAAAGAGTTTCATGGCATAATTTCTTGTTTTGTTTAAACATAGCTTGAGATATGTTATGCATTGGATAGAAAATACATGCAGTAATTACTTTCAAGATTGTCTGGTGTGATGCATCTATACAAATATACAAATCAATTTTATTTTGAAAAACCTATTCAGGTCTTCTAGAAACTATGGCAGGTTATATGATGCATTATACCAGGCACTCCAGCCGATTAGCAACACTGTCTTCTGACTTAGATGTACATAATATCTATAAAGCCACACAACAAAAGCTATGGCACATTGTTTTTAAATACCACTTAAATCCTTAAACCATGTGCATAATCTCTCTCAAAGAAATAATAATTTCTAAGATTATGTTCATCTTCATACCCGCAGTACCTACTACCATTTGGGAATCCAATTATTTGCTCATTTGTTGGTTCATGATTACATTTCAATGGACAAGTTTTGAGAAACTGGTTGTGTAAACATAAACTGAGACAAACGTAACCTCTCCAGCTCTCATTTTTCTTATCTGGACCGTGAAGATTTTGTGTTTTTGTGAAATCTCGTAGAACACTTCCCAGTCCCGGCAACAGCTCTACAGTGGAGGTGCCGGGGATGAAGACCTGAGACGCAGAGATGTGAAGTCACTTGCCTGAGCTGCTACCTCTAGTTAGTGGGGAAGCAGGCTGAAGCTCAGTTGCATCTGAGTCCAGACTGTGGGCTCTCCCTGGGCTGCTCCCAGAGGGGTGTGGGGAGAACTGGGCAACCCCTCAGGGCTCTCTCAGTGCTAGAATGCCGGTTCATACAGCAGCAGAGCTTGACCACACCCAAGGTGTGATGCCAATATTAACAAAGTGTGGAGAACATCCAGTGATATGTTTAATTTGTGAGTTTTTTTTAAATGCTCCCTCTTATTCCAGAAGGGATTGAAAGTCACATCGAGTGATATTTGGGGGACTCATCACTGTTGCCAACTGTGAAATGATAAGGGTAAAAATCAGGTTCTTTGCTGAGTTCCAGAGTAAGTCATTTCTTTTTCCACAACAGTAAATATTTATCGGCAGAATATGGTTTTACCCTGAAAGTCCCACAAAAGCTAAGAATTTAGTTCACCTAGAAGACTCAAATTCCTTTTGAAGATGGTTGCAGCATTTTTATTCTAAAGGCACATTAAAATTGTTTTCTATTGTGTGGATAAGCAGAAACGGACTCCAAAGATAACTTCTATTTAACCTACAAAGAACATCATGCATATGTGCCTAGCTTATAATCATTTTATGTTTGAACAGTTGCTTTGTGCCAACCCATTGAATGTTTTCACAAATACATACATATATACATACATAAATAAAACATGCTGCTCCTTAACATGTCAACAATAACATTATGTATGCTTTGTGCAGGGCACAATATTAAGTAGAAGAAGATATCTGTATGTCGTTTAGCTCATCTGAACCTCTTGTGAAAATGTTTAACCTACAAAATAAGTGTCCTGCAAACATTTTACGGGTATAATTTCAGAAATATAAATTACATTTGGAAAACTTCTGGCTCTAAACTTCGGGGGGAGAAAACCTCACAAAACACAACTTAGTGAGACATTATATCAGACAATACAATTTTCTACAATTTGATGAACCACGCTGGCTTACTGCCGCTTCAATCACACTGTGCGTGTGGAGCCGAGACCATGGGTGACGCTACTGGGGCCCCTTCCCTGAGAGCAAACAGAATGGACTACTGCCTGGACAAACAAGTAACATTTGTTTTTTTTTTAGTTTTTTTAGAGACAAGAGTGTGAGAGAGTGAATGGATGCAATTTTAGATATGAACAGATAGTTTATAATGTAAATGAAATATTTCTTAGTCTGATCTCATCGATAACCCTAATTGCCAAATCCAATAAAAACTTTTCAGGTCTTTTCTTAATCCCACCGGCACATTTGGCACCACTGACCACCTCCTGTAGAGCCTTTCTGGCTCCTGGGAATCAAATCCCTGTGGTTCCAGAGCTCTCTCCTCTTCTGAGATTGCACCTTCTCCAAGTTCCTAACTGACTCTGTTTTCTCTGTTCAGCCTTGAAACGTCAGCATATTTCAGGGTTCCATTTATAACTTGTTTCTCTTTGCACACTCTGTGAGCTCGCTGAGCAATTTCTTCTGTGCACCTATTTCTAAGTCAGTTCGCTCCAGTCCTATCATAATTCTGAGTTCTACATTTACATTTTCACGTATTTAGAAGAATTTTTCATGTATTTACCAGAATGCTCATGTGTTTTCTACATGGATATGTCAAAGGTGTTTGAAATCCAACATTTCCAAAGCAGAACGTATTGCCCTTGCACAGCCATTGCTCCTACCGGCATGCTGGGAAGAGACGATCACCCACTCTTAAGTCCAGTGACCCGCTAGAAGAACTTCCCAAGGCACATCTCATTCCAAAATATGCATCCTTACTTAACAGCTTTATAGTACTACACGTTTATAAGCAGTCTGTGGGAGGCTAGAGTTACAAGTATAACAAATAATTGATGGGAATGCACTAAGTCACCAACACTGTATAATTCAATTCAGATAGGAAAAATCAGCCAAATATCCTGTATGTACATAAGTGTACTATACCACTGCAAAGACTGGCACTTGAAAGACTTGACAGTGGAAGTGGAGAAGGTGAATTTTAGCCAATCCATAGTTACTACAGTCAATTTAGCTATATTAGAAATATAGGAGAGAGAAAGAAATGTTAGAACCTGCATTGCAAAAATAGTTTCATCAAAGCTGACTCACTCTGCTATTAAATAAACAATTATTTCAAATATAAGTAGTGCCCTGGCTGCATGGCTCAGTTGGTTGGAGCACTCCTCCATGAAACACACAGTTGTTGGTTTGATTCCTAGTCAGGGCACGTGCCTAGGTTGCAGGTTCCATCCGTGGCTGGGGTAAGTGTGGGAGGCAACCAGTTGATGTTTCTCTCTCTCACATCAATGTCTGTCTCCTTCTCTCCCTACTCCCAACTTCCTTTCTCTTTAAAATCAATTAAAAAATTTAAAAATAATAAATCAATAGAATGTAAATAGTGGCATCTCCTCTCTTGATTCATTATTTATAATTATTACTGGAGTAAGGTTTTGATTTTATTATAGTTGCTTATTTGTAACTATGGCTTATTTCAAGTGAATCAATAATGTAGCAGTATATTAATATAGCAGTAGAGAATTTTGAGTTAGAAAAGAGTTTAGGAATGTCTAATCCCGAATTCTCTCCAATTCTGAAATCCCTTTTGTATTAATAGTGAATAAAGGGCCATGTAACCCATCATACTTGTATAACCTCAGTCTCCGTTTGTGCATGATATCATGAAAGTTGTTCCATTTTTGGATCATTCTAAAGTCAGCAAGCACTTTCTTATATTGAGCTGAAATATGCCTTAAACTTGTGCCTACCATCCAGAATCTTTCCTCCTTACCAACCTAGAAAAAATATATATTTACTTTCACATGAGAAAGTATAAAGGTGAGGCCTGGGAGTGTGACAGCTATTTTATGACCAGCTCCATTAGGAGCTGCCCAGCAGAACCCAGACACGCCAACTCCTCCCCCTTACACTGTGGAGCTGCTGAATCAAACTGGAAACCAGCAGCCATCCAGCTCCCAGACAATACATTTGTTTGAGTTAAGACACAAATAATCAGGGCTCTTCCTACATGCAATAGACGTCAACAGAACTGACCCAGAACAGTTGTCACCATTTAACTGTGCCTCTCTGGTGATTTGGTAATTTGTTAAGACTTTTCTTATAATGTGGGTCCCAGAATAGGTACTGCTCCAAAACTCTGACCAAGATTATTGGTGCCAAAAATTTGAGTGCTACTCACCTGCTAATGTAGTCTAATACGTTGCCAGTGACTTGCACAGCCACATCATATTTCGTATGTAATCAACTAAACACTCATTTCCCCAGGTCCTTTAACAGCCACCTATATATATGTTATATTTGTGCAACAGACTTTTTTAACAAATAAGTGTGCACTGAATTCAGTACAATGAACAAGTTACATTTCTGTTGAATGCGTTATTGTATGTGGTGCAATAACAGCTACAGTTGTTGACTTCGGGTGCCCTTCTGAAAGGGGCAGTGTGTTGCTAAGGAAGTAATGAGCTATGTGCAATGACGATAATGAAATAATTCTGACAGCAACTATAGTAAGGAAAGTTCAAATAGACCTGTGTTTCAATGCCTGTGTCCTACCACTTCTGGCTTGGCACCTGCACAAGCTCTTAAGCTGTAGTTTCCTCATCTGCATAATGAGTGCAATAATGCCTACAGCTGTGAGGAATACAGAAGCCTCTCACACAGTGTCAGGAAGTGGCTCTTCCTTCCTGCTCCATTCCTATTCCCATTTTTCACTGTTCTTCGAGAGAGGCACTTATTTCTGCCTCGCAAAGTTCTTGATGCATGCCTCAACCCAAAAAGTGTTAGTCATCTCAGAGTACTCAGAGGAAGGCCATCTTAAGTATAAGAAAGATGATAAAGAGAGTTAACAGGTAGCATAGAACTGCAAAAACAGACCTGCTGGCATAAGCTAGAAAAGATGAAGAAGCGTAGTTCACCCAGCCCCCAAGCGAACAGGCTTCCTCCCCACCCCAGGGCTCCCCACCTGTCTGCACTGGTGTGAACCACGGAAAGGTTCTGGGTTCTTGGTCAGGGGCTGTGGGAACTTAATATAGATGGACACATTAGAAATTTTTGAAAAATATAGGTTTATGTATTTTTGGAAATACAGAAAATATGAAATTACCAAAATATAAAACCACTTAAACATGCTAGCATTTAGCATCTAGTTTCTTTCTTTCTTTTTCAAACTAGAGGCTTTGGGAAAGGGGGCACTGGCTAGTAGATTTGTGAGATTTTGGAACTCGTACCACCTTTGTTTCTAGCTTTGGTCTTAAAGTGCAGGAAAGAAAATGACAGGCCTCGGAGAAGGGAAGCCAAGGAAGTGGCTGATGCCATGGGTTCTAGATCTAGCAGGGTGTTCTTCCGGTAGTCGCTGAGATTTTTAGTATCTTTATAATTTGTGCACAGGTTTGCCATGATCAAGGGAAGGTGAGAATTCTGGACTTTTTTTTTTAAACATAAAAATTTCATTGGATTGCACTGAATTAAGTAGATGAAACATGAGACAGTGAAGAATCTAGCAGCATTCTGGCCTTTAAAACTTGAATTTGCAGGTGAAGGTGGCATTCCAAAATAGGCAAAGTTAAGTAGGAAAAAATGACCTTTTTAGTTCCAGAAAGGAAGGGATGCTTTTAAAATAAATAATTCTAGCATTTAATTTGCCTCTAAAGGTCTACATGTGAACCCAGAGGACAACACTGGTTCCTGTTTAGCAGCAGCCATTAAAATGCATTCCTAAGCCCTTTCATTAAAAAAAGACATGATACCAAGTACCACGTGGAAAGTGTTACTTCGAAACTCATTTGAGCACCTCTGTGGTCACAATCTACCAAAGGAGCTTTTCCATTATGTAAAATAGAAATGAAATAAAGTTATTTTATAGTGAGTGAGTGTATTAAAGCAATGTTACAATTTATGTAGTTGGGACAAAGTATTCAACAACCAGTGATTATCTCCTAACTGCCTCTGAAATTACGCTTCTATGAATGTATTATTATATGCAGTGCAATGACAGCCTGCAATTGTTAATTAACTTCAAGTGGGTGCTTTTTATAGAATAAATCAAAAGCCAACGACTTCACAAGTGGTCATTTGTTTCTGGCAGAGATTGGGGGACTGTGTGGGCGTATGAAGCTAATTTCTGTGACAAGGAAAACCAATTCAAAGAGAAGAAAGCTGACTCTGTACAAAGGCATCTGTGTTTTTATAGCCTTTGAATATTCAAATCTGTATCTTAGAAACCCCTGAACTCCGTTCCTTTAGTGCATCTATAGCATTTCATACTTGTCGGTAAGCCAAGGCCAGTTTGCTGCACTGACAACTGACTCCCTGTCACGGGGCTGGAGGTCAAGCTTCAGAAAGGGTCCCTCCTGAATAGCAGCTGCAGCAGCTGCACAGCAGCAGCAGAAGGCTGGGCATGAGCAGGAATGCTGGGGGCAAAGGTGCCAAGTGTCCCTCACTTCCACCCCCAGCCCCCGCAGCTCCTGCCCCATGTCAGGATTCGGAGGTGTCTGCCACAGGGTGGGTGGGTCCAGTGCCTTAAGACTGCTCCGCCCTCTGGGGACAGCCTGTTTGCCATCGCTCTGCCACATCTTGGTCCAGATAAAGTCAGGCAAACCTCATTTTAAGCAAAAGTGTAATATGAAAAATACAACCAATGAATATTAGGTGGCAAGTCTTTTTTTTTTTTTTTGAAACTAAATCACAATATTCAGAGTAGGAAATACTAAGCTAGATACTTAGCTAAGTGCTTAGAGAGCAGGATACCCGTTATTTCTAAGGTTTGCTGGCCCAGGATAATGCTGACGAGATAAGCATGGGTTAGGTTTTAGACTCACCCCCCTGAAGGCAATGGTAAGTCATCGAAGATACAAGTGACACAGTCATGTTCAAGTCCTCTGGAGCTCACACTGTGTGCAAGTAAATAATGGCAAAGATATATGTGTAAGGAGGCCTCTGTGCACCTGGGGATGGATGATGATGAACTGGACAGAGGTGGTTGTAGGGAGCTGTTGAGCAACTCGTTGTGGGGTCGGGGAAAAGGAGACAGGCTGGCTCAGCAGGGCTTCCTTGAACAGCTTGGTAGGTAGTAGTGGCATTCACTAAATACAACAGGTTAACAGGAGATCTTTTAAGTCATGATCTCTGCTAAACCATGAAAAGTGGTGTTACTTTACTCAAGTTAAATGCAGAAGCAAATGCTCAAGAATACATGTTTTGTGGGCAGATGTGTTTGCCCCTCCTTTTCAGCCAACTGTTATCCCCCACTCTCAGTAACTTAACACTGACAGAGGCCACCTCTCTTACAAAGGAGTCTGGGGTGCTCGCTGAATTTGGGGGCTTTTTTATTCAATGACAATAGCACACTGACCCCATGACACTCCAAAGCCAGCACCCTGCACCCAGGCTCTGAACCCACAGAGGAAATGGTGATGACTTAGAAGTCTAGGGGAGCCCCACTTTTTCTCTTGTCTGAGCCCTTATTTTTCTAGTAAACACAGTTCTAACAGCAGAGAGAGACAAGGAAATTCCATCAGCAGAAAATAGGTTTCTTTTTCCCTTTGCTGGGTGAGGCCCTTTAAGACACGGGTAAGCACCCTAGGTCCTCCTGAGAGCTGCCACAAGGCCAAGTTGAGAGCCCAACCCCAATGAAATCAGGCCTCGGAAAGTTCTTCCACCTAATGTTTCTGACTTCATTCATGCCCTCAACTCTTTCAAATTTCCCAAGCTGGTCTTTGCTTGACAACCATGTTGAAAGGGATGCCTCCCCTAATGTGGATTTTCAAGCTTACTGCCTGGAGTATGCTGGGGCAGCCATCGATCGCCCTTCTTTCATAAGCTGAGTTCTCAGCCTGGACTTCACTTAGAGATCAGCTTCATCATGGCTGAGTTTTTTCAAGTGTGTGTGCATTCTAGCCTTAGTGAGGGCTGTGCAGCTAGTTCTGACACCTAACATTCAGTTTCCAACTAAAATTCCTTCTGGAATTTAACAGTCCCTTTACCAAGATGTAACATTAGCTCAAATCCAAAACTCTGGTGTGGAAACAAAGCAGTTACTAAACACATCATCACGTGTATTTTACTGTTAGAATACCTGGAACAATAGGATGATCATCAGTAGCACCCCTAGTATTAAGTAGCAGAATTTCTTTACAGCCACAGATATTAAATGACTAGTTGGTTAACTACAAAGTTAGCATAAATTTTAACATTGTACAGAATTAATTTAGAGATTAGTGCAGAAATGTATAACAGAACAGAATAAAGCATATTTTAGTGAAATAAAACATTCAAGGTTACTGAAAGCACAGAAAGTGAATTAAGATATTTTTCAATGCAAAATACATATATATATATATAATTATAAAATACATCACATACCTCTTTCCATCTGTTGGCTTTCCATGAAGGGCATCTGACAGATCTACAAGCTTTGTGAGTTCGAGGCTTCCGTAGATGACTGCAAAATTTTTCTTCTAATTTCCCTTGAACTTGGTCAATACAAAGCACCTCACGATACTTTAAACCTTTACCACAAGAAGCTGAACACTAGAAAACAAATATTAATGCACTTGACTCATATTATCTTAATTTAAATTTATCTACATGTGTAAAATGAAGCAATTGAAACATTGCTTTGATATGTTCATTAAGATATACTTTGGTATTTCTAATTAGAGAGAATTTAACAGTTGCCAATCTGCTCTGGATTGATGTTGCTATCATAAGGTATCCATTCATTCTACTGAAAAATACTGTCTATGATATACCACGCACTTTTCTGGCACACAAATGCTTTTAGAGCTTTTAAGGTTACAGACCACCTGAAGTTAACTCCTCTTATCACACATAATCCAGCAAAACTTGCTTTCAGCTTTGTATAGTCACCACCTCTTCTATTTTTCACACTGCAAAGTAGGTATGGGATGTTAAAAAAATGTAGCAATCTCTCTGTGCAGGAAGCGGTGACTGAGAAAGCTGAAAGCACAAGTTTTTTAAAGTGAAATTCAGCTTGGGTTGTTTTTTTTTTGCATCCATCTGGAAGATGTATCTCTGTACCGTTAACTGTCCAATGTATTTAGTAAAAAAAAAATAATAATAATTACAATCTCTGTAAAGATAGAGGTAAAACAGTGATTTGAATTCACTCTCAGCGGGTTGCCACATCATGAGTGAGGCCAGTGCGACGCGAGGATACAGGACTCGTGTTGAACACCAGCTCCGCCGCTTATGAGCTGCGGTCACTTAGGTGCATTTCATCACCTGTCCAAGCCTTGGTTTCACTTATAAAATGGAGATAACAACACCAACATTGCAGGTTTATTATGAAGATTTACATCAGATAAAGAATATGAAATGTCTAAATCTACCCCACACGGTGCACCCTCAGGAAGTATAAGCTTCCTCTTCTATGGTTTCCCTCCACATCTTCTCCGAGACGACATGGACAACTGTGTGCATGATCTATGTGCCCGGGAAAAGTCAGGCGAAGACGACACGGATTCCAAACACGTTCTCTCAGAACTCTGAGACAGCCGTTCACATGTGGTTTCATTTAGAAACAGATATGAGTTCTGAGAACATTAGGTAATATATTATGCGTTTTATGTAGATTTTCAAAGACTGTTAGACTAATGCACATTATTAGATTACTTTGCTAAAAATTTGGGAATAATTTAGCTTTTCATATTATCTGCTGTACTAAATCCCATTTGTGTAGGCAGTTGATTTAAATTGGTGTCTTGATTAGTAAGACTTGTTATATATCCGGGATGTTCTCTTCCCCTCCCGTTAATACAAACAGCCTTTAGAGTCCACTTAACAGACTTGATTCTGTGAAAGTCTCGCCAGGTCTTCCTTCACTGCGTGGTTGGTGCACGTCCTTCCCTGCTGCTGCTGTCTTTTCAGACCCACCCACTAGTGGGCGCTCTGCTGGCCTCTGCCCTGCCTGTTTCTTTACTGTTTATTTTTCAAAGAGTGTAACATATTTTATGCCAAAAATATCACATATCACCAAGTACCGAACATATACTGTCAGGGATTATACATTCATATTCACATATATGAGAATGTTTTTCTCTCAAGGTGTATTTTTTTGTAACTTTTAACTGGTGACCATTTCAACAAAATAAAATTCATTACTCTCCCTGTTAACCCATTTTAAAAATATTTTTGAACATTCATTATAGCAATGTAGTAGTACTTGTGAAAATGGAGAAATGTTATTTTATTCATTATGAATATTTTCTACAATACACCAAAAGGTACAGATGCTTTTAACACTTCTTGCTTTTGCACTTGATTTTTCCTTAAAGTGCTTGTAATCTGAATGACATATACCATCTATTAAACAAGCAATGCCAAAGTGTATCTTAAATATTAAGCCCAATGAAGATCAGAAAAAAAATGCTATAAGGCACTAAAGAACATTAAAATAATAAATAATAATGGAACTGACAAATTCATGACAAATTTATGAAAACTAGTCATTTCTCTCTGGGCTATTTCATAAATAGTAAAGGAGAAAATGACATTTAAACTCAGCCTTGAAGAAGTAGGTTTGTTGATATGCAAAAATGGATGGTTTTTTATATTTCAATATATCTTTTTTAGACATTGCTCATGTGTCTCTGTTTTATAAAAATATGAGTCCTTTTAATGGTGCCAAGAATCCAAGAATCAGTAAGTATGCAGTAAACTTTCAATAACAATAACCAATTCATTACAAAACTATATAGTATCATAAAAGGAGACATTAAAAATTCTGTAGAATTTAGCAGTGTATTTTCTCTGTAAGAAGTATCTGTGAATGGACTATAAACTTGGACATTGTAATACACTATCAAAGTTGAGATTATTCTTCACAAAACTGTATATTCTAACTAGAGGCCATCTCTGGTTCTTTCTCTTCATTATTCTAATCTGTAATTAAGCTATTAAACATAATTTTAAACATACTGCTTTTTCCCCCTCAAGAACTGACAATGGCTCTCTTCCTTGATTTCTTGATCCACCTAATTTCAGTCAACATACCTTTCCAACCTTGCTTTCTGTGACTTTTCAACATGTGACCTTTGCTCTAGTTAGGCATAATATAATCACTTCTGTTTAATGTGACATATTCACTCAACAACAGTGCCTTACTCATATTGCTTCCTTGTACCTCCATGAATCACTTCCCCTGGTGCTTTCTAAATCTTACTTACCCTTAAAGCTCTCAGTCAACTGCATTTCTAGGGTAAACACTTATCAATCTTTCATTTCTCTGAACTCTTCTGAGGTTCACTCTGTTTTTAGCACTTCATCATGTTCTACTTTTGTCACATGCTTTATCTACCCAGCCTTCTAGAGGTCAAGGACCTTTGAGATCACCCACACAGTGGCACATACAATAAATATCAGCTGATTAATTAATGTTTATCCTCAGTATAAACAATTCTTATTTGTCTTTAGTAAACTATAAAATAATTTATTAAAACACTAAATTCCTGAAATATATTTATTGGTTAATAAACTCAAGTGCCTCTAGGAAAGAGACAAAAAATACAAAATCAAAGTATTATGACATAAATTATGCCTTCATCCCCCTTCTAAAATAGAGCTCTCTTTCTTCAAGACCTGAAGAAAAATAAGATTATTTTATCATGGCTAATTAAATCCATGTAGGGATTTAAGTGAAAAAGAACATGAAAGAATTATGTATTAGTTGAAATGAAGCAATATTAGAGTAAAAATAGTAAAATGCTAACCTACTTCTCTCAAACCACAACACATTCTGAGTTGTAAAGATTTTACAAAAAGCAGCCCTGGCTGGCGTAGCTCAGTGGATTGAGCGTGGGCTGAGAACCAAAGTGTCGCAGGTTCGATTCCCAGCCAGGGCAAATGCCTGGGTTGCAGGCCACGGCCCCCAGCAACCGCACATGGATGTCTCTCTCTCTCCCTCCCTTCTCTTTCTAAAAAGAAATTAATAAAATCTTTTAAAAGAAGATTTTACAAAAAGCTCTGGCTGGTGTGGCTCAGTTGGATTGACTGCCAGCCTGCGAACCAAGGGGTTGCCAGTTCGATTCCAATCAGGGCACATGCCTGGGTAGCAGGCCAGGTCCACAGTAGGGGTGCATGAGAGGCAATCACACATTGATGTATCTCTCCTTCTCTTTCTCCCTCCCTTCCCTTCTAAAAGAAAATAAATCTTAAAGATTCCACAAAGAGCCTATTTGATAAGAATATCCAACATGTCAGTTCTTTTCTCTGGTACACCAGCAATCTTGTTTCCCCTCTATTTTATATCCCTGATATCAGCCTACTCTATTGAGGTTTTATTAACAGCAGTCTTGTGAAAAGAATTTTTCTTAAAAAAAATCACCTCTATCATCCTTAGTTGACATAGTCTTAAATTCTTAGATTTTTTTTTTTTTTGTATGACTGCTATGGAACAGTGGATATACACTCCAGAAATGGCAACAGTAAATACGAGTAACCTAAATTAGCCATTCCCAGGAATTAGGTGAATACAAATGTCTATTTAAGGCAAACAGGGCAGTTGAAACAGAATGTGCAAGCCCTGAAACTGTAACAGATCCTCCAGCCATTCAGTGTGGCTGATGCGTTCAATACCACCCTGAGAGGTGAGATTGATGAGTCCACTCTGATATATGATTACCTTTGGAACAAGTCTATTCTTATTTTAAAATTTAGTTGTACATAATTACAGAATAAGATTACTTCTCATATTTGAGATGTGATATACTGCTTTGTTGCATGTAAGAATACTACATAAGAGTGATTGAATAGACTTAATTTGTGGTACACTTGGTTAACTCTGGAAACTTAAATTGCTAAACAGAATAAGGAAATAAAATTTATCTTCAGTTCCAGAAAACATTGTATGTGTGTGTTGGGGGGTGGGGCTTTTATAAACTATTATGCCTATCTGACTTTCTGTTCTCTGGAAGTGGTGGGCACCACACCAAGAGAATTGGCATGGACCCTAATAAGCAATGTAATGGCCCTGAAAAGCAATTACTTCACTATGCCTTAGTCAGGCATAAGCAGCCTTCATAGGCCTTACAAGCCAGACACCCACAGGTAACTTATATTAACCTCACGGAACCTCCATTTTGCATATGTAATATCGGCAAAATATCTACATCATGTAAATATTTAGTATCTACATCATGTAAAGATAACAAGGGACTTTTAAAAACAGAGTGGCCAAACTCAGAAAACTCAAAAGACAAGGATGCCCGCTCTCCCCATTCCATTGAACATAGTATTGAAAGTTCTAGGAATAGCAATTGGATGAGAAAATAAAAGACACCCAAATTGTAAAGAAAGAAGTAAAACTGTCCCTATTTGCAGATGACATAATACTCTATATAGGAAACCCTAAAGATTCCCCCCCCCCCAAAAAATATTATAACTAATGAATTCAGTAAAGTTATAGGATACAAATGAATATTCAGAAACCTGTTGCATTTATACAATAATGACAAATGATCATTAATGACAAGAGAAATTAAGAAAATGATCCCACTTATATTACATCAAAAAGAATAATATACCCAGGAATAAATTTAACTAAAGAAATGAAAACTGTTATCTGGAAAACTGTGACAGAAATTGAAAAGGACAGAAATAATTGGGAAGATATATTATGCTCAAGGATGGGAAAAATATGCCAATTAATATATAGGTTTGATGCAATCTCTATCAAAATATAAATGACATTTTTCACAAAACTAGAACAAATAATCCTAAATTTATATGGAACAACAAAAGACCTTGAATAGCCAAAGCAATCTCGAGAAAGAACAAAGTTGGAGGTATAACACTCCCTGATTTCAAACTACACTACAAGCTATTATAATCAAAACAGTATGGACATAGATCAATAGAATAAAATAGAGTGCACAGAAATAAGTCCATGCTTATATGGTCACTTAATATATGGCAAAAGAGGTAAGAAGAAGCAATTGGGTAAAGGCAGTCTCTTCAATAAATCGTGTTTGGAAAACTAAACAGATAATGCAAAAAAGACAAAAAAGAAACTAGCCCACTTTCTTACAACATACATAAATATAAACTCAAAATGGATTAAAGACTTAAATGTAAAACAGAACTGTTAAAGTAGTAGAAGAAAACATTGGTTATAAACTATTTGACATTTGTCTTAGAAATATTTTTTGGATATGCCTGTAGGGTAAATACAACAAAGTAAAAAGAAACAAATGAGGGACTACATCAAACTAAAAGCTTTTGCAATGTGAAGAAAACCATTTACTAAACAAAAAGGAAACCTACTGATACACGATATTGGCAAATGATATATACAATAAGGAGCAATAATCCAAAATACAGGGGTGGGAAAAACTAGGTTTACAGTTAGTTGTAGTATCCAAAAGAGTTTATTCTTCTATTAATATTTATTAATTATTTCAGTACTTATTTGCATTAAAACTATACATAAAGAGTCATGCAAACACCAATTCAAAAGAACCTATGCAACCTATGCCAAGAACCAATGTTTTTTTCAGCACAATTTATAGTAGCCAAGTGCTGGAAACAGCTTAAGTGCCCATCAGTAAATGAGTGGATCAAAAAATTGTGGTACATTTACACAACAGTCTACTTTGCAGAAGAAAGAAAGTATATGGTATTTCAAAAGAGCTACTACCCTTTGCTACAGCATAGGTGGAACTGGAAAGCATTATGCCAAGTGAAATAAGCCAGGGGGCGAAAGACAAATACAATACAATCTCACCTATAAGTGGAACCTAATCAACAAAACAAAGGAGCAAGCAAGATACAACCAGAGACATTGAAATAAAGAACTGACAGTGACTAGAGGGGAGGGGTGAGGGGAATAATGGGGAAAGAAGGGGAAGGGTTGTCAAGGAACAAGTATAAAGGACCCATAGACAAAGACAACAGGGAGGAGGTGTGGGGAGAGTATTGAATGTGGGAAGTGGGGACATTGGTAGGGCTGGGGAGAGTAATGGGAGGAAAATGGGGACAATTGTAATTAAACAATAAAAAAGTCTACAACTAAAAAAACCATAAAGTACTCACACAACTCAACATCTAACAGTGTAATTAAAAAATAGGCCAACAGCCCAGGCTAAATGGCTCAGTTGGTTGGAGCTTTGTTCCATAATGGAATGGTTATGGGTTCAATTCCTGGTCAGGGCACAAACTTAGGTTTCACCTTTGATCCCTGGTCCAGGTCTGACATGTATGGGAGGCAACCAATCAATGCTTCTCTCTCACATTGATGATTCTCTCTCTCCCTTCCCATTCCTCTAAAAGCAATAAATAAAATAGTCCTCAGGAGAGGATAAAACAAAAATAAAACATAAAAATAGACTGACAAACTGAATAGATATTTCTCCAAAGAAGACATAAGATGCTTAACATCACTAAACACCAGAGAAATGCAAATCAGAACCACAATGAGGTATCACCTCACACTTGTCAGAATGGGTATTATAAAAAGACTAAGAACAAGTGCTGGTGAGGATGTTGAAAGAGGGAACCCTTGTGTCCTGTTTTGAGACTGTACACTGGTGCCACCACTATGGAAAACAGTATAAAATGACCTCAAAAAATTAAAAATAGAACTACCATATGACCCAGGAATTCCACTGCTGAGCATTCATCTACAGAAATCCAAACCACTAGTTAGAAAAGGTATATGCACCCTTATGTTCACTGCAGCATTATTTACAATTGCCAAAATATGAAAGCAACCTAAATGCCCATCACCAGATGAGTGGACAAAGAAAATGTGGTATGCACAACAGAAGGTTATTCAACCATAAAAAAGAATGAAATTTCACCATTTTTGACAACATAAATGGACCTAGAGGGTATTATACTAGGTGAATTAAGTCAGAGAAAGTTAAATATATGAGTTCACTTATATATGGAATCTAAAAAACAAAATGAATAAACAAAAGAGAAACAGAACAAACTGATCATTGTCAGATAGAAGGCTGGTAGGACAGTGGGTGAAACAGGTGAAGGGGATTAAGCAGTACAAACTCAGTCATAAAATAAGTCACAGGGATGTATGTAAAGTACGGCATAGAGAATGCATTCAGTTACATCATAATAACTATGTATGGTGCCAGATGGGTACTAGTCATAATGTGGGGATCACTTTGTAAGGTATAAAATTGCCTAATCATGATGTTGCACACCTGAAACTAATACAATATTGTATGCCAACTATTTTAAAATAGTTAAAAATGAAATGAGCAGAGGTCAGTTATTCAAGGTCAATTAATCAGAACTAAGAGTTATAACAAAAAATAAACTCCTTTAACAT
Organism: Phyllostomus discolor; assembly: GCF_004126475.2. Classification (NCBI taxonomy): domain Eukaryota; kingdom Metazoa; phylum Chordata; class Mammalia; order Chiroptera; family Phyllostomidae; genus Phyllostomus; species Phyllostomus discolor. The sequence continues at coordinate 171,405,678 of NC_040904.2, read as the reverse complement.
TCTTTATTTGCTGATAAGGAAAATAATTAAACAGAATATTTCAAAATGTGATAATGCTATTGTAAACAGTTTATTCAATATTGCTTAGTCACAATTCTATGGATGCTTAAAATTTGTGGCATTTAGTTTTTCACCCGTCTTAAATACTCTAACTAGACACAAATATAACTTTTTTCTCTCAGCCATTTGACTTAATTTTAGTTTTCTAAAATTAAGATGTTGCTATTAAACCAAAAATTACTAACAAGAAAATGCTAAAGCAAATAAAAATAAAGGATTATTATTAATCATCTTTACTTTGCTTTTCAAAATACTTGGAATTTTCTGATTGCTTTTTCAAAACATAACCCTAATAAGTCATCAAACAGGCAGAGAAGCAAATTTTCTCTTTCTAGATATGACATATGTCATAGGTCCAGAGTTACTGTTGAAAATGTAAAAGCTCACAGCCATGTGGCTGGGTGTCCCATCTATCTGATTGTTCATTGTACAACAGATACTCACTAATTTCTTCAGACAACCATGGGAAACCTATTGCAAAGAGATGAAAGAATTCACATGGCTTTTGCTTTGTGAGCAACAAGTCACAGAAATGCAATTATTACACAGAGCAAATCTAAACCCTCTCATTACAAAGCAGCAATAATTTCCATCAAAACAAATGCGACTGGCCCTGGCTGGTGTGGCTCGGTGGATTCTGCACCAGTCTGTGAACCAAAGGATCACTAGTTCAATTCCCAGTCAGGGCACATGCCATGATTGCGGGCCAGGTCCTCAGCTGGGGGTGCATGAGAGGCAACCACACATTGTTCCTCTCCCTTTCTTTCTCCCTCCCTTCCCCTCTAAAATTAAAATCTTTTAAAAATGCAACTGAATAAGAAGCATCAATTTACAATATATAAAATGGAATGGTTTTGATTTAAAAACAAACATATGATAATAGCTAAAACATCATTAGGTATTGAGTGCCTCTCTGGGAATAACTTGAGAGGATTAGTTATGTTTTCCTTAGTCTCAAGGAAATTCCTTAGTCTTCAGAAAAGTTCTGATGAATTTCTCAGTATAGGAACATGTATTATATATATTTGTTTTGATCTTTTTCAAAACTGAGCAATTTTATGCTTCTGTAGCAAAGTTTAACTTTTTAATGGGAAAATTCTACTTCTAGCTATTTTGCTAAAGACTTTTTAAAATGACATTTTGGTGGTTATGTTAAATGTCTTTATAATACTATTACGAAACAAAAGATTTGTTGATGAAATGACATAATAAATAGGGAAATAGAATTTCAGGTCAAAACAGACCAAAGATAGATATTTTGTGGAATAAAACACTATCGTATACATGCATTTTATTTTTTTTTTCTAATTTTTAAGAAGCCTATAACATCCTTTAATTAAAACAGGCTATTTCTACACCCTAGGAACAACATGGTTTTTGAAATCTTCAGGAAGCTAATGACACCTACATATCTAAGAGAAAAGCCTCACTATAGTGAAACCTTAGGTATGTTCTATACAACTACTTTGTAATTAAGGGCATTCTCTGCAATGGTGGAGCATTCTTTTAAGTTAAGCTTCTCCATTATTAAAGTAAACTATTAAAGCAGTTAGAATACAGTAAAATAGCTGGAATAAAGTATCCTTCTGTTTAAAAAAAAATGACAAAATATGCATATTTAGAATAGAGTATCAACTGTAGAATACTGCTGCTACTGTTCCCTTAATTCAATGCACATGCGTGCTGAGGAGTGACACACTAAATCTATCAACAGGGACCCGATTCATACTATTTCCTGAAAGATTATACTTAGAGTTTTATAGTTAATGGAGTTTGAGAATTTCCTTTTGACCTGTTACAGACATTCTTTGACTATGCAGCTTAATAAAACAGGGCAGCATTTGGTTTTTAAAATATTTACTACTGAAATATTTCATTCTATTGCATTGTGTCTGATTATATGCAAACTTTGCACCATCAGATATTTTTTAAAAATTTAAGTCAGAAACATTTGCAAAAATGTTGAGTTCCAACTTAAAAGCAAAGAAATATATGCTTAATCACAAATATATCCTATAAACTTTCATATCCTGTTACAAATGACTATAACATTAATTTCTATTTTATGTTCTAAAATTTTACTTTTGAGTGTATATATGTATGTATTTACACACAGCAATAGATTTAAAGTGTTTAGCTATTCAGGGCAATATGGTTTATTCAATTGGAGGTTATATTTAAAGATAATTTACTATAATTAACATTTTCTAAGTTAAGACTTTTGAAAAGTTTTGCAATTATTTTCACTTTTACATATAATACCTGGAAGATGGTTGCAACAACTCATGCAAGTACTTTATGTAGAAATTTTCACTTATATTATTTTCCACACAGAAATGAATATTAGAAAATCAGAGTGAAAATCACCCAGTTAATGCATAACCACTCAATTATTGGATTAGGTTTGTTGAATAGTAAGATTTTATTAAAAAAAAATCACAAACCTGCCAACAGTATTGAACACAAGTTGATTTCACTACAAGCAACAGTAAATGTGATTTGAATTCAAAATGTTAAGCACTATGTGTAGCAAGAAATACTCAGGAAAACTTCTAAAAGTTTAAAACTTGTAATTTATTGTTTTACCTTTCTGTCTAATATCATATAGTTTATACACAAAGGGATAATGCACATTTCAAACTCCTCTGTAAAGTCTTTTTAGCAAGTAGAACTCATCTAAAGAATTCCTGTTTGGAGTTTTTATTGACTCATTGACACAAATCTTTATAATTATGTGGTAACAGGAAGGAATGTTATTGTCGATATGAGAATCATATAAATCGTGTCTAGTTTTAACTATGCTTTTGAGGCCATTGTTGTGAATTTAATTTTTCTGGATGTCTTTATGAAACAAATTGCAACACACGGGACTCGTAAGACAGAGTGGCGCATTCCAGGCTGCAAAACCTGCTCTTGTCTTACCCCCTGGGAGCCCACACCAGAATCATGAGTGTCTGCCTGCCTGTGAGGAGCAAAACAGATCTATTCAGTGTGGGCAGACCATAAGAAGGCAAAGAGATCAGAAAAATAACTAAAGCACACCTTTTTAATTTTTTTTTAACTTTTAAGGCACTACTGAACTATGGTAACATTTACAAAATTCTTAAAATCAAGTGCCAGTAGAATGGCAGGATTTACCATTTCAAGTTTCTACAAATGTTTTTTGTACTAGCTGTGGGAGTTAACAGAAATAAAGCCAAGAAGTTTGCTTTTAAGTAGGGTTATAAAGGTCTGAAAAGAAATATGCACAGAGAACTCTCAGAGAAATATAAAGTGTGCTCTATGAATGTTTTGATAAAGGAAAAGTCAGAGCTGAAATTAAAACACCCATTACACATTTATGTCTATTTATAATATGCAATACAAGTTTCCAGACAAGAGTGTTTTAGAGATTGATTTAGTATTTCAGTGGATTTAAGCTAATTTTTAAATTATCTTAAGATAAAAATAAATTATCTGTTAAAATTTAAGGTGGGGTGTTACAGTTTTTACTGCTAAGGAATTGAGGGCAGAATAAAATGGGCATGGAATCTGGAATCCTATTTACATTTGACTCTCAGCCCTCAGTAGCTGAGCGAATTTATACCTGCTTAACACCTTGCTGATGCTCAGTGTTCTCATCCTACCGGTGTCAGTAATAACGCCTGCACCTCAGTGTAGGTGTGAGATTAAAGGAGGTAACATATGACAACCTAAAACAGTGCCTGACTCAACTTTCCAAATGCATATGAAACCTCCATCCCTTGTCTTTTTTATTCCTTCCCCAAATACTGGGGAAATATATAATAGATAATGAAAATATAGCCTGTGGCATGGATCTATTAAATACTTGAACACGAGGCTCATCAAGACTCATACACTGAGCAGTCATTCATTCGGCGGTGAGAGAAGGAAGGTAAACACCCCGGTGGAATTTTGGTATGACCCTGTTTCCCCCGCCCCAGTAAAAAAAAACTGTGTCCCTAGAAAAACACAGCAGACATGCTTCAAGTTATTTCCAGAGTGGAGGTAAGGTAGAGAAAGTAGACTAGAAGGTGAATGGCTATCTAGTTAAAAAAACCCAGAAGTTTCAATTAAAAACAGCGAGTGACTGACCGTATGTCTATTTCTTCTCCACATGTTTTTTTTCAATCCACAAAGCAAAAGTAAATAAAATAGGTTTCAATAATGTCAGACGATGCAGAGAGGATAAAAGGAATGGAGAAGATCAATGTGAAGCATGCAAACCCGGACCAGCAGAGCCCCTAACAAGCTCCGCGCCGGGACACAAGCAGTGCTAGCTGCTGCACTTCTCTTTAGCCAGGTTAGGGACCTATTTCCTGGAGAAATGCAATTGTTTGGTAGTGAGTTGGGAATACTGGGGCAAAAAAAAAAAAAAAAAAAAAAAAAAGGGAATCCCTCACATTGAACTCTTGACCCCTGGTCTCTGCCCACCCTGCCTCACAGGCAGGACATTAGGGGCCCTTCTCTGAGAAACTGCCTCGCTAAGAAAAAAGAACTGAAAATACTGATTACAGGGAAAATCATCAGTCACTAAACTCTACCCAAATGCAGAGTTTTCAATGAGTTCTTTAGTGCTTTACTCTTAAATAAGAATGAGCTGCAGAGGTTCATCAGCTTTTGAAGAAAAACTTCAGTGGGAAAACAAGAAACCACTTTCATCGTCACCCTAAAGAAAGGGTATGAGGGATAAAGAGGCAATCAAGAGAGAATTTCCCCTCAAAAAAGTAAAAAACACAACTGTAATTAATGAGAGTAGAAGTTGTACAGATGAAACAAGAAAAGAATACTGTCACGCCCCAAACAATCAGAATGCAAGAAAAATCTTGTGGTAAACAAATTATAACTAAAGTAAATAGCTCAGTAGATGGTTTAGGTATTGACAGTTTCCCAAGTCTAAACAAATGACAGATATAAAAGAGAATAAAAACAAAAAAAATTAGAGTCATTCTGAGAATCCTAATAAATAACTAGAAAGAGTTCAGGAAAGAGAAAACATTTGCATAGAAATTATCTAAGAAATAATACAACCAGTTTCTCACCACAAGACTCCTTAATGAAAGGATCTACAGAATGCCTAGCAAACTAAATTTTAAAACACTGAGCCACTTCATCGTGAAGTATCAGAAAAATAGGAATAAAGAGAAGGTAGTAAAAGATTCAGTGGCACAGGCATGGAGACAAGGGAAAATACAACAGACTGGGAATTGGATCTCCAGACTTCATGAGAGCAGAGAATGCTAGGGGGTAAGGTAATGCCTTAAAATCCTGAGGGAAATTACTTTCAAGCTAGAAACCTATAACCAGCAAAACTATTAATTAAATATGAAGGCTGACTAAACACATTTTTAGATTTGCAAAGATGGAAAAATGTACCTCCCATTTTTCTGGGTTTTTGTTTTTAAGATACAGGGGAAAAGGTGGCTATTTCTTTTAGGAAAACTATATGATCGTTCTTCATTTTGAGCTGAAACTGATGCATATCATATGAAATACTCACCTGTAATTCTCATTCTGCACCTTGAAGTAAGAATACATCAAATTTCACAGGGCAAATATCTGAAGACAGCTGTTTCCTCTTTCTTTTTGGTTAAATTATTCTGTCTAGCCCAACTCTTTAATTACCCCAACCTCCTTTGTTATGACCCTCTCAAAATGTGGAATCCAGAGTTTTGTTCCCAGCAGAAAAACGGGGATCTAACTGTATAGCATATACGGTTAGGTAAAGGATATCTCTGCCCTTGTTATGAACACTGCGCTCAATATAATCAATATTACATCAGATTTTAGTTTCTAGTAGTCTCCCAGTTTTTGTACATGGCCAATTAATAGTTGACAAAGGAGGCAAGAATGTACAATGGGGTAGAGAGTCTATTCAATAAATGGTGTTGAATGAATTGGATGGATACATGCAAAAAATAAAACTAGACTGACCTGCTTACACCATAAACAAGAATAAATTCAAAATGAATTAGAGACTTAAATGTAAGACTCAAGACAATAAAACTCTTAGAAGAGAACATAGGCAGGAAAATCTTAAACATTTCTCTAAGTAATGTTTTTTGATATATCTTCTCAGGCAAAGGAAACAAAAAAAATAAATGGGACTACATAAAACTAAAAATGTTTTGCACAGCAAAGAAAACCAACAACAAAACGAAAAGACAACCTACTAAATGGGAGAACACATGCACCAATAAAACATCTGAAATTTATAAAGAACTTATACAATTCAAGACCAAAAACAATCCAATTAAAAAAACAGGCAAAAGACGTGAATAGACATTTTTCCAAAGAGAACATACAGATGGCCAATAGAGATGTGAAAAGATGCTCAGTGTCACTAATCAGAGAAATGCAAATTAAAACCACAATGAAATATCACCTCATACCTGTCGGAATGGCTGTCATCAATAAACCAATAAACAAGTGCTGGTGAGGATGTGGAAATATTTGTGAACCCTCATGAGCTGCTAATGGAAATGCAGATTGGTTCAGTCACAGTGGAAGAGTATGAAGGGTCTTCAAGAAATTAAACAAGGAACTTCCTTATGACCTAGCAATTCCACTTCTGGGGATATATCCAAAGAAACCCTTTCAAAAACACTAATCTGAAAGACTATAGGCATCCCTGTGTTCATAGTAGGCTTACTTATTATAGCCAAGATATGGAAGCAACACCAGTGCCCATCAGTGGATGAGGAGGTTAAAGAGCTGTGGTACATATATACAATGAAATATTACTTGGCCACAAAAATGAGTGAAATCTTACCATTTGTTACAGCATGGATGACCCTAGATGGTATTATGGTAAGTGAAATCAGCCAGTCAGGGCAAGACAAATACCATATGATTTTACTTACATGTTGGATCCAAAGAATGAACAAAACAGAAAAACTCAAATATAGAGAACAGACTGATAGTTGCCAGAAGGGAGGGAGTGGAGAAATGGGTGAAAAGGGTAAAGGGATTGAGACATATAGACTGGTAGTTACAAAACAGTCACAGGGATATAAAGCACAGCATAAAAAATATAATCAATAATATTGTAAAAACTATGTATGGTGCCAGGTGAGCACAGGAAATATGGGGGTGAGAGACTTTGTAAAGTACACTGTGCTGTATACCTGAAACTAATACAATGTCAAATGTAAACTGCAATTAAAAATATAAAAACAAAGTATGCACTTGAGTTGAGGAAACTTGTTGACATAATGTATTTTTTTGTGTGTGTAGGATAAGAAAGAGGAAATTGGAAGTTTCCCTCCCAATTTTAAAAATGATACAAAAAGAGAAAAGACGGTATTTTAAAAATATTTCAAGAATCACAATTTACCTCTTTAGATACATATATATATGTTTGGATATGTTTTGAGTTCATAAAATAGATTGTGTCATTCATTCAAATGAGAAAATCCAAGTTTCTGAGTATCTGATGTATGGGACATCCGTTAGTAGGAGACTATGTCATCCTTTCATTATGGAACATCATCAGATACACCTCTTTTGTAATGCTTCTCTTTTGTAATGCTTCTTTTATGGCAACATCAAGTAACTAAATGAACTCCTAAAGTTACTCCTGGACCTTTAAATTTTAGTTTCTGATAAAATCAATTTCTAAAAAGGAATATACTTTTTACTAAAAATTTTCCAATTAATTTCCCATTTAAAAAGTTTTCTAGAGTTTTCTTAAGCATTAAAAAATAATAAGGAAACATTTTCTCAATCTATGAGTCTTATTCATAACATGGTTTTTCTCCATATTTTTATTTTAAAAGTAACTAAAATCTTTCTAAGTTGATAGGAAAATTTGGAGATAATGCCTTATTTCATAAAACACAAACACAACAATGTCTAAAGCACTCCTCACTATAGACCAGAGTCATAAATGGCCTACTTTGCCATATCTAAATAAAAGGAACACATTATTAGTACAATAGAAATTTGGATATTAGGATGATTTTCATGTATAAATTGTGTATCATCAGAATAGCTAGACTTTCTACCAAAATATTCCCACATACTACAGTTGGTGAAATGAATATAAATGAGAATTCTAAAGTCGGAGCAGAAACCACATCTAAAAGGGCTCACTGAACCAATGAATAAATGCTATGCAGAAAAAATATATGCACAAATACAAAGATTTTTTAAAAATACACAATCTGTTTTGTCTAAATGAGATAGAGTTGAATGATCGTTAGTTCTACAAAAAAACAACACAGAAAGTAAAGCTCTATGTAATAGATATTGCTCCTCAAGATTTGCGTTGGTATTCTGACTCTATGGGGTGCCTCGCAGAGGTAAAAAGGGCCTTCTCCGGGTTTCATCTAAGATTGAGATTTTGCCAAGTTTGGCAGAGAAATGCTGGCATGGAGACAGGAACCCATACGAGCTACTATTCTGAGCTTGTTTTCTGACTCTGAAGAAGTGGCCAGGAGTGAAGGGGTGCCATGCCTGTCTTCCCCATTCCTGGATGTGAAACTTCTTAAAGCCCACAAGTAAACAGCGAAGAAGTTTCCCTCGGATGAAAGGACCTGAACTCTCTCCGGTGGGAGAATAGAGTCTGTTTTTATTAGTGTAGCAATATAAATTTCCTTTCATTCTTTCAGTCTCCTAAAAGAAATATATTCTCACAGAGTATACATTATCACTTACACAGTATAAATTTGTACATTTTAATTCTCACACACTACTGAATGACAGACATCCCAGACAGAATGACTAAATATTAATCACACAAAATGCTTTCCAGTTCTACCTATCAAATATATTTGAGTTTGTTTATGGGTGAAATCTACTGTATTAGAAGAAAACTTTTCTCAATATGTTTGTAGCCCTCCACACAAAGTATTACAGGCTGAAAATAGAAATATTCTACATTGGACAAGATTTTTTCTAACAATTTTGATTATTACATCTAAGTTTTCCTTCATGGAATTCCAACTTCTTGATACAGTATTTTCAATTGTATTTTTAGTTATATTTTAGAACTAGTTTATTATTTCTTGTTATTAATAAATATCTCATTAAAACATTTCAAAAATAATTTGTCATCTGTCTTAATGTATTTTATAAAAACCTTCTTTTACCAGCTGTAATATGAGCTCTATGTCCTGATTTATTCATATTTTTATTCTCCATACTTAATAAATATCACAAATGGACAGTAACTGCTATATAAATATCTACTGAATGAATAAAGAATAGAAATTCATGAAGATTATAAATCAGGGATTTTTTTTAAAGAGAACTGGAGCAGGGATTGGTTAATCTTTTTTCTCTGAATTAAAATAGCAAAACAGCAAGTTCAGCTCCTCGAAAATCATTAAGTCCTTAAAAATAAACATTCACTGTAGACACAAATCATTATCCATGCTGTTTTCCCCATAATTGTCCATATACATTTTCTTCTGAATCTCTGATCTACCTACATAATGGTAAGAAGTGAACATTCCTGTACTATTGCTACTTCTCAGTAGCGATGCTGAGACTGAATGACAGAAAATAACTGAAATGTAGGGAGGAGATATTCTTCAATACATATATCCTGCAAGGGAGTTATACTCAGAGCAAAAATGTAACTCTTAGGAATCAGTAAGATAAAGCAGGAAATTTAAGTAAAAGATGGGCAAAGAACTTCATTCAATAGGTACTTCAGAAAAGAATTCTTATGGTAATAAACATATGAAAAGTCACTCAATTGGGCATCACAGAATGCAAATTAAAACCACAAAAAATACCATATACACCTACTAGAATCACTAAGATTTAAAAATTTGATAATACAAGTATTGACAAGGATGTGGAACAATTGGAATTCCAATACAACCACCTTAAAAAACCAACAAACACACACACTAATATCCTGCAATTCAGCTCCTGGCTGGCTACATATCCCATAGATCTGTGTACACCTGTTCACCAAAAGATGCAGGTGAAACCTTCATAACAGCACTATTTATAAGTTCCAAATTAAAAGCAACCCCAACTGCTTGTCAACTGGAAGATATTCATACAAAGCATATTCATTCAATTTATACAATACTGGATTGCAAAGAGAAACTAAATTCATGCACTTAAATTAATCTCACAAGTCTAATATTGTTACTCCCACAAGCAAAATATCTAAGTTCCATTTAGATAAAGTTCAAAAGCAGGCAACTTACCTACAATATTTGATGTCAGGATAGGGGTTACCTTTTGGGTGACTTGAAGGGGATATATGGGGGAATTTCTGGGGTGCTACTGTTCTTGTTTTGGGCACAGGCTACACAGGTGTGTTCACTTTGGAAAACTCATTAAACTGTACCTTTATGATTTCAAATTTTGCTGAATGCCATATTTCCATAAAAGTTTAAAGGAAAAAACCAAACTCAAGTTCAAGCTGACTTCTTTCATACTAAACATAACTTAATTCAGTGGACCTCATTTCAGATTTTTTTGATGTGTTACTAGCTTTATCTATACTGTGTTTGGATATTTAGCTCCTTGAGGAATTCCTAGGGAATATCTGGTACAGGGTAAGTGATAATGACAAGCAAAATATGTTGAGCTTTTATGCAGTAGGCTCCATGCCAACCACTTTATCTACTGTTTCATTTATCCCTTAAAAATAGTCCTCTTTAGGTTGCTACTATTTCTATTCTAAGAAAATTAACTTGAAGAGATGTTAAATAACTTGTCAAAGCTCACTCGGTTGAATAATTGCAGTTGAAGCCAACCTAGGCATTCTAACCCCACAACTCACCCAACTACAAGATCTAGGATAGACTTAATATTGAACATTTCAGGAGGCTTACGAATAATGTATCCTCAAACTCTTTTGGTAAATGAAAGTTTACTTTTCTCGGTGAAATGAAGTGCTTTTTCTCTTACATGAGACGAATATAAAATTAGGTTACGTTCCATCGAATTGGCTCTGGAACCTGCAGGTTGTAATCCAAGTGCTCGTGAATTACCCTCTTGGCTCAGTGCCCCAGCATTTCACTCTCTGAACACACACTTTACCGATCTCATCATTATCATCACTTTTCTAATTTGCTACTACAAAAATTAGCTTGTTCTACAGTACGTGTTTCCCTATAATAGTGATAAAAATGGATATCTAACAGACAGTTAAAAAACTAGACCCATCATCTAGCCTTTAAGGTAAAAGAGACATTTAAGAGCACATGAGAAAGCCTCTGCTTTTGGAAAATCCTAGTAATTTCTAGTGTTATTTGATTTTCTTATCAGTGGCAATGTGCCAACTATAAAAAACCTCAGAGATGTATATTTTTAAAACTTTGAAGCAAAATGTTCTAATCCATTCAAATGGCTTACAAATCTTTCAGTTTTGTTGAGTATTAATACCATTTGTTAAAATACAAAAATATAACTCTTTCCAGTGCTTTTCAAGAAGTGAATGACATCAGAGAAAATAAAAAATTGTGAGACAAGTTTCAACAAAAGTTTTAAATAATTAGTATAATGGATTTAAAATCAATTACTAGTATATGAAAGGAATATCAGTGATAAACTGCTAGACGGAAGCATGTATTTTTGCAAGGTAACTTATTCACTTAAGGAAGCTATTGATATCACATTAAAACAACCAGATTTTTGAACAGCTGTAAGAGGGTTGATCTAAGATTTTCAAAACGAATCAAACATCCCACTTTTTAAAAAGCAAGATAACAGTAGTTGAGTATTCATAAAGTAAAATTGTTATTCAGAGTAAAAATGTTTAATATTATATATTCACCTTATACTTCTAAATTCCTGTTTGTACATGTTCTACAAATCACAAAATATACTTATATATTAGGTACATTTGCAATGTATAAATATAAAAATGTATAAAGGTACATGCTTAAAACTTTTATTAAGATAGATATGATCAAAAAATTGAATTGTCTAGAAATGTCAGGCAGTAGATTTAAAAATATTATGTTTGACTTGTAATTATACAGGAACTGAAATATAGTTTTCTCAAACTACATAAAATTATTTAAAACTGTAGGTATCCAAATGCACTAGTATTAACAATGCTTATATAGCTGATATAAACAGTCTCATCATATAGCATGTTATAGTGTAAAATATGTCCTAAGGTACTTAAATATATTTTTCCAGAGATTCTTAAATATTCAGAAGCATTATGTATGGGAACATGGAAAAAGCATGTTTTGATATTTTTATATTGTATATGTGTGTATTACAACATACAAATATAAAGAAAAACACGGTATATCACCACTTCATGTCAGGATGTTTTTAGAGTTACTTTATACTCTGCATCCACCATAACACACTCACAAAAAGTCTCTTCGCTTGTGATCCTATCACTAATTAGATTTTCTTAGGTCATACATTTCAAACCTGCAAGGACCATTTGTGTCTCCAAAATTATTTTCAGAGCACCATATCTATGGAAAACTATAAATCCGTCCATATTTTCCCTGTTGGTGAGGCATGAAATCCATGTGTGCAAAACAGGAAGAAACTGCCAACATGCAAAGGCTGATCTGTTCTTGCAGCACAGGGACTTCGGACACCACTCCTCTCTTTCCAGGTTACGCTGGACTATATCCTACTAGTTTAGGCTTCTAGAGGGATTCACTGGCAGAATTCTTGTGTTGTCAAGTACAGTCCTCCTTACTAATTCTTGGATAATTATAATCTATGAAGCCCTCAATATTACGAGTCTTCAATATTATAAATCACATGGTTGGCACTGAAATGACAGCGGGATCCCACTCCGCATTCTGACCATCTCTTTACTGACATTTACCACGGAACTGCAAACTCCTTGTATACAGGGTTGTGCCTGGTTTCTCTCTAGTGACTAGCACAATCCCTGATATGCAGATGTTCATAATTTGAGGGAGCATCAATGAATGTACAGAAGGATATGGTAATAAATAAATGGAAATACTTATTAATCATTAGCCCTGGCTGGCGTGGCTCAGTGGATTGAGTGCTGGCCTGCGAACCAAAGGGTTGCTGGTTCGATTCCTAGTCAGGGCACATGCCTGGGTTGTGGGCCAGGTCCCCAGTAGGGGGCATGCAAGAGGCAACCACACATTGATGTTTCTCTCCCTCTTTCTCCCTCCCTTTCTCTTTCTAAAAAAATATTTTTTAAAAGAAACACTAATCATTAAAGATTTTTGGAATAGATATCCAGCCTATTACGTGCTTATGTGTCTTTTCCAAATTTAATACAATAATTACTAAACACGTTGTTACTGAACACTCCACTCTACAAAAAACTGACAGTTTCTTGAAACCATTTCCCCCAACATGTTACATAGTTCCCCGGGCTGCTGCTGGCCTGAGGAGCAATGCAGGAGTTAACAGATTTCTTCCTGAGTGCATTCCACCTTGAGTGGAAGGAGCAGCCTAACCCTCTTCTCCTCCCCTCAATGTTCTTCTGCTACACAAAGCTGCTAAAATCAACAAACTGCAGATTTACTGGTGTGTGCTGCTCCACACATACTCACTCCTGGAAGTGCTTCTGCTGCAGTCTGTATGTATATTTAGTATATACACTATATTTTCTGTAGTATGGAGATTTAAATATATATAGTTTACAAAGTACTACAAAAGTCTCTTCTTTAAAAAAAAACATTTGGGGGAAGGTGCTAGAATCAAGAGGGTTCAAGTATCGAGCTTTCATTTTTAAAAATAATTTTTTCATTTTTGTGCAAAACAAATCTTTACCAGAAAAAAATACTCTTTTCTTCTGTTGGATCATCATCAATCCCAGACACACTGAAATACACATTATTTTTCTTACCAAATATGATTTCATTATATGCGGAGAAGATGAACAATGTAGAAAAGTGACTCACTTAAATGAGACTTAGTGGGAAAATAGAGATTAATATAAATTTACTTCAAGAATATGTGTTGGAACAGTTTGATTATGTTACGTGTAATATCCCTTACTATAAGTATATAAGAAAAAAATAAAACTTTACTTACCTTTTAAAGACTGTCTTGTTTGTAAGAACATCTATTTGTAATATACTAAATAACTTCATTTTTAACAAATTTTTATTTATAATATTTAAGAAACTAAAATTTCTAGTACTTTAAAATTGATAGCTAAACAGCAAATCATATATTTTTAGTACCAATGTTAGTTTCTAACAGAATTATCTGAAAAATAGCAGCAGCTTATACATATGCTAACATTATAAAAACATGTACTATTCAACAATTAAATGTTTAATAAGAGAAAAGAACAGCTGTTATTTAAGAAAAATATACCACCATAGGAAAATAGGCATTCATTACAATACAAGATCTGTTTGGTGACTTAAAACATTTTACGTATTAATCCAAGGAGTAAAAATACAACATACACACATGAATTATGCAAAGCACAAAGCCACAACACATGTCATTAATAAGCAAGGGTTAAAATACAATCATTTTACATTGACTAATCACAAAAAATAGTCATTAAATTAACAGACATGGGTTAAGATTTATTTATTCCTTTCTTTAATCATGCTTATAAATTATTACAAGATTTTCCACAACATGAAAATTTAAATGTACATTAACAACTTTCTTCTTAGTTACATTTTAATGATTTAGCACTTCATATTTTAATTTTGCTTTAACATGAAAAGAGCATTTCTGAAATTCCATGTCATTCATATACATGTACATGTACACACATCTGTAATTTTCTAACCTCGTGTACAGCACCTGTTGAAATGAAAGTGATCCATGAAAGAATGTTTACCTGATATGTTAATAAGAGGTATTCTGAAGTTTGGCTAATATGTAGCAACACTGAAAGAGGTAAAATGTTATATCTGGCTTTAACAAAACTTCAGATCCCTTAAACCCTTTTAATGTAAAAGGCTAACTTAAGGGGTAAAATTCTTCATATAAGAAAATCCAGGAACTCTAATGATACATATGTACTTTATACATATAAAAGGTAAATAAATAAGTTTGTAAAAATTCTGATATAAACATTTGTGATTTTTAAAATTCACCTTCAATTTATCAGAAAAATAAAGATCACTAGTGCAAAGACTGAATTATTCAATGAACTCCTTTTGAAACAGACATGTAGTAAATGAATTACATGCTTCTGTCATACTATTTTGTAATTTGTGATTATTGTTTTTCTTGTTCATCTGTTTTTATGAGGTTGAAAAAGTCATCTAGGTTTTTCACTAAGGCATCATTTACATACAAAAACTAGCATGACACAAATATACTGGAATGTAGTATCATATATACTCCAACACTATGCAAACATAGTGTGATGCTATTCATCTCAAACTTGTGTAATGTTGTAGGCCAGTTATATCTCAATAAAACTGGAAATACTATAGTGAATGTATAGTATAGTATATGTGTGAATACTATAGTGAATATATAGGAAGTTTGATAAGCTTTAAATTGTTCTAAAATATTAAAGGG
The DNA here is from genome assembly GCF_004126475.2 of Phyllostomus discolor. Taxonomy (NCBI): domain Eukaryota; kingdom Metazoa; phylum Chordata; class Mammalia; order Chiroptera; family Phyllostomidae; genus Phyllostomus; species Phyllostomus discolor. The sequence goes on along the minus strand of NC_040904.2, from coordinate 171,390,186 downwards.
TTAAAAATCTAAAACTGACCACAAATGAACATTTTTAATTCTAATACTCTATAATTATATTTTATGTTATTTTAAAAAGCATTATAAAGTTTGTTAGATAAAACAGAAGTGAACAAACTTTTCCCAGAAAGGGCCAAATAGTAAATATTTCAGCTTTAAGGGCCATACAGTCTCTATTGCAACTAATCAACTCTGCTTCACATTGCAAAAGCAGCTTTAGGTAATACATAAAAGTGTGCATGACTGTGTTCCAATGAAACTTATTTACAAAAATAGGCAGTGGGCCAGATTTAATATATTTGGCCATAGTTTGCTGGTTCCTTAAAGAGAAAATCTGACTCAAAAACAATTTTAGGTGCTTCAATACCTAGGACAATGCAGGAGACACTAATATTTAATGTTTTGAGAATTAATAAAGTCATGAGTGAGTAGGGAAAGTAAAACCTTTGTGCTCAGAAACAAATGCCATTACAGTTAAATCTCTAATGAGTGGTTTTGACTCTGCTGTCCTAATTGGGGCAAAATTCCAAGAAGGCAAATCCATAGCCTTATTCAGACCTAGGTTTGCAAGCTAAAACCATAAATTAAAGAAAATATAACAGATATAGTAAAGAGAAAATGAATTTCCAATCTAAGATGGGTCACAACAAAAAAATGATACCTTTTTGCGGTGAGTTTCTCTAGTATTTCAAATCTCTTCAACTAGCCTGTAAACTCCACAGGGGTGAAGGTGTCTTTACTATCTCCATAGCACAATGCCTAGGATGTAGTAGATGGTCAGTAAATGTTTTATGTGGATGCTTTCTATGGCAAAAGGTGTCTTTTTAATTCCCACAGAATGATGGTTCTCTGAGGCAGCAATTTAACTTTAAGATCCTCCTATAAAGTTAAAATGTTCTTTTGCTTCATATCAGTTGTCCTTTGAGTATAAAGATGAATTTTTGCCTGAATAATAACTTGACCTACTTTTCAAAAAGCTTAAGTGGGAACTTGGGTTTATATATCATTGTAAAGCTTTGACTTATATAAAGAAAACAAGTGTACACATCAGAGTTGGCTATAAAACCAGAGTTACAATTATTTTCCAAATGAAGAACTTTTTAGGTTTATAAATGTAATTATAAATAGATTATAGACTCAAATAAGTTTTTACCTGAAAAACGTATACTTGGTTATTCTTGATTTAAAATATCAAAAGTGTCCAACATGCTAATTTCAATATATATAAATTAATTTTCAAAGCCTGGATACTTGAAAAATACTAGAAAAAATAAACCATTCACAAATAATATTTATGAATTTTGTCTATGGCTCCAAAAAAATAAAAAATTTAAACACCCCAAAACACAGTAACTCCACACAGTGGAAGAAATGAGTATTCATATAAATTACTATATAAATCATACTTTTTCACCATGTATGTAACAAACTGTAAACAATTTATGTATGTAAGTTTCTCTATCCTTACTTTTATATAATATTTTAACATTTCCAAACAAAATACTAAGTTTAACAATGATAAAAAAGAAAGCTTTAAAGAATGTTATTTGCTTTTGGACTAGTTACTGGACATTGACAGACAAAAGGAATCCACATACAGTTATACACTCAAACAAGACACAGCCTTAATTTGTCATTGTTACAAGCACAATGTTAACATTAGATAACAAATGTAAATAGCAAACATTTCTGATTAATTACAGGGCAAGCCAAAAATGTCCTGGAGTAAAATATTTCCATTAGAATAGTACCATGGTTCAAAATTCATTTGTAAAAAATAAATACATATAAAACTATTATATATATTACAGTACTTGAAATTGAATAGATTGTTCTTCCAAATTTCCAATTTAACAACACAAGCCAAGACGACCAATGATCTCCTTAAAACATAATAAGATATAGTGTGTGCATCACAACTTATAAAAAAAGAGGAACTTAAAGTAACAAGGACATAGTAAAACAGGACAAAACAAACATGATAAAAACAGGAACACTATCGTACCGATTTCCACGGTCCCCGCTGCCACGATGCACCGTCAGGGCAGGCATGCACGTGGCACTGCACCACACTGGGGGGCTTGTCTAAGCTCTCACAGTTTTGGTCCTGTGACATTTGCCCATTGGGAAATTGACACACTACAAATCTTGACTTCATTCCTCCTCCACATGTTTGTGTACACTAAAAATAAGAACAAAATTCAAAACTAGGTGGCTTTAAAGAGAATATTGCTTCATTCAATGTTTAACACATAATTAGTAACGCTACAGTTTGAAGTTTATCCTTTGTAATTGTCAACACTTCTTCCTGGGTAAAAAAAAATAACTTAAAAAATAGATAAAATTTTGAGAATTAGTACCATATTTCAAAAAAATATCAAGATATCTATAATATAAACTCTTGGTAAGTTAAGGGCCTGGCAGGTTAAGCCAAAACCAAATCTGACTGACTTACATAATAAGTATTAACTGCAATATGGATGGTATCCATCAATAGATTACTCTGTAGCCATGAAGGCTAATAAGGCAGATCTAAATTTATAAACATAGAAAGATGTTCAGTGTATATTACATAAAAGCAGCAGGTTAGAGACTAGCATGAGTATATACCCTATTTCTAGACCAACATAGAACATAAACCTGGCAGGAAATGTTTCAATATGTTAGAAGTTCTTAATCTGTACGTAATTTTTCATGTGAATGTTCACAATAGGCATGTATAAATTCAAAAGTAAAAATGTTACTTGATATTTATTAATACCTGGTAAAAAGTGTGTCTTTAGAAAAATATTTCTAAATTTCTTAAGAAAAAATATGTACTAAAAATAATTAAGCAAAAATATTTGACTAAGTTAGGTGTTTTATTTTATTCAGCCAACACCAGTATGTCTTCCTTATTTTTTCTCATCTATAATGTAGGTGAGATTAGTATTCATTATAACCATTTAAAAATTATCTTCATATCCAAAATAACTAGAATTGTGCCAGGATGTAAAGAAAGTACTCAATAATCATCAACTACCTGTTTAAGGGATTCATCAAATGAATGGTTCAATAGTAAGATATAAACATGGGCTATACATCGATCTAATTTTCTATCTCTATATCAATCCAATTTTCTAAGAAATTAAAATTAAACTATTCATATATTAATGTTAGAAAGGTATTAGGTTCACAGACATATTGGCCAGCCTTATTAGATTTGTTTAAAAATCCAGAGTACGTATTTCCTGTCCTGAGTGAGTGATATTTACCATGAGAGATATCTGTTAAAAGAACACAGTTTTACTCACTGGAGGACAAAAACAAATCTTTCTGGATAGTATAGTGAAGTAAGGTTATCCATCAGTTAACAGTAGGGAGTGCTCAACTTTCGGTCTTCAGAGATGCCAGTCTCCACAAGTTTAAGAAATACTACGACTTACTTCTCCCCAGCTTCCATAGGCCCACCGTGGACAAGGTCCTGAGTCACAGTGCTTTGACTCTGGGGGTTTGGTGGCTGCATCACAGTAATGAGCATTTTGTCCATCTTCGTCCTGGCAGACCACAACTCGACGCTGGACACCTCCCGCACAACTGCTAGAACACTGAAAAGACAAAACACGCAGACCACAGTTTCACATTGTGAAGTCACGTGGTGAAAAACATTAGTATTTGACTCAAATTCAAACACCCCACATTAAAATGCCCCTCATTGCAATGGTAATTTGAATCAAGAAAATATGTCACAACACTTGAGTTTTACTAGGGTCTTGTTAGAATCAGTTGATGGCAAGGTGATGTTTTAAAGCTTGCAATAGGAAATTCACCTTTGTCCTAAGCATGAAGTAAAAGGAATGAAAGTTTTAAGGTATCAATATGAATCAATTAATAATAGTGCTGTTACTTAACTTTCATACCTGTGGTTTTATTTTGTGTCATTAATGTCATGTAAAACATGAAATACAATTGTATCCTCTGTAGTTTATCATGATTTTACACCAGCTTGCTGCATTGCTATCACTTTCTAGGTTTGATTATTTTCATAAACCTTTGTAGTCTTAAAAATTTTCTTTTGCTTTTACTGTAATAGACTGGAATCTGGTTGTTTTTAAGGGTATTCTTCTGTAAGCATAATATCACAGTAGTATATAATTCGATACGAACTCCAGGGACTTGTTACCTATATCAAAACTTGCTTAATCCCTGTAAGATTTAAACTATTGATTTTCATATAAATCTGGCATTGAAAGCTTTTGATGTCATGACATACGTATCTGTTAAAGGGCTATAATAACTAAATTACAGAATTACTGTAACTCAATAAAGACGGCTTACTGATCCCCATGGTCCTGTTCTCCACTGGTTTCCTCTGATGGATGGGTGGGCCCCCCACTTTTCAACATCTTCTGGTTTGTGTGTTAATGGAAAGTTCCTGCCTGGAAAGTGGTTTGGCTGCTCGGAGAGGCTTGGAAAGTGGCTGTACGGGCAGGCTGCCACCTCACATTGTTGTTCGGCTGAAGGGCGGACTTCGGGATCACAGTAATTCTCATTGATTGGCTGGTGGTACCTGATGCATAAAACTTGTCGATTTGCTTTTCCAGGGCCACAGGAAGCTGAACACTGATCAGAAATTTAGATGACATTTGTAATGTAATAAACTACAATATTGCTAAATATCAAATATTTTTAATTTTTCAATTACAACAAACATTCAGTATTATCTTATTTGAGGAGTACAGCATAGTGGTCAGACATTTGTATAACTTATGAAGTGATACACCCCTATTACCCTAGTACCCACCTGCTACCATGGATCGCTATTACAATGTTATTGACTGTATTTCCTATGCTGTATTTTGCGCTCCCTGTGACTATTTTGTATTTGCCAATTTGTACTTAATTATATTTAGATTTTTCACTTTTTTCTCTCATAAAAATACTTACAGGTGACCAATTCCCTGTTTGCCACTCCCCACAAGGGCTAAAACAGACAGAGATTTCAGCAGGTCGAGGTGAATGAGCACAATACGATTCATCTGCTATTCCGTCATGAACATCGCGACAGCTTACATAGCGGGCTTGATTTCCTCTTCCACAAGATGCAGAGCACTTAAAAAAATTGATTTATACCAAGATGTTATATAGTACCTCTCCTAACTCCCTTATACATAGTTGTTGCTCAAATTTCTAAACCATCAAGTTTCTTGAAAAATCAAATTGTAATTGGTATTACCTGGCGCTGCTTCTGAGTCAATGGCAGGGCAGTGAATATCCCACTCAGTTTAGACCATAAATTTCACAACTTAAATATTGACAATAATGACAAAAAAAAACTCGACTTCTTAATTCTAAGGAGTAACTCATTAGTTACTTCCAAAATTAGAGATATAAAAAGCATTGTATGTAAGAGAATGTTAAGATATTTAAAATATCTTTGAAGACCTAGTAGAGTAGATATGAAGCCACAATCTATTCAGAGAATATGCAAAGCCTTGAAATATATATGACATATGGTCAAAGCAAAGTTTTCAGTTTAGAAAAACATGTAAATGTCAATACTTTAAATAAAGGCCGAGAAAAGCCTCATATCACATCTGCTTCTTACAACAACCTGTGATATAGTAGCCCCCCGTCTTGTAGACTAGAAAATGGACTGAGAAAACTTAAGTTTCTTGTCCAGAGACACAGAGTTCTTGAATGGCACATAGGATTTGGGCACTAACATCACCTAATTCTAAACCCCAAACTCCTCCCACACCATCAAAATACCTGAGAATGAATGCAGACATTAATTTGACACATTTGTAGCGAGCACTTTGTTGATGTCTAAAAGCCTCCAATAACAGAACCTCTGTAGCTTCTTAAATAAATTCACTTACTGGAGTCCAAGAACCATATCGCCATTGTGCTAGCTTTCCCATGGGAACAGCTGGTAAGGGAGTAGCCCCAATTTTAGGGAGAATTGGGCAAGGTGTCACTATGCAGTCCTATTCAAAAGAAAAATTGATCTCATAAAACAGGAATTAACTAATCACTCTGATGTATTTTATACCCTATACTTCATTTCTTCTTCCACATATCTATTTCAAGAACAGTTGCAAACAATGTAAAGGTATCTTCCTTCCACCCTACCTCCCCACCCCCCAACCCCTGATGCCACCCAGCTAAAGTACAAAGTAATGTCAAGGGCTTGAAGATCACAGTATGTCTCTGACTGAATCTTCAAGTTTGGGTCATTTGTCTGATGGATGAAAAGGAAAAGAGCAATAGGTCTTCAAAAATATCACTGGACTGAAACATTCTGAATGAACACAGATACTACCTTAAATAATACAAGCGACTTTAAGAGTTCGTAATATTCATAATAGATGTTGTCCTTCTGCAGTTCAAAGGATGGAAATATATGTTTAAGGAGTGATCCAAAGGCAGATAAAAAAATGGAAAAATCATTACCAAAGCTACAAAATGGGCAAAATGGTGAACAAAAAAAGCTCTCTGACGAGCATCCATGCACACATGTTCCTAAGGCAGATGGTGGGAAAAATACATGTGGAAATAATGTTAACACATCAATAATCCTCCTATATCACAAATCTTTCTTTTACGATCCATGAAGACATGTCCTTTACCTGCCTGTCACTAGGGCGACTAGCGCGATGGCACATTCTGTCATCCAACACGGCGCTGAGCAGCTCGTGGATACATTTAACAGCGCGCATCTGGTACCCCTGTCCACAGGTGGCTGTGCACTGAGGAATGTGAGCACATGTCAAACACCACTATTATTTCTAAATTACACAAATTTTTAATGAAGACATAGTTAATAATATACTTGCAGTCTATCTTATTACTTTTTTACACTAAATTCCAGACTAAGTATTAGTAATATTGCTGTATATATTTATTCAAATATATAAGAATACTAATAAAATATTGACGTTAAAATGGACAGTTACTATCCTATCTTTAAAACATTATCATGTTAAAATATCAGTAGAGACCTGACACTTGGAGGCAGAGTGAATGGAATTTAGGGAAACTAAATACTTTTCAAAATCCCTCAGAGGTGTACACCTCTGTCTACGGACACCTGGTTGGCCAGAAAGAAAAACAGGTGGATCTCAGAACTAATTAAGCCTGAAGTATCACTAGAAGCAAAATGACAAAACTGAAGCTGTCCTACTCTAGGTGCATCATGAGATGGCAGGGGGTTTTTTTTTTGGAAAAGAGTAATACTGGGAAAAAGAAAAGGCAGCAGAAAGAGCAGGAGATCAAATCTGAAATGGATTGACTCCACAAAAGAAACCATAGATATGAGTTTAAATTGCTGAGCAGGGCTGCTGAGGACCAGACACTGTGGACAGCACTCATTTTTAGAGTCGCCAGGACGCAGAGCTCAGTAACTTCCAAAGAGATAAAGTAGGAAGGGCGTGCAGACAAAGTCAACGTAATGGCGAGAGAACATTTCCCATCAACTGTGGCAGCCTCCCACAGGACAATAAATTGCCCACCCTCATCCAGCCTGACCACTGCTCATCCTGCAGATTCCTACCTCCCCTCGGGCAAAACGTCTAAACAATGCCTATTCTAAATACAGTGAAGATCATTTCGAAACAGAACATGAAAATATTTATAAACACACTGATGAAAGCACAAAATTCATAGCATTTTCATTAACCAAAGTAAATCCAAAAGCAAAGCTGAAATGTTTACCAGAGCAAATTAATAGCACTGGTGAGAAAATTTTGCAGATAGGGTTTACTAGCTCAGTGGTGATTTTCCAGTAAATCAGTCCACATCTAACTGCATCCACGAAAAGAATGAATATACCACAGTGTTTGTGTTGCTTGGCAAGGATGGATTAAATCAGAAACACCCTTATCATATACTCACAGAACCCCATGGTCCTACTTGCCAGGAAGCACACGCGTGAAGCTCACAAGGTCTCAGAGACTCGGGCTTGGTGCTCGGATCACAGAAGCCATCACTCAAACGATCTTCATTCAGCTCACACCACACCTGCCGCTGCTTAGTTCCTTTTCCACAGGTAACCAGGCACTGTAAGAACACAACTGACCATTATTTATTTTCAATGCTAATCAATACATTGCCTTACAAAATGACACAATGATTAATTTGCATATAAAGATACAGTTGAAAGACCATCCCTAAAGACATTTTCCCTTCACTCCCCCAGAGATATTCACTGGATCAGATCAGCCACCCCAACCTGCTGTCTGACTCCCAGTGCCACATCAATGCGTCCTAGAAACAAAGGCACTAAAATAACTTTGAATTAGTATGTATCTCAGGCTATCGTGGACAGTGGGACTTATGAAAATGGTTATAGATTAAACACAAGTTAAGATTACTGTTAGTCAAATACTGTAAATATTTCAATAACACACCACTTACTAACTTTCATTGGCCTGGTAACAAAGTTATTTACAAAACAATAACACAAACTTAAATAGTTTTGAAGTACATAAAGCATTATACCGCAAAGCTTTCCTACACATTATCATGACAGTTCTAAGCTTTGTGTGTTTAATGTTACCTCACTCCACTCACTGGTAGCCCAACTGGGACAGGAAAATTCATTGCAATTCTCAATGGTCCTTTGGGGGCGCTCTTGGCATTCTCGGTCAGCAAGACGGTGGCCGAAGTTATTCATACAGTAAGATTCTCGAGACCTTTCCCCTCCTCCACAACTCCTGGAACACTGATTAAAAACAAACCGAAAAAAGTAACAAATAGGAAAATAAACTTAACACAAGCATACTTTAGAGTAACAAATACTTAATTGAGGGAAAAAGGAGTAATTTTTCTTAATGCTTTTCACTTGTACCTGGGACCATTCAGAATAGTGCCACCTTGCTAAGACACAGGCACCATGGCAGGGTTCTCGGGCAGGAGGTTTGAGTTGGTCGCTGCAGTGGCGGTCATCTACTGGAGCAGTCTGCCCTTTGTGAAGGGAGTACCTCATGCAGTGGACGTCCAAGGACCTGTGTCCTTGACCGCAGTGGGATGAGCATTCACTCTTGCCAATGATGTGCCACCTAAAGGAATTTATTATACTTGAGGTCAACTCCAATTAATGCAATTTAAAAAACAGATTCAGGGGGACTCATGCACACAAGTCAATTCTTAAAATTGTGTTGGAGTTGATGAATAAGCCACCTGAAAATATTTTATATATCATTGAATTAGAAATAGAAAAAGTTCTTAGATATAATATATCCCAAACTTTCATTTTATAGATGAGAATATGAGGCCCAGAGGTGTTGTGTATTCAGATAGTATACGCACTTTGTTAGACACACCGCTTTTTTTTCCAAATAAGTCTAACTTACTCTCCAAATACATAAACATGTAGCTGGTCCAGCAAAAGCCACAGACAGGGAGCCCCCACTATGCCTGCTGACCCTGGCATGTGGTGGTGGCTTTGAAGGTATGTTCAAGAAACCCTAAGTTTTGCCAAAACACTTTGAAAACCAGCTGGTTTAGATCAAGATTACCTGATATTCTAGTGGCAATAATTGGATAATTAAGTCTGAATATATTTGACTCATAATCAGGTAGTGTCTCCCTCTATAGTTATGACCAGGGAATACTAAGAATCTGACTGCAAACGTAAAGCTTTCAGAAGTTGGTAAACTAGGGTTTTGTAGAGCATATCACATTTTCTTACTTATTCATGTGATCTAATTTTAGACATGTTTTCAGGGAAAACATTTTTTCCACAAATAAAATCAGCTAGTTTTTGCCAAATTAATCCACTTACAGTCCAGCAACCAATCAGGCAATAGTAGTGTATGGCTGTAACAAAGCACAGAATTTGTGGAGTTTATTTCCATCCCCAAGTATCTCAAGGATTTCACTGTGCTTCACTCGACTGCAATGCAGTGATGCAGCTTACACAGGCAGTTCTACCACTAGGATTTCTCTATGTCTTCAAACATCATCACAAATATATAAAAATTTTCATCCTTTGTGGTTGAAGGAGGTTCTGACCATCCTTGAATGTGAATTGTCACCTGCCAGATGGGTTATTGTTCTTAGCTTCACTCTAAAACTAATCACACACACACAAACCCTAATGACAAGGAATTCAGGTTAGAAGTGCAAGCTTCCCTGCTGTGATTTAGGTCATGCTCCTTAATGTATAATGGATGCAATGCTGATAAAGTTGATGTTTCTATTGATTCTGTAATCCTCAAACTTTAAAAGCTCACTAGTTCATCAGCTAAATGGGAATTATGGAATCATGCTATAGAATTTATTGTTTCAGATCTTTAAACCATGAATTTTCAGATTCGAGTTTACCTGCATATATTTAACATATAATTTTGTTTCTATTTCCTACTCAACATATGGAGGCCCCTATATTGGTATCCAGCAAATACTATGAACAAAAAATTCAAACTAACTGCTGAGTTTCATAAGTTTGTGACCCTGAAGTTTCTTAGTGGCAGGGACAGAGGGTAGACATTAATTGCATGTACATTCTGTGCCAGGCATTGCACTAGAGGCTTTACATCTTATCTCATTATTGACTGTAATCTGGTTACATGAGTTCTATTTACCTTAGTTCACAGTCAGTATTGCACCTTTCAGTCACAGACAATGGGAGTGGTAGGTGGTCACATCTTTGATCAGACACTACCGTAAGATCACTCTTACGTATGCAGGTAATTTTTCTTCTATGGAGACCTTGGCCAAAGTCAAATGAAAAATTTAAAAGAAAAATTTATATAAGTAGATGTTCCATGAATATTTGATTCTGCTAATAATTGCCTACAGGATTCTGCTGAGAAAGCAAAAAGATCCAGTGCAGCATATAGGATAAACTAGCATGTTACTCTCATCAGGAACGACTTTCTATAATAAGCAAGCTCAATCCTGAAATACTGAGGGGCTTGCTTAGTGAGGAGACATAAGAAAATTGGGGCAGGTATGGATAGAGTAGACAGACATTTATTACAGCTGGATGGAGTGGTTGTTAGTGGAGAACTGAATGGCCCGGGTGGGCGTGGATACTGTATGGTACACTATGTTATTGTTCTCCCATTACTTGTTCCCTGTTCCCTCTAAGAGAATTGCACATCTCCACTTGCTGCAACATGACAGTAACTTCCTGTGGGAGGAGTATACGTCCCTGCCCACTGACATGCCAATCTGGTAGGGGGATGTGACCTATTCCAGTTCCAGGCAGAAGCTCTAAAAGCCACTGCCTGCTTCTGCCAGCTGTTTCCCTTCCCCCATCTCCAAGACAGCCTTTCCCAGGGGCACTGATCTCTCAGCCTGGAGTCATGAATGAAAAAGGCATGGACAAACAACAACAAGATCAGTGGCTGTCACAGGTTCCAGGGGGATGGAGGGAGGGATTTCTTGTACAGTGAAAGAATTCTGTGTGATACTGTAATAGTGGGTACATGTCATCATATACTTGCCAAAACCCTAGACTGTACAACAAACAGTGAACTCTAGTGTAAACAATGGACTTTAGTTAATAATAACACATTAATTGTATCAACTGTGCAAGAGTACAAGATGTTAATAACGGGGGTGGGGAGTGGAAGAAGGGAGATTACAGGAAATTTCTGTACTTTCTCCTCAATTTTTCTATAAGCCTAAAACTGCTCTAAAAATAAAGGCACAGATAAAGAAGAGTCATAGACAATTAAACAACCAAAACATAACATGAGCGAGAAATACACCTGTGTTGTTCTACACCACTGAGATCTGGCAGAGTTTGCATGCCGATAACCCCAGCAAAAGCTAAGACAAGTGGTTATAACAAGTCAGAGCAGATTAAACTTCATACTTTCTGCAATTAGGAGACAGGAAAGACTTTAATCAATCAGTGACCTGATCAAATTTCTGTATTATCAAAGTTCAAGGGTAAACAAACTCCTAGACAGCTAAATGTTAACATACCTGTTCATCTCTAGTCCTTCCTAAATGCTTGAAATAACTATGGGAATACTGACAAGGCATAAACCTAAAAGAACACAACGAATAAAAAATAAAACACAGTAGGCAAGAAAGGAAATTCTGAATATGAAAAGTGGATGGAAACAACTGTTTAACAAGGCCAAGAAAGTTGAAATTTAAGCCTGGGCAAAGTGAATATGAAACCAAACCATTCATGCCGTCGGATCCAAGAAAAGCCCGGGAATCAAAAACACCAGTTCCTCTGAGGAGGTGACTGTGTGAGGGGTAGGCCTGGAAAAATGCAGAATGGATTGAGCATGTCTACAAAGGATGGTTAGACTCCCACCCTTCTGGCTGGAAGCAGCACCGGCCAATAAAAACAGCAGATGAGCCACATATGCAATTCTACATGTTCTAGTACTCACAATAATAAAGCAAACAGATACTGGAGAAATTAATATATTTATATTTGCCTCTAAATATCCAAAGATGATCACTTCAACATATCAGTGTTGATGATATATTTTACAATATATTATTGTTAATATGTTTACATAAAAATTATTGATAATATATTTTATATTCTTTTTACATACTAAGTCTTCAAAATCTGTTATACATTTCATACACAGCATATTTCAGTGGACTAGCCACATGCGCCCAGAGGCTAACACAGCTCCCCAGAAGGTGAACTTGAGGGCAGAGACACAGCTGGCAGAAGCTGAGGAAGCACTGCGCTGAAGATGGGGGGTCAAGGAAAAGTCTTCATACTGAATGATGAGACCCAGGCCCCCTGGACTCTCTTCATTTCCCTCTAGCTCCAGGCCAACTTGTATGGTTCCCTTGGCCTCTCATTGACCTTCAGAAGATGGGAGAATTCCGCTCTTGGTGGTCTCTTCAACCCAAGAGAAAAGAACAATTGACAATGACATTTGGGGCTTCTCACCCAATGAAACATGAGAAAGGCTACTTAGTGACCCAATCACTCCATAATGAGGCCGCTCATTGACTTGTATGATCCACACAGGATTTTCAGCATTTTAGTCATAAATATGAAAAAGCAGGAAAGAATCAGCAGATATTTTAGGAAAACCACTAGCACAAAAGAGGCCAAAATAAAAACAAAATAGAACTGAAGTGAAATAGGTATGTCAGGAAGCAAAAGACAACTTACAAGCTATGATTGATACTCTCACAGACATAGATATTACATCCATGAAACAAAAGCAAGACTTGTGAGAAGAAACATTAAAAAGACAATGTTAGTTGATTTATTGATGGTAGCTATTCTGACCTGTGTGGGATGATATCTCATTGTGGTTTTAATTTGCATTCTCTGAAGATTAGTGACATTGAGCATCTTTTCATATTTCTGCTGGCCATCTGTATGTACTCTTTGGAGAAGTGTCTATTCAGGTCTTTTTGCTCATTTTTAATTAGATTGTTGGTGTTTGATTTTATAAGTTCTTTATAAATTTTGGATATTAACTCCTTATCAGATGTCTAGGAAAATATGTTCTCCCATTCCATGGGTTGTCTTTTTATTTTGTTGATGGCTTCCTTTGCAGTGCAATAACTTTTTAGTTTGATGTAGTCCCATTTGTTTATTTTCTTTTGTTTCCCTTGCCACAGGAAATATATCAAATAAAATATTTCAACAAGCAATGTGCAATATTTTACTGCTTATGTTTCCTTCTGGGATTTTCTTGGCTTCAGGTTTAACATTTAAGTCTGATCCATTTTGAACTTATTCTTGTGTGCTGGTGAGGATGTGGAGAAAGGGGAACCCTTTTGCATTGTTGGTGGGAATGCGGGCTGGTACAGCCACTGTGAAAAGCAGTATAGAGATACCTAAAAAAATTAAAAATGGATTTGCCTTTTGACTCAGAAATCCCACTTCTGAAAATATATTTGAAGAAACCCAAAACTCTAATTCAAAAGAACATAAGCTCCCCTATGTTCATTGCAGTGTTATTTATAATCACCAAGATATGGAAGCAGCCCAAGTGTCCATCAGTAGCTGAGTGGATAAAACAACTATGGGACATTTACACAACGGAATACTGCTTGGCCACAAAAAAGAAAACTTTTCCATTTGCAACAACATAGATGAACCTGGAAAACATTATGCTAAGTGAAATAAGTCAACCAGAGAAAGACAAATACCATATGATGTCACTCATATGTGGAATCTAATGAACAAACTGAACTAACAAGCAAAATAGAGACAGACTCAGAAGAGTGACAGCTCTGAGGGTGGTTGGGAGTGGAGGGATGGAACAAAAAGGAAAAGGACTCATGGATGAACAACAGTGTGATGACTATGGGGAAATGAGGGGTTTAAGCAGGATAAATGGTAATGGAAAAAATACAGTAACTTTTTAAAAACACAGGGTTAAGCCAAAAAAGGAGAAAAAAAACAATGTAAATAAGGAAAAGAAATTAGAAAATAAGTGATCAATCCAGAAGATCAAATGTCCAAATAATACAAATCTTGGGATGATGGAAGAGAAATTTAATGTGAAAAAATTATCAAAGAAATGATGTGATAAATTTTTTCAAGTCCAATGATATTTCCAAATTGGAATAGCATCCTAATAGCCTAGGAAACCAGATGAAAGACACGCCCACATGAAGGCACATTGTCCTGATGTTTCACACCACTGGAACTAAAGAGAAAGTCCACAAAACTTGCACAATAATAAGTGTCACAGGAAATCAGAAAACAAGGCTTTCAGAATTGTGAAGGAAAATAATCTAACTTAGAATTTTATACCAGCTAAACTATCGATCCGGTGTGACAATAAAATAATTCCATTTTCAGATGTAAACAGTCTCAAAAAACTACCTTTTTTTTTTTACCAGGAAAATATTGGGGGATATATTCCACCCAAAGGGGGAAATAAAATTAAAAAAGGAATTCACAGGATTTAGAAAACAGGAAATTCAAAAGAAAAGAAACTTGAAAAGACTTCCTTGGATAGTAATGAAAGGAAAGCACAAGATGACAGCCATGTAACAGGCGTAAAAAAGCAACATTAATCAGCAAGAGAAAGAGGGCCATGACAGCAATAGATGAAGAAAAATTTAAACTGATTAAGCTGTAGACAAAATTCACAGGTCTCACCAAAAGTTTAAGGAATGATAACTTTCAGCACAGAAAAAGAAGTAACCCAATAAAACTGAGGAATTCTAACTTTAGAGAAACCAAAAGTTACACACACACACACACACACACACACACACACACAGAATATTAATCACAGCATCACCATGTGGCAACAGAATTAATAGTTCCCTCTGCCGTGCACACAGTTGTTTGGGAGACCTCTCCTGCCTGGTTCAGACTCCTGACCATCTCACCATGTCTGGTCCCAACCTCCATTTTGGGTCTTGTTGCTCTTTGCTTGGTGTGTTCTCCACATTTCAGAACGTTCCTTCATTCCCCTGTCCCATGGATATGTTTCTAGCTTTCCATACCCACTGCCACAGACCTGCTTACCTACTCAGTCCTCAAAAGCTGGCCCCAGCTCCCCAAACCATTCTTTCCTGTAAAGTATATCTGGGTCTTTCTGTGAAAATGAATTCTTTCTCCTCCTGTGTTATCACAGCTCTTTGTTCCTACTCCTAGCATTTACCCCGGGTGGCCTTGCATCATCCACCTCAGTATCCCTCCTTTGACACAATTCCCCAAACAGAACACCTGCTTCCCACACAATCATTCTGGACGCCACTGTGCCAGCACCACACAACCAAGTCCCTGCCTCTTCTGAATGGGACACCACAGTTTTCTTGGCACCTTGAGGTCAGTTGGTTAGACTGTCGCTCACATTCCCACCCTCTGTGGTCCCTGCTTCTGGCC
This sequence comes from Phyllostomus discolor, assembly GCF_004126475.2. Lineage (NCBI taxonomy): Eukaryota > Metazoa > Chordata > Mammalia > Chiroptera > Phyllostomidae > Phyllostomus > Phyllostomus discolor. Next base: position 171,374,405 of record NC_040904.2, on the reverse strand, counting down.
ACTCACCTGCTCACAGCTCATTTCCACACTGTTCTTGGTAGCATCCTCTCCTCTGACACACTGCTCTGCTAATTCCCAAACCTTTTCTCTGCTCCCCATGGGAACTGCTTTTCCATTCTCTACAAACTCCCCTATATCTTCAGATTTAATCTCCTCACAAATGGCTCCCTCCACATTTTTGGTGGTCCTCTCTGTGTCTGTCGGTAGCACTGCATTTGTCTTTAAAAATTAAGGTAGTCTATTCAGACTCTGTTTCATCTGCTTTAAAACTTGAATTCAGAATGGGGGGCCTTATTAATAACCTGAAGCAAAGTAGTCCCTCAATAAATGTTTACTGGTGTGAACAAAGAGTATTATACATCTAAGCATCCATAATTACAGATCATTAAAGACTCTAGTCTTTTCATTTTCTTTCCCTACTGTAAACTTTTCATTTTCCACTATGCCCCTTTCAGTAATTCATGCCATCAGTACAAAGTATGTATCTCTTGTGACCACAGAAGGACAATGAAAGAATGTTCGATCCTCCGACAGTAGAACGAGGAGACGGGCAGCTAGGGAAGCATGTGGAGGGGAGTTATTATTTCACTGGGGCACTGTATCCAAGTTAGAGACACTTTCTGTGACTATGAGAAGGAAAGTGTGAAAAGAAAGGAAAGAGGCAGCAATTCACAATGTTGAAATGGGTAAAGATAAGTGAGGCTGTTAAGTATACGAAAGAGAAAGAATGGGTGGGGAGAAAAGGAGGAAGGGGAAAAAGGACAGGAAAGCTGTGTAGTGTGTGTGGTATACATGTGTGTGGACAGTGGGGAGAATGCTGCCAGACAGTGGAAGCCGGTCTGAAAAGTATCCCCAACTATATACCCACATGCATGAACTTCAGTGTCTTTTTACACCCGAGTACCTTGACACATTCTGGTGCAGTCCTGCCAGGGTCCGTGTGGATCCCAGGTGAACAGGTCGTTCTTCTCTTCCACAGGGACGTGGAAGGAATAACGTACATCGGGGTTGTATAAATTACCCACACACAAAACCTCAATAAAAATACAAAGGAGCATACAATTAATTCATAAAAGATATAGTCTTACAAGATATCACTTTATATTTAATAATAAATGCAAAGTGATTAACCGTAAGTTTACTAATATAATTGAACCTAAGTCTTCCTAACAACTACTGAGAACTTACCTGCAAAACAAGTTCTTCTTCCAGCCGATCAGTACTGTTAATTCTCTCAACAGAGTTGTTTGAACCACTGTATTCAAAAACAGCTCCTTGTACATTGATTTCTTTTTTTGCCTTACTTACAACAAAATTTCCATTCAAAAGGAAATTCCCTTGAGTGTCAGATAATGCTGTAAAAGAATGGGACTCATGAAATAAGAAAAACAGTTGCCAGCGCAGAAACCGTTTTTAACTTTTAAAATTCAAATCCCTTTTTGAGATTAAGAATGTAAATGAAAATTAGTATGGAGACAATAAACTTTATTTTGCTATAATGTGCTATATAACCCATAAGTAGGGAAACTTTAGGATATCAGCCAAAGGTACTAAAATAAATTCACCCTACACTTTTCTGAGGTGGGTGCCTTCCTCCCCAAGACGGGCAGCTTCGGGAGACACAGAGGAAGTGGGAAAACAGGAGGAAATCATGGGCCCAGCAGACACATCAGCTACAACAATCCTGCTCATCAGTGGCAAGGAGAAGAAAGAGCAGCTAGACTGTGGCAATATTCCATTTATACTTATCTTAGAAGAACATGTACAAAGCCTTAAAATTCTAAGGTCAAAAAAATAATTTAAAAAATTTAAACTCCAGGGTCAGTGAAAAGGCACGCAATGACTACATGATTCTCTACATAAATGTCTGGATCTCTTCCATGGGGAAGCATCCTATTACTGTGGATAAATTGTAAAGCACTGTGCTTTTTTAATTTTCAAGGGGATATATAATATTTTAAATTTTACACTAATAAAAACCCCACATTAGTCAAATCCTTTTTGCTTACTTTTCTTACATTACACTTCTCAGTGGAACAACAACCTGTTTGGAAAGCATTTGCTTGGTCTTCCAGGGAACCCCACCCAGGGCACACAGTTACCTATGGCTGAACTTCGCAGTAAATGCTACACCCTTTGAAAATGCAACCTTCAAGTAATTACTGCCAAATAAGTTTGATACTTTGATGTCTGTATGGACAATTATGACCACCTTTATATAATACTACACTGAATTCAATGAAGGACCAATAAAGTTCTACATTTATCCTACAAAGGGTAAATTCCTCTACATAAATCTGCACTTTATCAAAAGTAGATAGGCCTATTTAAGGGAGGAGTATCAGTTGTATTAAAACTAAGGGATATATACACAACCTTACTGAGAAAAACTGTATACATTTTACTACTTTTAGTTAAAAAAGCAAATTTGATAAATATGTTTTATAAATCCCTTCTAATGATTTCATGTTTATTTTGCTTGTTTTAATTTAGATGTTGATATTGTCACTAGCGGTTCTCTTACTCAGTATTTTGATATGTTATTGGTGAGCATCTCTAATTTTTAAACTTGGGCAGAATGTGTTTTCCATCCCTAAGAAGATACAAATATCTACATCTGGAACCTAAGAAAGACAGATTAATTAAATGTAAAAGGATAATCAAAATATTTACACTTGATTTTCTCTAGGAATTTGAATTCTTTGCATGTTTATGGAGGTAAAATTTACATAACAAAATTAACCATTTTAAAGTGAACCATTCAGTGGCATTTAGTTCATTCACAATGTTTTCTAACCATCCTCTCCATCCAGTTCTAAAGCTTTTTCATGGCTCCCCCCCAAAAATCCTGCATCCATTAAGCAGCTGCTCCCTTCACATTTGACTGTATAATGCCAAATGTAATCCCTGAGATTAACTGTTCACTAAAGATTCAAACCCTCAGTTATAAGCAGTAATTATTTGAGCCAATATTTCACATTTTGTTAATGTGAAGCAGGTACTTTTAATTTCAGCTCTATACCACATACTCTAGCGTGGGGAATTATACATAGGTCAATATCAAAGTATTATCCAGGCAGAATGAGGAGGTTTATAAACATTCTTTTCATCTTTGGGCTTAAGAGAAATTCCTTAAATTTAAAAGCTAATTTCTAAATATAAATAAGAAATGAATTCTAACTCTACAAATAGCTAAAAGACATTATAAAGTGGGCCAAAAGTAGGTTCGCAGTTGTGTACATGGAAAACACAATAATAAATATTAATACAAGATCAATTCTGTGTTTTGCATACACACAACTGAACCTACTTTTGCCCTACCCTGTATGCTATGACTATATTCATTAACATCGAAAAGTATGAACCTATAGTTCTTTTTCTGTCTTTAACAAAAAAGCTGTTTAAAAACTCTAAATACTTTTGCTACGTGGTAAAAAAAAAAAAATTAAGACAATTCTTTAAAATATCTAACCCCAAAGAGGTCTCTAATTAATTTTAGATTAAAAGATAGAAGGTTTGTTCTAAATACACATGCAACTTTTACTGACTATAACCTTTGGTTATCTAAAACACTCTCATGGGAATAAACTCAAATTCCCTTTTCAGAATTTAGTTCTATATTTGCCAAACAGGATACAGTGTATAGCTCTGAAGAAAACATGTATTGGGAGTCAGATGACTCCAGTTCAGTATGAACTGAAGTTGCACGTTGTTGAAAGGCCTCTTCTTGCCTTCCAAGAATTTACATCAACCACAGACCTCCATGAAATCACACACAAACCACACATTGGTGCTGTTTACTAGAAGTGTTTACCAAGGTAATTGTCATCTTCTGGTTTTCCAGAATAGCTGTGCTGAAGAATGTCAATGTTTGTTGCTCCTGCGGGAATCTTTACAACAACATTATAACCTGTAATACAATTTTATACATGTTAACTTTCCCCAAAAAACAGAGGGCCCAGAGGCTATTACTGCTGAATAATAGAAACATTTCAATAATGTAGACAATTTCATTTTTTCTTTGATAAGTGATGCCAAAGCTTATTCATTTTTAAATCAATGTTTTATACAGATTACTAAGACTTGAGGAAAAAGTGATTGTCATCTAGAAACATACACAGCTTGGAATAAAGCACATTTCCTAATTTTTCTTACTTCTAAAATTCTGAATACAGAATGAGAATAAAGTTACTCTGTTAGCTCCTGATATATTTAATACCCGTATCCTTTTTTAAAATTGACTATTATGTGAACCAAAGTGTCACAGTTTTGATTCCCAGTCAGGGTACATGCCTGGGTTGCAGGCCATGACCCCCAGCAACAGCACATTGATGTTTCTCTCTCCCTCCCTCCCTCCCCTCTCTAAAAATAAATAAATAAATAAAACTTAAAAAAAATTGACTATTACATTTTATATTCTTTGAGGTTTTTTTTTAAATACAGGAATCCAAATGCTATTCACAAATCAAGAAGACATCAAAATAATTGGTCACTGCTATATGTGTACAGAGACTTAGTAAACAGCAAAATAATGTGAGTTAATGAGAAACATATTTTTCTTAAGCTTTTAGTTTCTAGTGTAAGCAGTAATTCCTATAGCTACCTCCAAAATTTTACATTATTTTTAAGTCTGCTAACAAATTCTCCAGAGAAAAGTAAGCATTTACTTGAGAGAAATGAAAATAATATTTCTATTTTATGAAAATTTGCCAACACTGGCACTGCTCAAAAGATGAGGAAAACTATATTAACCATATATGAAGAAATAATGGAAAGTTTTCACTATGCTAAAAAATACTCATGTTGTATAGTTGTCCAAATATTCTCATTTGCTCTAGTGATATTAATTCTAAGTTTTTCCTTTTCCTTTCCCCCTTTCTATTTAATAGATAAATAAAAGGAGTTGAATGTTTCCTTGTACACTAACTTTGACAAATATGGAATGAATTTAAGAAGAGGAAGTTTAAAAGAGTTCAAATTTGCAACTCCAATATGAAATTACCTTGCATGTTTTTAGAGCAGCCTTATTTATATTTAAAGCATCACATTAAAATATAAGGTGATAAGTGGTCTGATGATTCTGTATACACTATATGGATGTGGTGGTAGGTATCTGTAATTTTAATAATTAAGAATAACTTTAATTCATGATTTTTTAACTATAAAATATTCCTATGACCTTCACTATCTTTCCTATTGTTTTTCAAGAAAGGAATTCCTAGACATGGCAAAAGTGACAAGATGAAGGCTACCACCAGGGGGCAGTGATGTGACAAATGCTATTCAGACCCTGCAAATGAATTTAACATCGTTTTTCATTTGCAAACTATTTAATTCATAGTACAATTTGGCAAGGTTAAATATATAATACTAATTTGGCACATGTGGTTTTTTAAAGGAAAAAATGTTTTTCAGTGAATATAGACTCGACTTTGATAAATGTGTGCCATTAGTTATAAAAAAGGGATGGAATATGTGTGGCTCCTGTAGAATAATGAACCTTAACAACTAACAAAATACATAAAATCATCTAGTAACTAAGACTCATAAGCATCATCACAATGTGAAGTGTACTAGATTTTTAATAAGTCTAGTAAATTTTGTTTTAAATCATACTGCTTTAACTGAAGCAGTTCACACCAACTTAAACAGTGGTGCTCAAACACATGTGAATGTAATTTAAAACTGAACACTAAAACTGTAAAACATACATTTTTATTTTTCAAGGAAAATTTTAAAGAAGCTCTTTAAAATTTTATTACCGTGAAAAGAAGAAAAATGCTTCCCGGAAAATTTTAGAATGGAAAATAACTGCTATATTCTCCTAATGATTTTGAAGAATAATTAAATCATGGCCGAATATCAATGAACTCTGTAATCCAGATCCTTCTTAGAAGAGCAAATGTAATAATAATTCTATATCCACATTTAAGTTAGTGGTTTTATCCTGCACCTTCAGTCAACATTTTCAATATATCATCAATAAGAAACAAAATACATAAGACAGGCCATACCAAAAAAAAATTTGTTCCATTGATAAAAAAATAAGTAAATGCAAGTTTCCAGGAGATGTTATAAATATATGCATTACAGATGACAGGAACAGCAGTAAGAACACATCAGTAATTGGGGGGCCTATTCAAATATCATTATGAAATAGCAGTAATATACTCTAATAAAGGCACCTAATATATTTTAAAAATTTGAATTGCCTTGAGCCAGTGAATTCATTAATTCCAGGATACATCTGGTATAAGACCTAATTTTTCATATTTAGGAAATTTTTCTCTAACCATTTTTAACTAAGCATATAGAGTAGACAAAGCAATAACAATCATGACTAGTATACCTTCACTGTATATACCATTATTATATCAAATGCAGGGAAAACTGGAAACAAATACACAGCCTACCGTAATGAGCGCTGTTGAAGACCCCTGCCATCGTTCTACATGACGAATTATCCCCACCACACACTCCACATTTGTCTTTCCTGGCCTTGGAGTTTAACACGTGATCACAGCCAGCTTGCTTCAAAATACAAAAATTAAAATTAATATTATAAAAATGACTAATGATAAACATGGAACTTTATAAAAATGATCTTTTTTATTAAGAACTTAAATTGGGTTCTAGTTTATTTAAGTTCAATTAATGGGATATTTAAGACAGCAGGATTCAGAGGGCCATCCACATATCTCCTGCATCAAAATCACATGGGGTGGTGCCTAGGAAGTCAGAGCCCCAGATTTTCTTAATGAAAATGTTGGAGGTAATTCCTAGGAATCCACACAGTAACCGATGCTGACAGTGATGCTTATATCCATCATTTGAAAACCACTCTTTAAAGGACTGTAATTCAAAGGGGACAAATAGTATGACTATGTAAGTAACACATTAAAATACCTCCAAAAAGAAGTCTTTCATGGTTTTTTTTTTTTTAACTCATGACATTAGAACTCTAGAAAGAAACTGAGTACAATAGAAAGTTTATTTCTCCAAAATTAATATCTACAATGAAGTTTATGAAAAGAATAAAGGTGAAAACAAATGCTTTGTTCCAGGAGTTTAAAAGCACAAGTGCAGACAGTATCTCCTACAATGACTTTCAGTTCTCTAGACTACTCTAAATTCAGTGATCAGAAAACTAAGAATATTTTATAAATCTCATGAATTTTTATATACAAGGCAAATATTTCCAAAATTAAAATTTCAACCAGGTGTTTTCTGAAAGTAGTATGCATCTATATGTTGAGGTAATTGTATTTTTTTAATGACTTTCTGCCATTAATGTGTAGATAAAACAAGTTTTTCAGGCTGCCGAGTACCCTTTTTCTAGTATTTAAGGTATTCCATGTGCAAGTTATTTTACGTTCCTTGGAACATCTCATTAGTACTTTGTGGGCAATGTCTTTTATCACCTGGGTAACTGGTATTAGATGTTTGGTTACTGGGAGAATTGGCCCTAGCAAGTTCCACTGAACTAAAAGAATGAGTTCATAAAATTACATGTGTATCCTTTAGACGGCATTCACTATCCTAGTTTTCAAATTCATCATCCATTTTTAAGATTACCAGGTGCAATGTGTGTGCTTTAATTCAGGGTCTCAGCTGCTCACCGAGGATCCTGTTAAATGGCCCACCTACTTCCAACCCTGGTCCCTTACTTCCTCACCTTTCTAAATCCTACTCAACCTCAATAATTAGCTCAGTTCTCACATGCTCCATGAGCAGTCTCCAAAGCCTTTACCCACCTCCCCATAAATAAGACATTCCTTCCTCAATAACCCCTAGCCACCTTGCCCATGACTCAACAGCACTGCAGTGTAATTGTCTATCTGCCTATCTCCCTCACAAATCTGCAACCTCCTTGGAGGTTAGTACTCTGTTCCATCCTTTTATCTAACTACCTAGTAGGTACTCAGTAAATGTTCGATATGGGTACCCAAGAAGTAAGAGAAGATAATGGAAAGAGGGAGGTAGGATATCACTGCTTTTAACACAGAGCAGGTAAAAAAGTCACTACAGAAGGTCCATTTGAAGGATCAAAAGGTTTTACAACACTTACGTCCTAACATTATCTTTTCAGAAAGTTGACCTTATCCATTGTCTTGATTTTGAGTACCATACACAAAGGAAAACTGGCACACTTATCTTAATGCTTCCTGAGTTACTCTTGATGGCAGAAAAACACGCAGTAAACAGTCTCCTATGATACGCCTGCAGACAGTATGACTATCACCAAAGGAATTCACAAGGAAGTATCGTGAAACAGTGGGAGCAATCGTCTTCTGAAGGTCACTTTCAACGTAAGTCTACTTACCCGACACAAGCCTTGAACACAGATGTCATTAGTTTCAGTTCCACAAGGGGTGCCATCGGCAACCCTGTCCTTCAACTGGTAGAAGTTAGTGGTTCCAGCAACCCGACAATAGAGTTTACAGCGATCTTTTATGGCAACTGTACAAAAAAAAAAGTCAAATTTTTGGTGAACAATGAAACAACTGTGTATTCCTTTGTCTCAGAACAAGATTCACATCAAAAATATTCTGATGACTCACTCCCGCTGTACTTCGGAAGCCATCTCACGTTAGGAGGAAGACCGTTGATGTTGAAGTGTTTACCATCAAAATCAGAGCACTGCTTCTCTCGAAAGTCTTGCTTGCCTTTTGGACATGAATCAGTGTTACATGACCGAAATTTCATCCTGCGGCCCACACAGTACTTTCCTCCGTTTCTTGGCCTAGTCAAATTCATTACATTTTAAAGCACATCAGTACAACATTCTTCTGGCCATTTACTTCCAAAACTGTTCCATTCCTTTCCAGGATGCCCCACTAACGCTGCATATGTAACAGATGCAACAGGGTTTTTAAGCAAGTCTGTGGCTAATCAACTAAAAACACCCATCTTAGTGGACACTGTGGCCTGGAGGGTGGAAATGGTACCTGCTCTATCACTTGACTAACTAATAGGAAACTATGGTGGGAATTTATTTTAAAACTTAAAAAAGTTGTTTGTTCATTTTCTGGGGGAAAAAAGACATAGTGAGCCAAAGATGATAACAAAGAAAGATAACAACATGTGAAATGAAAGAAGAAATATGGATGTGTCTGTGTCATACCTATCCTACTTATCACTCAGTTCAAAGAGTTTCATGGTATCAATCTATATTCATCCATCCATCTCTATTTCAATTTATGCTGGAAAATAAAAACTCTTTCCATAGCATTTTTTTAATATAAGGAATTGTAGGATAACTTATTTTAAAATTCAAATGAACTCAGATTTTACTCAGAATGTCATATTTCTTCATTAAAAGTTCTTGTTACTAGACTTTAAGTAAAATGTCATTATTGCTTATCAATATATATATCATATAATACTGGAAACATTTTAAAATCTTTATGGAATCTCTAAATTCCTATAAATAATACTGAGGGGAGACAAGCTTCAGTACTTATGCTAAACACATGGATAGTTCTATAACATAAGAAGCAAAGACAGAAAATATGACTTGTCAAATTACACACACACACACAAAAAAAAACTGGTAATGAAACTACATATTTTGACCAGGAGAGATGAAACATAGTTAAAAGGAGAAAATAGCTTTCAACAGAAACACAGTTAAGTGTAAAAATACCATTACATTACTGTCATTATTTAGAGCTATTTCTCAAATATGCAATAAATCAGGGAAAAAATGGGTGTGTCTCAACTCAGATTCTAGAGATTATTTTTATTCATTTTTTAAGGTCTGAATCTACCAAGATATAAAGTAATATGACTTAAAGTGTTCTGAAGTTTTCTGACTCTCAGAAACTTACAGACTGACCTCCAGTTTAGAAGTGAATGAAACTGATGTTTAGTTTCTGGTGCCTTGAGATAATCTTAATTTACAGTGACATAAAAAAGACATACTCGGGGCGATTACAGAGCCTGGATGTGCTTTTGATTCCACCTCCACATGTTCTTGAACAAGAACTGTAAGGTCCCCATGGTCCCCATTCACCATCTACAGGACGTGTTTCCATTTCTTTGTTTACACATAGGCCATGGTGGCAATGCTATAAAAATAACACAAAAAGAAGTGATTCATGTATATCTAATTAGAACACCAGAGTAACTACAATAGCAGCATAAATTTCAGTAGGAGAATGAAATGTATACAATTTAAAGCAAAATGTTATTTCAGATGTGATTACATTTAGCACCATGCATGAATATTTACTATCTACTGTGTTAACTAAGAAAACCTATGGAATGCAAAAAATAAAAATAAAAATTTTCCCTTGCCTTTGAGATTTAGTTTCTTTAGGGGAAAGAAAACCTACACACATGAAAAAAATTTAGTAAGATAAAGATTTTTTAAAAAAGAAGCAAATATTAGATTAATACAATATATATCCATGCTTGCTGTTTTCATGTAGTTATCTATCATTTTCTCACTCTCTTAGCTTTCTACTCTGTTTCATCCAAAGTCTCAATAATCATCTTGTTTCTTACTTACATCAAGAAAATGGAAACTTACAGAAGAATCTGCTGCAATCTCCCAATGCCTGTTCTACCCGCTCATCAGTGTCTTTGCCCAGTACTCAGCCTTTCTGTCTCTTCATATACATGACAAATCCAGGATCCTAGCCAAGGTCAACCCCTCCACCCATCCACTTACTAATCGCAGGCCTTCTCATTACTCAGAACATCGCCCAGCAATTCTCTCATCTCCCCAACAGCACCATTGTCCCAGTAAGCATTCAGGAATTTTTGTAAGAGTGTACAGAGTAATTTTATGTTTATTAAAATGTTTATGTTTATAAACATAAACATTTATGTTTATGTTATAAAATGTTTTATGTTTATGTTTAGTAATTTGAAAATTAGCTTATATTTGTTTTATTTTAAATTTAATTTTAATTTTCATTGTTAACATGAAGTTTACCATCTTAACCACTTTCAAGTGTATGATTTGGTGGTATTAAGTACATTCACGCTGTTATGCAACCATCTAGCCAAACTGAAATCTTCATCTTCCCAAATTGAAACTGTGTACCCATTAAATAATTCTTCATCCTCCCTCCTCCCAGTCCCTGGCAACCACCATTCTATTTTGTTTCTGTGAATTGGACTACTCTAGATATATCTCATATAACTGAACTCATACTGTATCTGTCTTTATGCTTAGCTTATTTCAATTAGCAGAATGTCTTCAAGGTTCACACACAGAGCATGTGCCAGAATTTCCTTCTTTTAAAAAAGACTGAATCTGGGTGGTGAGCACACAATACAATACACAGATGACGTATCTCAGAAATGTACACTTGAGACCTATATAATCTTATTAACCAATGTCACCCCAATACGTTGAATTTAAAAGGAGGCTAAATCATTTTATCGCATGTATATACTATATTTTGTTTGTTCATTCATCTGTTGATGAACAGTTGGGTTGCTTCACCTCTTGGCCACTGTAAATAATGCTGCTGTGAACATGAGCATGTAAATATCTCTTCAAGACCTTGTTCTCGATTCTGTTGGATATATACCCCAGAAGTGGTATTGTTGGGTCATATGATAATTCTACTTTTAATTTTTTTGAGGAACTGCCATTGTTTCTATAGGAAAATCTGGCTTACATTTTGGATGTCTTATTTTATTTCATTTTGCTAGTCAATCACTTATTATTTTGTACCAAAAAATCAGAAATTTTCAGAAGGAGAAGACTGGTCCTTTACTAGAGACAGTTTGCAAATACTCCACTAGAATATTCTTGCCAACATATAAGCATATTCTTGTTTCTCCCACCAGAAATCAACTTTTCTTAGATCTTACTTTCCTCCCCAGCTGCTGTCCTGTTTCTCCTGGAAAGGGTTGTTTATGTCTATTGTCTAACTCTCTGCCTATTTTTTCATAAACCCACCATAGCCAAGCTTTTATACCCCAACTTCCATGAATCTGTTCATGTGTAGGTTTCCAGTGACCTTCCGCAGTGTATAACCAATGGCCAGTTCTCAGTCTGCTTTCCTTGCTTAGAAATATATGATAGAGCTAATTATTATTTTTTCCATTTTTTATTGTTCTGCAATTACAGTTGTCCCTATTTTTCCCCTATTACTCTCCCCCCTGCTACCTGCCCCCACACCTCCCTCATTCAATCTTTTCCTCCCCATTGTCCTTTGTATGTTCCTTGACAACCCTTCCCCTTCTTTGCCCCGTTATCCTCCTCTACCCTCTCTGGTTACCATCAGTTTGTTCTTAATTTCAATGTCTCTGGTTATATTTTTGTTGCTTGTCTGTTTTGCTGATTAGGTTCCACTTGTAGGTGAGATCACATGGTATTTGTTTTCCACTGCCTGGCTTATTTCCCACTTAGCATAATGCTCTCCAGGTTATTCTTGATTCATTATTTTTCTCATAGTTTCCAAGGCTCCATACTCTTGGTTTTCCTTCTTCTTTACAATTTCTTTTGATGTTCCTTCTTTCCAAATTCTTTTTTGTTTATCGTTTCTATTGTTTATACAGTTACAGTTGTTTCCTATTTCTCTCCCTTTTCCCACCTCCACCCACCCCACACTCTTCCCTCCTTCAGTCAATCCCCATATCATTTTCCATGGCCTTGGGTCATGCATAAGTGTCCTTTGGTTAATCCCTTCACTATCTTTCATCCATTGCCCCCATCTTCACTCCCTTCTAGAGACGGTCAATTTTTTCTATGTATTTATGCTTCTGTTTCTATTCATTCGTTTATTATGTTCATTAGATTCCACATATAAATGAGACCATGTAGTATTTGTCTTTCCCTGACTGGTTTAGTTTGCTTAGCATAATATTCTCCAGATCCATCCATGCTGTCACAAAATGTAAGAGTTTCTCTTTTACTGCTGTGTAATACTCCATCATGTAAATATTGCAATGTTGCCAGGCTCAGGCCCTGGCCCTCTATTCTCTATCAATAATCACTCTCATTCCAGATCTTTCTCCTGATCTACAAACTATATGGACAACTGCTTCCTCATCTTCACTTGAAGGTCTAATAAACATTTCAAATGTAGAAACCCAAAATCAAACCCCTACCCTGCCCCCTCAAAATCTCTTGAGTTGATCTAAGTTAATCACATAGCAGCCCTTAATAAATTTTTGTTGAATGAATTCTATAGGCAAGTTTATTAGAAGAAAAAAATGCTCTGGGCCCTCCATTGGAACAAATCATTCAACATAAGAAAGCCACATTAGGAGTGGACAAAAACAAATTCTAAGAATAGAATGTACTAGGCACATGTAAATTTTGTTGGCATCTTCCAGAAATATTTCAATAAATCCCTGCATGCACCTACGGATTTGTGTGTGAAATCAGAGCATGAAAAGTTAAAATGTAATACTGTTCACCATTGAGTAAAAGATTCACTTAATACGAGATTATTGCTAATGCTAATGCAATGTAAGAGCTTACTACTTTCAGTTAATTATAAAAGGGAAATTATACCTATCAGGATCCACTTGCAGTTACCCCAAACACCACACTTCTTTCAATCTACATTTTAAAGTAGGTTTCAGTACTTGTCACATTTATTTTAATTCTGACAAATCCATGCCCACCATAATGTCATTGGGGAAATATTCAAATGGCAAACAATCATACAAAAAGATGCTTAAGATTGGTAATAATCAGGAAAATGTAAATTAAAACCATGATGAAATTCCATGTTATGGCCACTAGAATAAATTTTGCTAAATCACTCACAATATCAAATATTGGCAAGGAATGCAGGACAACTGGAACTTTCAGATATTTGGCAGGAGTCTAAAATGGTACACATACTTTGGAAAATTGTCTGGCACTCTCTCATGAAGTTAAACATACACCTACCCTATGACCCAGAAATTCTACTCCAGGTATTTACCCAAGAGAAATGCAAACATATGCCCATAAGGAGACCTACACAAAGATGCTCACAGCAGATTTGTTCATCACAGCCAAAAACTGGAAATGATCCAAATATCCATCAACAAAAGACTAAGTAAACAAATTACGGTGCACTTGTACAGCTGAATTATACCACATCATAAAGGAATGAAGTACTGATGCATAGAATAATATGGATGAAACTCAAAAACATCGTGTTGAGCAAAAGAAGCTTGACCTACTCTACTCCCCTCCCCAAAAGGTTATACTATATAGTCCCCTTTACACTAAAATCAAGAACAGAGAGACTGATGTATGAAGATGGAAACATGGACAGGAGCTCTTTCTAGAGAGAAGGGAAATTGTCAACAAAGAGTCAAGACTGAACTTTCTCAACAGGGATGGGTGTTGCATGCGTCTACACTCAATAAAACCAATCAAATTGCAATACTTAAGTGCATTTTACTCAGATATCTCAATTTTCCTTAAAAAACTTAATTTACTTAATTACTCACAAACTTAAGATTTTAGGAATAGTATTCACTATGTGGAGTATGCTTTGTATGTCCCTGCACTCAGTTTCAAAAATGTTTATGCCCAAACTGGACTTGGGTTGCTCAATGAATTAGTTACACACAGTGTATATCTCTTAATATTTATTAATATATCAGTTATTATTTTAGCCTGAATGTCCATGGGATAAAGTGACTTTAAAATTTGCTAGGCATTCAGGCCCAATCCTAGATTTGAATCAGGTGAATATCTTGCAGCAAATCTTCTTTCTAATATTCAGAGAGGTCTTTTTCTGTCTTACCCTCAGATCATCAATCACTCTCACAAATGCCACAGCCTCCCCACAAAAAAAGAATAATTACAAGTAGTAGTCACAAGAACTGAGAAAAAAATTTTTAATAATTAATTTTTACTCTCCAAATAGAAACCTTAGATGAAGTTCAAATTTTAAAATTCAGTTCCAGCCCTAGCTGGCATGGCCCTGTGGATTGGTTCGCACCAGACTGCGAACCAAAGGATGGGCTGGTTTGATTCTCAGTCAGGGCACATGCCTGGGTTGTGGGCCAGGTTCCCAGGAGGGGGCGCTTGAGAGGCAACCACACAGTGATGCCTGCCTCTCCTTCTCCTCCTCTCTCTCTCCTTCTCCCTCCACTCCCCTCTCTAAGAATAAATGAAATCTTAAAAATAAAATTCAGTTCTAGCTTAAATCTATAAACTGAAGAATTGAAATCCACTAGATTTTTGATTCAATGAGTATTTCAGCAACTGCAAAAACTGCTGAAACTCCAAATTAAACTTTAATAATTAACTTGTGATGTGAGTGAAATCCATGGAAAACATGCCTTTTGAAGGAAAAGTGAGGCAAGGAAAGGGCATAGCTGGCACAAACATTTCAATAACACAAAAAGTGGTAAAGACCTAAGTTCAACTAGGGGACTGAACTTAACTTTTAAGTTTTTACTTTTGCCTAATGTGAACTTAGGCAGCACTAGCTGACCCATTCCTAAGAAGTGTTCCTTTTGTACTGGGGTAGCTCAGAGGAGGCTAACAGACTAAAACATATTAAGTAGAGGCAGTATTTGCTACCAAGGCCAAAATAACTTGCCTTCACACTGGAGTGCCAAGTACAATACTGCATCTTCAACATTCAGCACATATCATGATCATGGTGAGCCCTATCACTCGGCATATCTTATTGGCAGATTTACCTAAGTTCATGAATGACATTAGAATGGTAAAGATGTAGTATGGTAGGCAGTTTATTATAGGGATATAATATATATTTTAATGTATGTTTAGAACTAATAAGACCCAAAGGAGACACTTTAAACTTTCAGTTATACTTAACTAAATTTTATGGGGAAAATGTATGAAATGGTAACACCCTTGAATTTGGGAATTTGCTGAAATTTTAGGACCTTTATGTCTATGCTCATTTTTAATTAAAAAAACCTGTAATATACTTAAATAACTACATAAACATGTAATTATTTCAGGATAACTATATGTAACTTTAATATTCACCTGCTAGATCTGGAAAAATGGGTAAAGTTATCATTTTAATTCACTAGACACCATAGTACATAAAAAAACCACGGCAACAACATTAAATCAACTAGGGGAACAAAGGGTCACAGCAAACGATGAAGAGTGCTGACGCAGAGCATCACGTCCTTGGGTAATCTTGACACAAGACTCACCCTTGGAGAACACCTACCATCCCAGGACCACAGTTCGTGCCGTCTGCCAGTGGCATGTGCTGCGTACGACAGCCCTTGTGAACACCTTCTGTGCTTGTGCACCAGAGACGCCTGCACTGTTTCTGCAGAGTAACACAGGGCAGGGGAGCGAGAGTATAAGTAATGCCACAACCACCGGGTCAGTTCAAGATAATGCAGCTCAAAAATTGATCTTACATAGTTCCCGGTTTCACGGTCAGAGCTGGAAATAACCAGCAAAATATCTTTACAAAGTAAGTTCTAGCCATTGATTTTCCTCTAAGTACATAAAATAACAGTAGTTTTTAAAAAACTTTTAGATTTTTGTTATACATTGAACAGTGGGAGAGATGAATTGGAGTGGAAATATCCAAAATTATGTGAGACATTTTTCTAAAGGACTTTTTGTTGTTAAGTGTTATTCACAAGGAGTTTCCAAAAGCCTTCTTTGATCCAACGGTGGAATGTATGAATAATGTGCATAGAAATACTGTATAATGTATACTAGTGTCCTATTTTGTGAATATAATGCAGACTTTCAACTTTTGAACAAACGGTTCTGAAGTTTTCACAAGAAACAAATCCATGGAAGCTCACTGGAGCTATCCCCAAGATAATTCCTTTCTTTTTCTGAATTTAAATTCAAAGTTTATTTAGTGTCTAACTCAGGTAGGAAAGAGAAAGAAATGTATCTTTTATGTAAAGAAAATAAGTAACATGAACCTTACTAGTGGATGTTAAAAGGCTTATTAAAATTTGTGACCACAAATTTAAGATGTTAGGAACAGCATTCAGTACGTGGAGTATGCTTTGTATGTCCCTGCACTCACTGTTAAGTGACTTTCATTCCTTCATTCAACAGGCATTTATTCTATGGCACCTATTATGTGGCAGATCTTTAACTGAACACTGTGGATGTATCTATTTAAATGAGTAAGTAAGGTTGCATTTCTGGTCCAATGATTCTCACCACTATCTAACCTATGAAAAATTCTGAACATAACTTATACATAGTTTAATGCACACTTAACAACGGGCCCCAAATCTGATTCCTCTTGATTCAAATCTATATAAATTAAAATGTAGTCTTATATTCATGTGTCTTTTAATACAGCTCATTATCAAAATATAAAAATGTCTCGCCTAATTTTCTCCCCCATACCCAAAATAATATCAATTGAAAGTAAATATTTAAAGTCCTTTAATTTTTAAAACCTCTCTGTGGCTTTATTTCTAAACAGAAATACTTCACAGGATTTTGTGAGAGTTAACAAAGATAATTTTTAAATACCTAACCCAGTACCTTCCATAGTTTGCCATTTTTAACCTCTTTATGACAAACACCAAATTTTTCTAACACTTAAAATCATTCGAGCCCTGGCTGGCGTAGCTCAGTGGATTGAGCGCGGGCTGCAAACCAAAGTGTCACAGTTTCGATTCCCAGTCAGGGCACATGACTGGGTTGCAGGCCATGGCCCCCAGCAACCACACATTGATGTTTCTCTCTCTCTCTCTCTCTTTCTCCCTCCCTTCCCTCTCTAAAAGTAAATAAATAAAATCTTAAAAAAAAACTCTTAAGATATATTTAGTTCACTTTCTTTTCAAGAGAATATATAATTTTAAATATATTCAAACTGCAACTTTATGGTAGTTTTCAAACAAAAGGACAAAATTTTTCTTACCAAATAGGGACACACTTGTGATCCAGGACCAAACATAAGTTCACACTGCTTGTTTACATCATACATCAGTCCAGGGAGTTGTAAAGACAGATCATAGATTCTTCCGTTTGGTTTGTCAAGGAGGCAATCCCCATGACCAGTACTGTGCCAGTGGCAAAAAATAAAATATTATGAATATATAGAGATGCATGCCAGTATAAGATTCCTTTATCACTTTTTATCTACTTCTGCTCTTCCAAAGAGATTATCTATATTTTTTATAATTTAAAACCCAGCTCAAATTAAAGTCAGTAAGAAACCCTCGCTGCTTACAAAAAACTTTTTATATGTTTGTTCTTATTTGAGCCCCACTACTGCCTTGAAGGTACAATTTTTTAAAAAGACCATGGCAAATCCATCAGAATACAATTTATGAAACAGACATGCATATGGTGACCATACTATACTTTTGGTCTACTTTGCTATCTGACAATACCACCTTACATCGAAAAGTCAAAATGTAAAAATGTTGTCAAATCATTTGAGAAAATACATTTATAGCTCTAAACAACAACATAGGAATTTCAAAACATATTATTATGCCATCTCCACCTCAAAGAGGTTTTTCAAGAAAGGAGTATGACGCAGAGTCAGCGACAGCAACTTTGGGACTTTGTTTTTGGTTCCACCACCTCCCAGGATGCATGACTGCAGACAAGTCTCTTAATCGCCCCGAGCCCTAAGTCTCCTCATCTGTAATTAAGAGTGGTAATATCTACCTTGCAAATTGTTGTTAGAGTACATGATATATTTAAAAGTGGTAAATGGCAGGGGAAATGCTAGATATGAATTGCAACAAGAAAAATTTTAGGAGTGAAATGCAAACAATTCTCTCCCCATGTTTTTAAACATCCATTTGTACAGTGAATATAAGCTCAAATGTAAACAATGGAAAACTAAACAGAAACTGAACCCCTTTAAGAGAACATACAAATTTCAAATTTTATAATCTAATAAATGTTCAGTAATTGAACTAAGGCAACATGAAGTCAGACTTACTCTAGGAATTCAGTGATATATTTCTGACTGCACTTGGACCAGGTCCAAGGACTTGTGTGGTAATTTAAAGTTGGAGCCATCACATGATATTGATGTTTAATTCCGGTTTCCTTACATTTAAAACTATCATCATGGGGAACATTAAATCTAAAAATAAAAACAGACACTTAAAAAAGGATACTAAAATATGTATGCATTATTAACAGATCTCTTAAATTTGTATTATAATATAAAATGCAGGTAAGTCTGGTTACATCTGAATTTGTATTCTTAATCTCTTCACAAAGCATTATTCAACTAGGTTATCTTCATGTTAAGAAGCATATAACCTCTGAGAAAGACTAGATGCTAATTTTGATCATTAGCAGTCTAATCAAGTATCTGAGTCTGAACAATAAAATATTTGTATTCTCGCTCACCTCATCACAATATGAACAAAGTATTCATATAAAAACACTGGCAGTTTTCAACATGCATATCTTAGATGTGTGGAAAGATTAGGTAAAGGCAATACCATACTAAATTCCAGACCACTGATTATTGGTATAGTATGAAAAGGGCTTCTTTAATCACTAATTCCATGTCATTCTATAATGTCTACCTATTCTTTGTGAAACAGACTAAGTTACTATCTATAATCAATAAGCAATGATTGATAGACTAGGGTAATATAAACATTCCTGAAAAGCAATCAAATCTTCACAACAAGAGCAATATTGAATAATTAGCTGATTGGCAACTGATCTTATGCATTTTTTTTTGAGGACCCAAATACAAACTCGCAGCTAAAAGGAATGTTGAAACTACTTTGCAGGCTGAAATTTGTTCTAAAGTCTGTCTTTTAGTTCAACTACTTACCTATATTCTAAAGACACCTAAAGAGTTTCTCAGGGAGAAAATTAATGTCTAAGATGGTGCACTCTGCAAGAACAGTTTTCTAAACCAGCAAATAGTGCTTTTCGGATGTCACTGCAGTGCATCTGTGGTCTTCAGATATGCTCCTGATCCTAACCTCCCGCTTGAAGAAAAAACTTAAAAATCTGAGTGTGCGTCTTGCCAATGCTCATGAGATATAACCACTCTAAAAGGGAACTGAAGAGGCACTAGTTTAATAAAAATGATCTCCATTTGGAGTTATCCCAGCAGAATATTCTAATTATGCCAAGTCATGACCAGGAAAAATAAATGTAGTTAAACTAAGAGGCAAATCAAGACTCAATTCCTTGTTAGCCATTAACCAAGAAACCCCAGGAGTTCTGGGAGTGCATCCGAATCATTTTACAGAGGATGAGTTTGTATAGAGGTTTCTGGCTTGCCACGGGAGCTCTGAAGGTAACACTGGAAATCACGGCCTCCATTCTTACAGCATAGAGCCCCAGTAGAATTTTTAATAATATAGGAACAAATAAATGAATCCCAAATTTTTACAATAAAAAAACTATGGATCTGGGAGAAAAAAAACTTTTTTTCATCTTTTAAGTATTAAGAAATTCCCATGTGCCACCTCCTCTGCTAGGGCTCTGAGCTATAAGAGCAAGAAATAAGTTGGTATTACAAATATTTTTGGGAGTTGCCCTTAAACAGGAGCCCCTACAGGCCCTCCCATAAGATGGTAGACAGTACCTGGTCATGTATAGGATAACAAGGTATAGAGGCCAGGAGTGCTTGTCATGTAATCCAATACAGTAAATGAAATAAAAGAATTCCCAAGTTCTAGTTCTTTGCTTAGACTGTTGATCTGTGCAGCCTGTCTGACCTAACATAAATCACAAAAGAGCCCGAGTTAGCATTTCAGAGATAACAATTACACTAAAAATATTTTTAGGACATAGAGGTGCGAATTTCTTGTTGAAGATGGAATTTTAGGCACACTAAGTAGAATGAATAGAGGACGTGCACTGAGGTGATAGACGGCACTTACACGTGCCCAAGCTCGTGGGCTATGGTGAAGGCAGCACTGAGTCCATTTTCTTCACTAATAGAGCAGCTTCGTAAAGGATCACACAAGGTACCTAATTCTGCTAAACCTGAAAAATTTCACATTTGTATTTCATCAAAAGGGGAAATGTCAAATCATAGAGAACTAAATTTTAAAACATTTACCATTGGCATTATTACTTAGAAATGAGTGCAAAGTTGGCTGTTAATAGTGCATAAATGTTTTATATGGTAAAAAAAAATGATTTGTTTGCAGTTGAAGTCTTTTTAACAACTTCTTGGTTTCCTTTACTAAAGAAAATAATCCCAAAATATGGGGTGAGCAAATAATTCTTTTTAAAAAAGAAATAGAATATTTGTTACAGGAAGGATAAACTTTTAGACTACATTAGTATAGATTATAAGAAAAGCAATGAATAAAATTGGTAACAGAACTAATAAAGAAAATACAATGGGACACTATGAATTTTCCTTAAATTTTAAAGTTTTTAGGCAGGCTATAATTACTCAGTTACCACAATAATTAAATGAATTAATACAGGGTAGGGCAAAAGTAGGTTTACAGTTGCTCATATGGAAAGTACAATAGTAAGTGCATATTAACACAAGAACAAACTGTGCTTCACATGCAGCTGTAAATCCATCTTTGCCCACCCTGTATGTTACATGCTTGTGACAAGAATTATTATGGGCACTTAATTTTGTAACTATTTCAGCTCTCATTACCCTTGATTCAACAAAGAATAATAAAAACACTTTCATTTTCATAATTTATGTTTGTAAATGTCACTGTGATTTATGAGCATTGGGGTGGCTAAAAACTACAAAAAAATATTGGGGACTAGGAGACCACCCACTTCCACATGATCAATGCAGAATGTCTAGCGTTAAATCAATTTAAAAAAATAGTAAGGTGTGACAGACGTATCCATGCTTAACCTTTAGTATAAAGATGTGACAACAGGGCATAGTTAATGTAAGAAATATGTTTAATGGATTCTTGTTAGATAAAATAGACCTAACAAAGCTAAAGAAGAGTTTGCAGGAAGAGAATGGGGTCTGCTGCAATAAATATGAGTGGCAGGTGTCTATTTGCACATTTGTAGAAGATTAGTTTCTAAAGGGTCCTCTTAACACAAAGAAATTAGATTAACAAAATTACTTTTTAATGAATACTGACCTCACATGTTTTTACAAGAATGGTCAAGTCCCCAAATCTAACACACATTCTCTCCGTGCGCTCCTCTCATCCAACATGCATGCATATCCACACACATTTACACCTGAGATAAACCCTAAGGTGTAAGCAATAAATAGTAAGGACAGAAAACACTCTGAAAGCAAATACTGATTAAAGCTAACAGTGCTAACAGTTTGCTGGAAAAAGCTGCAAGGTACAGGATCTGATGCTGATTTTCCACATTAAGTCAGGGACCCTGGTATGTAACACCCTTTGGATAATAGTAAAACAACCTAACAAACAAAAACAGAAAACCCTGTCTGAAAGAAGTACATTTTTTCAAGCAGTTCACTCCTAAACTCATGGATTAATATTAAGTAAATATGAGCTCATAATCAAAGATAGCCAAACACACAAGTCAACACAAGAGAAAGCAGAAACCGCATATTTGGCCTTCGACTATTTAAGATATGGGAACTGTCAGAAATGGATATAAAGTTACTCCAAATGAAATGTTTGAGTAAACATGAAAGGCAATTACAAGTATGAGCAAATATAAAAAGAATGCAAACAAAATGAACACAGATTTTGAACAAGAACCAATCAGGTTCTATTCAATGGAAAGATATCTTGAAATGACAAATTAAGAGAATGGTTGAAATATCAAATTAGATGCAGCCAAAGAGAGAAATAAGAAAATGCATGTTAGAGCTGCTTGGATGAATCATGAGGAAGAAAATGAAAGCATGGAACACAGAGTGAGAAGACTTAATACAAATACAACTGGGGTGCCATGAGAGAACAGGTAGAACGTAAGGACAAACTTTGAAAAAAAAATGAATGAGGATGGGAATTTTTTAAAGTTGAAGATGTTAATCAACAGATCAATAAATATAGGAATCACAACATATCCCAAGCAGAATAAACAGGAAGAACTCTATATTAAGATATAATTTTAATAAAACTTCATTCTATCCAAAACAAAGAGAGGATCCTATGTGCAGCCAGAAGAACTGGTACATACAAAATTTACTCAACTGGTGCCCTCTTGGGGAAAAGCAAAGGGACGGACTAGGACTGAGCACAGTCCTAGTGGTATCGATAAAATGGTTTTGATAATGGTATCGATAAAGTGGTATCCCATAATGGTATCAATAAAATTTGAGCTCTTTCATCCAGTAGTGGATTCATGGCTATTCCTTTTATTATTTTGCTTTAAATTTGCACATTAAGCATTTGCATGAGTCCATTAAGCATTATTTTGTATGAATTTTGTATTATAAATTAAAACACTTTAAAATAAGTCAAGCTTCACACAGCAATTCATATTTAGTAACTGACACATATTAGCTCTTATTATACTTTAAAATTTGTAGAAGCACAATCAAATAATAGCAAAAACTATAATCATTAAGATAACTTATCAAAGTGACTAAAAGGAAAAATAATCTAAACATCATCTTAAATAATTCAGTAAGCAATTGTGTAGGCTATATTTAATTTACAAAGTAACTTACCTAATGTGTCACATTTCTCTCGCGCTCCACAAATGTCTTCCCTTAAAAAAAATTTTTGAAGCATTTTCAGAAAATATTTTTGCAACAAGTCAAAACAGGGATCAGAAGATTTAACTATTGCCACAAGCTGACTTCTAAAATCCAGTTCTTAATAAGCTCTCAATAAATTTAAACCTAGAGCTGTACATATCAATGGGTGGTATATAAAAATGATTGCTGTAAATAGATGAAGCTTAACCAAGTTCTTTGAAAAGCTTTCTAAGTATATTTTTCACCTATCTGCCTTTCCTTACACAGCATATATAATTTATTCTTTTCTTAATGTCTGGACATCATTATGAGCCTCACTGATTATCCTCTGCTGCAAAATAATGATGTTCTCAGATGTTACCAAGTTGCTTAAGTTTTTGCTTCTTCCTTACTTTGTCACTAGCCATTTAACTTGACAGTGCCTTGTCTCTTTGGTCTCCTCTTATAGCCCTCTCTCCCTCCCATCTTTAAGCTGTATCTATGGTCTTTGTTGCTTGGCCTCTAACTACAATCCAGGACAAAACCATGGACATTGATAATAGAATACTGTGTATAAAATTGAGCTAATTCTGCTTTAGTTTTGCAAAGACATAAAGCACATGGATCATATGTCTCCAGTTACATATGGACTAAAAGTTTCTATTTCAGGATTCTATAGAGCTGAGGTTTCTCCAACTCTGACCCTCAAGTGAGATAGATTTATTTCTTTTGCTCAAACAACTGACAAAATACACCCAACAAACCTAGAATCTAAATATGCTGGTAGCATCAATGCTGCTGAAACAAAGGTATGAATTAAAAATGTATAGTGGTGCTTGTAAAATGGATAATCATCTTATAATAACAGAAGCTGTTTTTCAAATAATAAGTTTAGGAAAAACCCTAGCAAAAGCAGCCTAGTTATTAAGACATGTACTGAGCATCAAAACAACAAAAAAGATTTTTTAAGCAGAAAGACCACGTTTATCGGACAATCAAATTTAAAAGCTCTTCTTTCCAACTGATTGAAAAATCAAGTGGGGAAATTAAAAAAACCTGTTCCCAGCTTCCTAAGTTAAATTCTAAATATTTTTCTAATTCTCTTATTCTGCCACAAATATAATAAGATAATTATTTTGTCTAGGTCATACTATTACTTAACAACCTAACACTGCTAATCTCCTAGGAATCAAGTAGTGGACTAGTCTAAAGGGATAGAACAATGCTTTCATTCAATAAGACTTTTTGTAATACAACTTCTCATAGAACACTGCTGTCTAATATTGATAAAGAATTAAGGTAACAGGAATAATTAGTGATCATGCAGGAGAAAAAGTGTAAGTAAAATTGTAGTTAGAAGTGTTACATTTCTTAAACTGTACCTAGTGATAAGAACAGCAGTATCATGGTGGGAAGGGTGAGCATCATCAAGAACATTCTGAGTCTGTTGCCACAAACAAAAGTTACGTAATGTGGTAGCTGCATTAAAACTGATGACTGGTCCTTCCTGTGCAAAAAAAAAAAAAAAAGCACAATTCAGTATTATGCAAAACATCCATGGTGTATTTTCCCTTGGAGCTTGTCAGGGTCCATGCAATTTATCAAATAGCATTTTACTAGGCAAATGAAGTGGCATTCTCCATCACATCATAAACATATTTTACCAATACTTACAACATTGCATTCAAAACTGAATCCAATTAGACTTCTCAATATGATCATCCAGTATTTAGAATAAAAAACCTACCTTCTAAAAATTACCTTATTTTAAATCTTTCAACCAAAGGTTTATAAAAATGAATTTCTGGATGTTTTCAAGCTTACATTCTTTAATTGTTTATTAACATTTGTGATTTCCTTGCTGTTATTTTATATCTATCACAACAGAAAAATCTTTTCAAATCAAGTTTCTTAAACATAAATTTTTATTGAAAGTATCTCATTTCTAATAAGTTTCATAGTAGAGATATATATTTTTTTCATGCTAGGAGCCTACCACAACTAAGATTACTAATTTTAGAACTTTTTTTTTACCTGTTCATTATGAATTACAATTAATTTTACAATTACTATGTTTATAAGATTTCCAATACTTGAGTCCTTGTAGATTGCTGCAACCTGCAAGGGTAAAAGAATGTAGGATTAGATGTCTAAAATGAATATTTCTTTTCAAAAGTAAATTGAAACCAGTCCAAGAGCATCAATTCTCCAACTTAGCTGCAGATTGGAGTCTCCTAGGGAGCTTTTCGCAAATCCTGAAGCTCGGGCCACATCCTTTACCAATTAAGTTAGAATCTCGAAGGTTGAGAGACTCAGTCATCAATATCTTTTAAAATTCCTCAGAAATTTTTTCTAATGATTCCAATGTGAAGCCAACTTTGAGAACCAGTATCCTGACCTTTGCTACTGCAGTTTGTCCATAACCAGCAGCATCCATATCATGCAGAATGAGGCAAATCTCAGGCCTCACTCTGGACTAGTCAGTCAAAAATCTACATTTTAATAAGATTTGAATATGCATCAGAGCTTGGAAAATACTATTCTGGATGATTCAACAAGAAATTCGCTTCATTCTATCACAATCTGCAATTTATGTGCCCACAATACTACATGACAAATATATAGTTTCACCTATTCTTTTCTGGTAGTTTTATCTGATCTCTTCTGCCATGGTTGCGTATTTCCAATTGTGATTATGCTTATGCTTTTTAATGTTTAGCACTACTGGAACCCGTAGAGACTGATTCCTCCAGAATCATATAAAGCCACAGAAGAGGTTATAGGTCACAACCTGGTTCTTAAGTCTCCAAAATTAGAGAATGCAGTCTGTGAGGCACTCTGCAAGGGCTCCACTTGTGACTCCTGGTTAAGGTGCTATCCAACTCACTAATTCATATCCTCTTCTTGTAGCTATCACAGAAGTTGCAACTGCAGCAGGAGTGTCTTCCATGGCCAATGCCTCTGACTTGTACTCCTTTAGTGACATAACTCTGGGACCTGGACTACCTGTGCATTAAATTGCTTCAGAAACCTGGATCACCATCTCCTGGACCCATGCCCAAACCAAGACAGCCATTCCTTTATGAAGTGCTACTTTTTTTCAGTTATTTAATAAATATTCAGCATCTACTCCTTGCTTTGTTGGCTGGAAGACATGATCGATCACTGATGTTGTGGAGAATGCAATTTGCTACAAGTACCAGGAGTGGACCCCTCAACTCCAACAGCCAAAGCTGCTTCAACATGATGAGTAACATACCTGCTTCTGCTGCTTCCAGCACCACATAAAGTACTACCAGAACCAGGGCGACAAGCATCTCCGCAGGGTCAGCTTAACTAACACATTCCTGCGTCTCCCCTATTGGTTTAGCAGTGCAGCCACGAACACAGGTTTGTCATCTCTCCCTGGAGTGATGCCTTTGGCTTTGGGGGTGGCATTTTTTGGCAAGAGTGGTGGTCACCCAGTGGGTTTGAGAGGAAGTTAAGATGGGGCCAATAAAATGATCGGTGATTTCAAGCAGATCTGTTAGCATGGCAGTATTGCTCCCTTTAAAATGGGAGCTGCGGAAATCTATAGCTGAATTGATATTCATTTTCCATACAACTTTTGAAAATATATCTACTGTAGAAAACAAAGTATGTATACCCATATGTGTGACTTCAGAGTTATACTTTGATTCTGTGAGTTTAAAAGTAGATGCTCTTCGAAATCATATTATAAGATAAACAGTGCATCTCAAAGGTATGCACAGTCTTTTTCTCCCTAAAGATAAAATAATCACAAAGACCTCTTTGTCCCAGGTCATCACACATTTGCCGTTAGCCAGAGGAAAGAGCCAAAGCACTCTGAGTATCAAAATGGCTTCCTTCTCTACTCATTGCCCCAAATGTTTTGACCACAAATGACAACCTGGATGTTATAATACTAGCCATAAAACATATAACCAAAAATTATTTACAGTTCCAGATGGAAACAGATGCTGCACCTTTATTGAAAAGTGACCAATCTGGAATTTGGAAACATATTCCCTGTGTCCTGATAGCATATTTTAAAATGTTACTACAGCAAAATTTCCTTCAAGTCTAAGAGAAAAGATAAATCAAATAATTATTATGCAATACAGATAATGTTATAAAGCACAGTCTAAGTTAAACAGACTCAGGTTCAAGTTCCAACAATCACTGTTAATATCTACTCATCAGGCTGCCATGAGGATTACATGGTATGGTGCACAAAAGCCATTTAGGTTAGGGCTGGGTCATAGGTGTCAATGTTAGTTATTGTTAATACTACTTACAAAACTTTTTCAGAATAAAGGGCCTATGTTATATACAATGCTAGTTTTAGTTCATGTGTTTCAAATTAGTTATCAGAGTACACGCAAATGTAAAGCAAAGGATCTAAGAGCAGCAGTTTCATTATTTCCTGCAATGTGTATCAGACTGCCTCCTGCCTGTCAGACACTGTGTGTGGTGCTCACTTGACACAGAGATGAATACAGCATGACCTCTACCCTTAATTCACTCCTCTCAGGGTAAAAGATGCGAACACAGATGGTTCAATAGGAATAATTTTTTATATGCACACCCCACCAAAACCCCTCAGAGATTGATATTTTGTCTTTATATTAGAATGGTGTTTCTTTAAAAAGGCTGTATCTTCATTTAACTGTATGCCCCCTCTATTGTTTTACATATTGACCTTTATTCTATATGCTCATATTCAATATATGTATTTTATTATATTTGGATGTTTAAGATGCTATTACTGAATAACTAAGCTTAATTGTGAATCAGGCAGATGAACCACCACAAGGCTATAAAGCTATGTAATATTGTTTTATTACTGTAATTACTACATTTGAGAATGCTATGTATTGGAATTTTTATTGACCTAATTAAAATGTATTTAATCTTTTATTCTTTAAGTGTGTGTTTCCCTGGCATATAGCATTCATTTCATTTTTACTAGGGTTTCAAGTAGTAAGCATTAGTTCATAGGTATTTATTGAAAGGTATAGAAATGATATGAATTATATTGTTTAAATATTTTCAGGAAAATTCTAGGCATAATATACTTTATGCATAGCATGGAAAAATTATTATCACTATACTGACAAATCATTTTGAAATAATTTCTATATAGAGTTTCAACAAATGTTCATATATGACATATTTAGAGGCTACTTTCTTTTTTTATGATTTTAGCCATTTTTTAAAATTAAGACAATTGACATAACATGTATTAGTTTAGGTTGAGATATATCAACATAATGATTTGAGATATATGTATATTACAAAATAAGTTTAGATAAAATCTATCATCACACATAGTTTTTTCTTATGAGAACTTTCAGATCTATTTTCTTAACAACTTTCAAATGTACCATGCAGTATTGTTAACTATAGTCACCCTGCCGTACCTTACTTACAGCACCAGGAGTAATTTATCTTATAACCTTCAAAGTCATCTATTAGAAACTCATTTAGTAAGTAAACAAATTTTGCTTACCAAGATCACTACTCTTGTCAAAAAGACCATTTTTGTTAAGTTAGAAAATGACAACATTCCCCATATGTACAAAATGAATAGATGCAAAAAATAAAGAATAAGCAGTACACTGAGTTGAAGAAAGGTAACATAAATGGTCATGAAGTATGAAAGTAAATCATTAGTTTTTATTTTGGTGTGGTTGAAAATTTCCCTATCGTGGAGAACATCAGTGAAAGCAACACAAGGGAAAGCAATGATGTTAAGTCAACATAATTTAATGTAACGCAAGTGAGGGTGTTTAGTTGATCAATGCCACTAGATAACAGTAACTGTGTTTTAATAAACAGGGCTGATTCCTGAGTATCACATGATACTCAAGTTTATACTATTAAATCTGTAACAAGGTGAATATTAAAATGCTTACAATCCTTTGTAAGCACATTGGAGAGTGGAGGTCTCTGACAAATATTTTCAAGGTTTGTTTAACAGTTAAGTCATTGATTATCAACATGAATCTGTTGAAGAAAGTAATTGCCTTAGTTTATACATACTTCAGTGGTTTGATAATGCATATGTAAATGCCATTTTAATGTGATAATGTCACTTACTTAAATTCTCTAAGGATAGAAGTTTTGGAATAGCAAGTAATTGAACATCACTGCTCATTTAACACACATTTCATTAGATACACTCTGCACCACAATTGGGTTCTTCCCAGTTTATTCTGATGTTAACTCTAAAACCCTCTGACTAGACATCACTAAGCTATTTTTACAACATGAGTATAACACTAAAAAGTAGATTAAATCCTACACATCATTTTTCTATCATTGTGCTCAGACATTTGTTAAATTGTTGAAAGCAAAGAAAAAGTTTAAGATAGCACAATTGTTTACTACATGCAGGATGGGTAAGGATAGATAACCTCTCTAAATTATAATCCATTAGTTCAACGCTGAAAGTATTCAGTAATTCTCTCCTTATATCCGGAGCTCAATACACAAAAACTTTTTCATCACTTTGAATTTTTCTATAAATAGCTCTCAATCATATTCCAAGTCTAAATAACATTTTCTTAGGGTTTTTCCCCCTAAATTACTGTGACTGAAAACATTACCAATATCCTGAGTGTGTTTGAATAAATGTAGTTAATGCTTTCTTATTAGGACAGAATATGTAAAACTTGAATTGGGCCCTTCCTCAACTACAAACATCTGGGGACACTTAGGTGGAGACAGCATTCCTCTTACCTCTTTACAGCAATTTTGGAAAAGACTCCACAAGTGGAGGTAAAACAAGCTGGACTACATTTTGCAATCTCTCTGTAGTGTGTGACCAGCTGTGCCAGTTAGACCACAATGGAGGGGTTTTCAAAGATATAAGACTTAACACTAAAACTGAGAAAGTCCCAGGAAAAACATGTCACTTTTTCTACAAGTTTACTTTCACCTTTAACTTGTTTGTATCTACAAATATCAGCTGTGATCAGTTTTTCACTGATAAAATAACCATCTATGTACAAAACCCTAAAGTCTGCTTTTTTTATATCCTTTTCTGAACATTATTTCAATGAAAAGAAAAAATAAAACACTAAATCCAGGGAAGTCAGAAGTCACCTGAAATTTGACCTCAGCGGAGGGAAAAAAACATATACAAACCCCAAACTACCTCAAAAGAGAGACATAGCTTCCTAAATTATTCCTGCTACCCCATCTATATTTGCAATGCTCTCCTCTTCCTCAACCCTGCTGCAGCAGCTATCTCCCAGTGAATGCACGCTTAACACAAATCAGATGTAATGGCTGCATCTACAAACATTACGTCTTTAGTTGTCATAGGTTCCCCTCCTAATGCAACTGAAACTAAGGAATGTGTGTGCACACTGGGCTGCTGCTTCAAGCAATCTCAGGAGCAGATTTAATACTGTCCACGAAGTCACAAGGTCTGCTTTTGCCCTCGATAAACTCTGGCTTTAAAACTCCCATGGACAACTTGAGTTACCTCAAGGTATGCTACAGTATCTTCTAAACAGTGATTATATTAATTGATGTTTAATGTAAAATAATACAGCTTTTTGAAAGATGGCATTGTCACTATCACTGCATGTAGCTATTCCAAAACTACCCTTGCATTCTTTGATTCCATCTAGTTGGTATGCCCAAAGCACTGATACCAGAGTTATATGTCATTTAATCTGCTTCAAAAGCTGTTGTGTTTACAAAATCTAATATTTTCTTCAGTATCACTATCCCCTCCTTAATTTTCTTAAAGCATATCATTTCCTTTAAACATTCAAATTGCAAAGTTTATCCCACAGTGTTCTATATAATTGATACCATTTCCTGCCTATCAATTCATCTTCCATGTCAGTGTTCTCATTAGAAGCCCTTCATAATGAGCATGCCACACCTACATCTAGGTAATTACACATCTAGATAATTATATATCTCGGTAAGTACTTCAGAATCAGAAGTAAAAATAAAGTGTCATCAGGATATATTTCTATGTATAGCTCTGTTGTCATTTTAAAAATTCAATTACATAAAACAAGTAGATGTCTATATTACACAAATCTCGGGAAAATTTTTGGATTATCTCTTTTTGTCTACTAGGGAATTACTTTAATTATCTAGTATTACTTTAATTACCTAGTCATCCATTTTTTTTTCTTTCAAGAACTATTTATTGAGTGCCCACTTTGTACCAGATACTGTGTTTAGGCAACACAGACCATGTATACTTAGCACTGATAAGAATTTAAGATAAAACATTGTATGTAAGAAAAATAACAGGGTCTTAGGATCTTTAAGTCACCAAGAATTTAATTGGGGATTTCTAAGGGAAATTTACAATAGCCTATAGATGTGTCCTGGACAACTCTATTCAACCAAGTAATCCTGAATTTCCTGTATGTGAATAAAGGTATTTTATTGGCATATTCAGTCATGAGATATGTTCCAATACCCTGAATCTGTATAAATATGTGACCATAGAATTCATCAACTAAACCAGGATACTTATGAGCATGAGAGGGGGGAGTGCTTTTAGTAATTACTCCAAATCAGCAGGCCCTAGATCTAAAAATATTCCAAACAGATGTATGTATGTGCGTATGAATGTATATATATGTGTGTGTATATATGACATAAAGTGATACCACTGATCCAGGCAGGGTGCTCCTCACTGGGATTAGAATTCTGCTCTGTGGATACCAGCACCACCACAGCACAACAGAGATACTATGATCAGAGAAGGGACTCATGATCTTACAACCCAAATTTGTTAAAGCAGCTCTATTAGTAATAGCCTAAGTTTCATCCCCCTAAATATACTTATAACTTCAAATATCATGCACTGATTTAAATATCATGCAAATA
Source organism: Phyllostomus discolor (assembly GCF_004126475.2). Taxonomy (NCBI): domain Eukaryota; kingdom Metazoa; phylum Chordata; class Mammalia; order Chiroptera; family Phyllostomidae; genus Phyllostomus; species Phyllostomus discolor. Next base: position 171,342,036 of record NC_040904.2, on the reverse strand, counting down.
TGATTTCTGACTTGACCAATGCATCAGTAGTAAAAATAATGTACTCTCCTCTCCATGCAAAAATAGGATGAAATATTTAAAACTCCAAGGGCAAAAGATCAATGCTACTAGGAACTTCCCTGTCACTAGGGGGCAGAAGCCATTCACGTGATGAAGTAAATCAAGCATTTTCTCTACGTGGCTTCAGAGATTTTTTAATGTTTCAAAAAGTTGTCCAACTAGCAGAACAGGATACTTGCTATACATCTAACTAAACTAAGTTTAATTAATGATTTTTTGTCTTAAACCTAGATATAATTTGTTTACATCTATAGGGTTTGGGAAAACTTTTTAAAAATCAAATGTGAGAAAAATATTGTGCCAAACATTTTAGGAAATATAAAGGACTTAAATTTACTTACGATTGATATCAGAGTTAGCACATAGTGCTGCAAATTCTGTCCATGATGATGAACCATTTTAGCATCAGCTGTCACCATAACTTCCACGTATCTCGGATATGATAAAAAACGTTTTTTCCTGGAATGTAATTGACTTCTTTCATTTTCCAGTGATATATTTTTTGAAGGGTGTCCTAAAACTATTTCCTTTTTTATATTAAGATCTTCATTCATGCTGCTGTAGTTATGAAATTGTAATGTGGTCTTCTTTATTTGACTTTCTGGGGAAAAAGAATATAGTGTGCAATTTTTAAATTATGTGACTAAAATATGACACAAAATAGAATAGTAAAAAATATTTAATATGGCACAGTAAAAGGATAAAAATTATTTTAAATTATGTTGTACAGCATTATGAGCAGTACTATTCATATTAAATACAATGTTCATATTTTCATAGATTACACTAACAAAATATAGCTAAGTCATATGTAAACAGCCATAACTATTCAAAAATAATTAACCACTAGATAGAAAGTAAAAATAAATCAAGGAGTTCCTATGTTCTTCTTTGTAGAAAAACTGGCCCCTCAATTTACCAATGCCATTTAATCTCACTACAGAGTAATCACACTTTGTAGGATGAAATGATAGAAGAAAACATACTTGTGTTATACAATATGTCAAGAGCACCAAAAATAACGGAAAATCACCCCATATAACTATAGGTAGCTTTTCAAACTTAGAAAATCAAGTGTTGACATAAATTTGTAATACTGAATTATATAAAATACCTGACTACTTAAGATGTTCACTTACATAAACACATTAAAATTATTAAATTATTGGAGATTATTACAGTAACCACTTTTAAGTCCTATGCAATTTCCAGAAACAATTTCTAATTTTTTTATGTTTTATGGTATTTTTTCCATTACCATTTAGTCCCCTTACACCCTTCTCCCTCCGCCCCACAATCACCACGCTGGTGTCCATGTCCATGAGCCCTTTTTCCTTTTTGCTCAGTCCCTCCAGCCCATGCCTCCCCATCTTAGCTGTCATCCTGCAATCTATGAGTTGTCTCCATTTTGCCTGTTAGTTCAGTTTGTTCATTAGATTCCACATATGATTAAATTCTTGTGTATTTATGCTAATGGAAAAATTCATAGGTAGAATGGGAGCTTGTCCTATTTCCCTTCTTTGATTTGTTCCTCCACTCTCCTCTCCTTTCTTATTTTTCTCTAATACTGCTTAGAGAAAAGCACTTAGTCTCTAGTAGTGTTTAGTCATCTTTAATTTCATTAGAAAAACAATTTTGTTAAACTGTATTGTAACAATGTCATATCAGCATGCATTTATAAAAAACAGAATTGGTGAATTTTTGTGTAACCATTTGAATATTTAAGATGAAAGAAAATAAGCAACATTTCCATGTATTATGCTTTATTATTTCAAGAAAGGTAAAACACAACCAAAATGCAAAATAAGATTTATGTAATATATGAAGGCACTTTGACTGATCAAATATGTCAAAAGTGGTTTGTGAAGTTTCTTGGTACTATTGTTATTTTGGCCAAATAATTCTTTGCTCTGGGGCTGTCTTAAGCATTGGAAGATGTTTATCAGCACCCCTGGCCTCCACCCACTAGAAGCCAATAATGGGAGATAGCCAATATATGCAAAATATCCAAATTGATAAAGTTATTGGTGAAAATGAAAAATGTATCTTATTTTATGGGAAAAAACTAAGCTGACTTTTTGGCCAACCCAATATTTTGAACAGAAAAATGAACCAAAATATTCAGGTAAGGGGAAATAAAATGTCCTGGATACTTTAATAAACCAAATAATGAATACCAAAGCAATCAATATTTAGTTATACTATAAGAATTAGACAAAAATGTAAGACTATTTTTACATAGAAATAATTTATTTCATTTTAAAGCAAAAATTCTATTGTATGAAAAAGTAAAAGTTCTTAAACTTTTTTTCCACAGATACCTTTTTCTAACACCATCCTGCCTTTTTCATTATTATTATTATTATTTTAATCCTCAACCAACATATCTTTATTGATTTTAGAGAGAGGAAGGGTGTGTGTGTGTGTGTGTGTGTGTGTGAGAGAGAGAGAGAGAGAGAGAGAGAGAGAGGGAGATATCGAGATCAATCGGTACGTGCCCTGATGTGGGGATGGAACCCACAACCTAGCTGTGTGCCCTGCCCAAAAATCGAACCCACGACTTTTTGGTAAACAGGCCTCCAACCAACTGATCCATACAGCCAGGATATTCTGCCATTTAATACTATGGTGCTCTTGGTTTTTAAATTTTTTCTCAGTGGGAGATTCTGGACTTACAGCACACTGAGTGTATAGTTGTAATACTTTGTTTTACCATTCTTTTCTCCTGGGGTGATTCAACCACTAAAATATCCATGACTAACTATTAGACCCTGGGAAAGATCCCAGCTATGCTTATGAATACAACTCTGAGCACTTTTAGGAAAAAAAGTAAATATTCATGCTTTAATTTATTCACACTCATGTCTTTCATTCATTCAAAATAAACATTTATTGAGTACCTTCTGTATGTTAGGAAACATTTAGAAATTGAGGCACGTAATAACACCTCATTAAGCTTATACTTATAAAAAATAAGTGAACACATATTGAAGGATACATTTCAGGTAACAAAGTGCTCAATAACAATTCAACCAAGAGACAAAATGACTGTACCTATCCAAAAGACTAAAATTTAAAAGATCTATAACACCAAGTATGGGTATAACCACATTGCAAAGTTCTCTGGCAATTTCTAAGTGGAGTCAGTTGTGTATCTTTTCCATGACCCTGTAATTCTACTCTTACATATGAAGGAAAACATACAAGTTTTCCATAAAAAGACTTGTGTAGGAATGTTTTACAGCATATAAGCCAATGGACTAGAATACAGAGTTTAGAAGTAAACCCTCTTGTACATGGTTAAATGATGTTCGCCACAGGTGCCAAGACAATGCAATGTGGAAAGAACAGTCTCTTCAACAAATGCTGTTGGAAAAACTGGATATCCATGTACAAAAGAATGAAATTGGACTCTTATTTTAAATCATTCATAAAAATCAACTCAAAATGGCTGAAAGACCTAAAAGTAAGACCCAAAACTCAAACTCCTAAAAGAAACAGAGGAAAGCTTCATGCCATTGGATTTGGCAATGATTTCTTGGATATGACACAAAAATGTCAGGAAGAAAAAAAAATAAACAAATGGGACTACATCAAAATTTTAAAAGTCTGTATAAAGGACACAGAGTGAAAAGGAGAATTACTGAATGAGAGAAAATATTTGCAATTATACATTGGGTAAGCAGTTAATACCCAGAACATAGTTAAAAAATAAATCTACAACAAAAACAACAAAACAACCTTATTAATAATGGGCAGATGATTTGAATAGACATTTCACACAAATAATATAGAAATGGCTAATAAGCATATGCAAAGATGCTTAACATCACCAATCAGAGAAATGCAAATCAAAACTATAATCAGATATCACTTCACTCCCATTAGGATGGCTACTTTAAAAAAATAAAACCCAGAAATGAGTGTTGGTGAAGATGTGGGAAAAGTAGTCCTTGCAATCTGTTGGTGGGACTATAAAATGGTGCAACCGCTACGAAAAACAATATAAAGGTATCTCAAAGGATTACAACTAGAACTGCTGTATGATCCAGGAACTCTATTTCTGAGTATGTATCCAAAAGAATTGAAAGCAGAGTCTTGGAGAAATATTTGTACACCCATGGTGACTGAATTATTCACAACAGCCCAAAGGTGGAAGCAGCCCAAATGTCTGATGGATAAATGGATAAATGAAATGTGATATATATGCAATGGATTGTTCAGCCTTAAAAAGGAGGAAATTCTGTTACACATTATACTAAGTAAAATAAGCCAGTCACAACATAAATCCTGTATGATTTCACTTATGAGGTATCTAAAATAGTAAAATTTAAAGTGGAGTTTTTGGTCACCAAAGCCTGTCAATATCACACTGTCTAAGAAATCTCTCATAGTCTGTTCTGCCTGGATACTAAGAAATCAACTATCTCCAGCTAACACAAGCAAGTAAAAGAGGAATACAAGTCAATTAAGGAAGCACTGGGGCTTGGAGGAGTCAGACTGACAGTAAGCTAGAATAGATGGCTATGTGCTAAAACAAAAGAAATAAATAAGAACTCCAAACTGGAATGAAAACATTGAAGAAGATAATGTAGCACAGGAAAAAAAAAAAAGTCTCTAGGACAAAAGAATATATAAATTTAAAATTTAAAGATTCAATTCTGTAGGAATTAATCAATGACTAAAATTAGGAAAAAATAACCAATATTAGGATCCAATGGAAATTAATAGGATATAAGCAACTTGATGCAAACAAATGTAGAAGTGTTTCCAAGAACATCTCTTAAAAAGTATAACAATCAAAACTGACTCATAAAGAATTATGAAGTCTAAATACCTATGTAACACTTTTAAAAAATGCATGCTAATCAATTATTCCTTAAAAAGTCCAACCTCAAAGTTCTTCACCAAATATACCACTAAACATTTAAAGAGCAGTACTCTTTCAAATACTCTTAAAAGAACTGAAAAAAAGGAAACAACCCCAAACTTGTTTCATGAGGTTTTTAGAAAATCTAACAGAGTATCTTTGTGATCTTGATTTAAAAAAAAGGGGGGGGTTCCTTAGGACATAAAAAGCAGTAATTATAGTCTATTCATTTGACTAAATTAAGACATTGAACTTATGTTCAACAACAAAAAGTTATTGGAGGAGAAATTATTTGCAATATATGTAAAAACAGCAAAGAATTTATATACAGATCATATAAGTAATTAAAAATGGATAAGAAAAAAGACAATAAAAATAAATAAGACTTGAATGCTTCACCAAAGATAAAACTTAAAAGCAATGTTAAAATAATGCAAAACATTACTGAGAACCAGAAAAGTGTAAATTAAAACAATAAAACATGATTATACACCTACTCAAATAGCTAAAATGAAAAATATTGACAAAAACAAGGCATGGTAAAATAACGTGGTAGACCTGAACTTCTCATGTACCGCTGGTAACGGTAAGAATTAGCACAACACTCTGAAAAATGTCGGCAGCGGAGGTGGTCACATAGGCCACATAGCTGAGTGCAAACGGGATACAGTTATTGTTTACTTTTAAAATGTTTACCGTAAGTGTGAATATGTAACTCAAAAATAAACAATACCAAAGAAAAACGGATGCCCACAGAACTTCCCATTTTAAGGGGAGGTATACGATTTTAAAGAAAGTCAGCAGTACTAAGAAAATAGGGGGAAAATAAACAACATTAGAGCATCATTAATATAAATAACATCTAGCACATATTGCTTACTGTAAGCAATGTTACATTTCTGCTAAATTTACTTGTGTTCAGTCACTGGTATAGCATGAGTACTACTGTTAATTCCATTTTATAGATGAGTAATCTATAACATAGAAATTACAGAATGCACAAATGATCATTAATGGAGCTGAAAAATAAATGGAATAAAACTGAATAGATCATTTATTATAATAAAAGTGAATGGTGTAATTTTCCCTAACAAAAAAACCCCCAAAGTTTTATAGAATTAGGGTGATAAAATCCAGCCATATATTAACAAATAAGTGCTGGGGTTCGAATGAACAAATCTGGGGTTCGAATCCTGGGATCTTGCTCCAGAGTCAGTGGTTTTAACAACTAAAAGGTTGATAATGAAGGTTGTTAAGAGGGAAAATGAAAGAATCATAATTTAACCACAAGTACAGTATAAACAATACACATCTCAAGAGTTTAATCTCTATAGCAAATGAAATAAGAAAATATTCTGTACAACTCTGTCTAAATTTAGAAGAAAACTAATTTCACACTTCAGCAGAGGGCAGTATGAATGTAGTCACTCTAAGTTTTATCACTTTACAAATTATTTTGAAATTTATTTTATACTTTTTATCAACAAATTACAACATATTTTATACAGTTTAAAAGCTAAAATAAAAAATAAATTTTTACAAAAATATATGGGTACAATGAACTACATAAGAAGAAAGTGAAAAGATAAATGAGAGATTTAGAATGATGGTCAACTCAGGCGACTGAGAGGCAGATGGACAAAATGAGAGGGTATATGGAAGCAGAATTATATGGCTGCATATCGCTTACTATTCAAGTAGCACTTCATATTGGTTCATATATTCATGATATGTAGAATATTATTAAGTTCTTAGCAAACAATAATATACAAAACTAAATGCTATGAAAACAGTATGACTGGTTCTGGCCAAGCGGAGGCCGGATACACTTTGGTAGATACACTTTGCCTTCTCACACAACCAAAAGAAGGATTACAAACAATTTAAAAACAAAAAAAAAACAACCAGAACTGCCAGAAAATCAAACTACATAGAAGTCTGACAGCCAAGAAGTTAAAGAAGACATTCATCCAGTCTGGTAGGAGGGCAGAAACCAGAAGCTGGGGCAGAGAGGATGCAACAAGGTGGTGGACGAGGCAGGTGAGGCAGCAGCTGGCAGACAGGATTTCCCACATACTCGAGCAGCTAACCTTGGAGGAACAACTGGGAAGTGAGACATACTGCCCATCCCAGGGTTTTAGCAGGAAACTAAAGCCACAAAACCACTGGCTGTAAAAATCTGTGAGGGTTGCAAAGGCAGGAGAAACTCCCAGTGTCACAGGAGAGTCCATTGGAGAGGCCCACTGGATCCGAGAATATACACAAGCCCACCCACCTACAAGTTATCATCAGAAAGGGCGCAATCCGCTTGTGGGAAGTGGGGGAAGTGACAGAAAGTGGGGCTAGAGCCAAGCAAGCAAGCAGCATTGTTACTTCTCTGACCCCTCCCCAACATACAGCACCAAAACACAATGATGTGGGTAGCCCCTTCCTGGGGAATACCTAAGGCTCTGCCACTTACAACAGAGGAGCACCAACACAAAGAAATATGGCCCAAATGAAAGAACAGATAAAAACTCTTGAAATGAACTGACAAGGAAAGAGCCAACCTATCAGATGCACTGTTCAAAACACTGGTAATCAGGGTGCTCACAGAAGTAATTGAGTTTGGTTGCAAATGAAGGAAGAAATGAAGGCTGTACAAAGTAAAATAAAGGAAAATATACAGGGAATCAACAGTGAAGGAAAGGAAACTGGGACTCAAATCACTGATTTGGAACAAAAGGAAGAAATAAACACTTGACCGGAACAGAATGAAGAAACAAGAATTCAAAAGTGAAGAAAGGCTGAGGAACCTCTGAGACTCCAATACTGGAATCATAGGGGTGCCAGAAAGATAAAAGGAACACCAAAAAGTTGAAAACTTATTTGAACAAATAATGAAGGAAAACTTCCCCAATCTGGCAAAGGAACTAGAAGTGCAAGTCCAGAGACACCCAAAGAAGTTGGACCCAAGAAGAAACACACCAAGACCCATCACAATTAAATTACCCAAGATTAAAGATAAGGAGAGAATCTTAAAAGCAGCAAGAGGAAAGGAGAGAGTTATGTACAAAGGAGTTCCCATAAGGCTATGAGCTGATTTCTCAAAAGAAACCTTACAGGCAAGAAGGGGCTGGAAAGAAATTTTCAGTCATGAAAGGCAAGGACCTCCATCCAAGATGACTCTATCCAGCAAAGCTATAATTTAGAATGGAAGGGCAGAAAAAGTGCTTCCCAAATAAAATCAAGTTAAAGGAGTTCATCATCACCAAGCCCTTATTGTATGAAAAGTTAAAGAAACTTATCTAAGAAAAAGAAGATGATCAAAAACTATGAACAGTAAAATGACACCAAAGTCAACTATCAACAACTGAACCTAAAAAACAACAAAGACTAAGCAAGCAACTAGAACAGGAACAGAATCAGAAATGGAGATCACATAGAGGGTTATCAGTGGGGAAGAGGAGGGGGAGAATGGGGGGAAAGGTACAGTGAATAAGAAGCATAATTGGTAGGCACAAAATAAATGGGGGGGGCAGGGGCAGGATTAAGAATAGTATAGGAGGACAGGAAGATGGCGGCTTTACTCTAGGCAGCGTTTTTCTCGGCTTCTGTGAAGAGGAGGGAAACTCTCGGATCAGTGGAGAAACAGAGCAAGTGGACTAGGTTACCAAATCACTTTTGAAAGCAGGACATCAAAAATTATTGTGATCACGGAAAAACCAGACGGTAAGGAGACTTCTTCAGGACAAAAGGGGCCCAGGGATCGGCACGGGGACTAGGGGTGTGCAGTCCCCAGGCCCGGTGCTTGGGGCTCCTGGGACAGGGGAGTTGCTGCTCCCTCCCCCGAATACGGGGGGTAAGCAACTCCAGGGGAGAACGTGTTGCTAGAAGGAACAGATTGGCCAGTTGGACTGGGAAAAAATCGCCCAAGGACTATGAACACCCGCCCAGAGACTTGGGAGAAGTGAGGGCCTCTAGCTGACAGGACCAAGGGCAGCCTGGAAGAGCGCCCACACCCCCAGCCCTGTGGGAGTGTAGATCAGTGGAGAGTACAGAGCCAGGCTGCACTCGGTCTGCGCCCCATAGGGAGGCCTGAATCATGCACCAGTATCCCAGGAGAGATGTGGTGCTTGGTGCGTTCCTACAGTAGTGGCTCAGAAATTTCCAGCCAGACCAACGTGGGAGCTGGGAAAGGCACCAACACCCGGTCGGAGTGCAGTTCAGCGGGGAACACGGAGCTGGAAAGGGCTCAGCTGGCACACCATCGGGAACACTGTCTCGAGCTCGTTGTGAACCCAGAAGGGGCACGGTGAGGCGCTTAGGGTGATCCTAGATCCCCAATTTCAAAAGTTTGGGGGAAGGGCATGCCCTTTTACGATTCCCAGGGAGGGTGCAGTGAATCCCAAAAAGTCGAGGGTGCCTCCTGAGATCATAGAGCTGGAATCCTGCAGGACCCGGGAGTCTGGAAGAACGTGGAAGTGAGATCCAGAGAGCCAGTGTGCTCAGGAGTGCCTAGGGTACAGCAAGTCTGTATTCTGACAGACTTGCTGAGATTTGGGCTGGGAGAGAGAGAAGCATTTCAAAGGTCCCTCAGCCAGCTGAAGCCAGCAAGATCAGAAAAACTGGTCTGGCCAGTTAGAAACCAACAAGAGGTTTTTTTTGTTTGTTTTGTTTTGTTTGTTTGTTTTTTCTTTTCTTTCTTTTCTTTTTCTCTTTTTGTTTTGTTTGGTTTCATTTGGTTTGGTTTTTGTGGCTGTTGTTAGTTGATTGATTTTATCTCGTGTTTTATGTGACATTTTATTTTTCAATTCTTATTTTTATTTCACAATCCCTTATGTTTCTCTTCCATTCATCCTAATATTATTCTTTCCACTCCAAATTTATCTCTCCTATACTACATCTTCTGCTTTTCTTTCCTTTTTTTTTATCTTGCTAAAAGAAGTTAGCAAGATATCTCAGTTACAAGGTGTTGATAAGTTACTATCCTTCATCTGTGTTCCATTAATACACCTCTCAAGGTTCTATACTCTTTATTCTTGTTATCCAGACCTCATCAATTCTGCCACAAGACTGTCACTTTACTATTACTGTTAGTAAGACCTAGTCTATACAATTGTAAATACTTCTCAATACCCCTACCTGATCTCAGCCCACTTTGCAATTTTCTGAACCATACTATTGTGGGGGTTGTCTCTATTCTTTTACACACTACTCCTATATACTAATCTTTAATCCAACCCTACCTTAGAATCTGACCTCCCACAGCCTCACAGCTTTCTAGATCCAACTAACAATCCTCTCATCCCCAATAAGAATCTTACCTTCTTTCCACCCTTTCTAAAATGTGGATAGTGGGATGGAGGATCACGGTTAACACTATAAGGAGCCACAGGATAACCCATCTCTTCTCTACTGGCTGCTAATGTAAATATAGTATACTGTCTTGCTGTCTTAGACCATTTTGCCTTATTCCTCCAACTGATCACAAAAAAAGAGTAGGGGGAAGCTGTGAACACCAGGATACACAAAGGAGATTGCACCACTGAATCCCACAAATATTCTACCACAGAAGTTCACACCATAATTACAGGGAATCAGAACAGATCAAATTAACAAACAAGAAGAAAAAAGAAGAAACACACAAACAATGAGAAAACAAAGAAACAACCCCCAACTAAAGGGAAACGAGGAAGCCTCAGGAAAAATGCTAAATGAAATAGAGGCAACTCAACTATCAGACAGTGAGTTCAAAACAATGATTACCAGGAAATTCAATGAACTCACAATGAGCTTTCAGAAATTAGAGGGAAACTACATCAATCTCACTGCAAACTATATAAACATGAAAAAGGAAATAGAAACTCTCAACAAAGGTCAAGAGGAAATGAAGAATACAATTTCTGAACTGAAGAACACAGTAGAAGGAATGAAAAGCAGGATCGATGAAGCAGAAGATCGGACTAGCGAGCTGGAGGACAAAGTAGAAAACAACATCCAGATAGAGCAAGAAAAGGAAAAGAGGCTCAGAAAGAATGAAGAGGGATTAAGAGAAATGCAAGACAATATGAAACGTAATAATGTCCGTATAATAGGGATACCAGAAGGAGAAGAAGAAGAGCAAAGGATCAAAAACCTAGTTGAACAAGTAATGAAGGAGAACTTCCCTAATCTGATGAGAGAAAAAGTCACACAAACCCAGGAAACACAGAGTCCCAATCAAGAGGAACCCAAAGAGGCCCACCTCAAGACACATCATAATTAAAATGGCAAAATTTCAAGACAAAGAGAGAATCTTAAAGGCAGCAAGGGAGAAAAGGGAAGTAACATACAAGGGAGCCCCAATAAGGCTAACAGCTGACTTCTCAATGGAAACACTTCAAGCCAGAAGAGAATGGCAAGAAATACTCCAGGTAATGAGAACCAGAGGCCAACCAAGGCTGCTATATCCAGCAAGGCTCTCGATCAAGACAGAAGGCCAAATAAGAAGCGTCCCAGACAAAAGAAGTCTAAAAGAATATGCCTCGACCAAACCAGCTCTGCAAGAGATCCTAAAGGGACTGCTTTAAGGAAAGGAAGGAAAAGAGAGAGAGAGGAACACACGTACATAAAAGACAATGAATAAGTACCTATCAATAATAACCTTAAACGTAAATGGGTTAAATGCTCCAATCAAAAGACACAGAATAGCTGAATGGATAAGAAAAAATGACCCACATATCTACTGTCTACAAGAGACCCACCTCAGGATAAAAGACCTACACAGGCTGAAAGTGAAGGGCTGGAAACAAATCTTCCAAGCAAATGGACAGGAAAAAAAAAGCCGGGGTAGCAATACTCATATCAGACAAAATAGACTTCC